>NC_133545.1:79513839-79820535 GCF_048773025.1 Camelus bactrianus
ATTCATGGAAAATAATGTCTATTAGATTTTTATCACAGAAGGTTCTTCAAATAATTGATCAAGAATTTATTTAGTAAATTGGGAAATCAAAGCCTTATCATTTTTTCCCTGAAAATAAGATATTAGCCACAGATTAACCTGCAGTAATTAGAAGTGGTCTGTCTTACACTTAACCCAAGAAAAGGAATTTAACAATGACTTTTGAGCAGTAATTCAAGTAAGTCATAGCGTAAGAAAATTTTGCTGTAGGATTAAACTTCTTTAAAAATTTGAGAATAGCTACTGTCTTTATTTTAAAAGAAAGAATCAATAATAAATCTGCTGGGGTGGGGAGGGCATAGCTCAAGTGGTGGAGCATATGCTAAGGTCCTGGGTTCAATCCCCAGTATTTTCTCTAAGAATAAATAAATATAAGTAAACCTAATTACTTCCCCCTACCAAAGGAAAAAGAAAAAAGAAAAAAGAAAAAAGAAAAAAGAAAAGAAAAGAAGTCTGCTAAATAAGTTTTACTACCAAAAATAACTGGTCGAAACCACTACATAAAGATATAGTTCTAATTCATGCATTATTAAGGATACAACAGAAATTTTTGTCTTGATCTATCCAATTTAAATCCTATAAGGAAAGACTTTAATACAATATATAAATTAATATATACAAGATATAGTTTATACAATGTATAACTTATAATATACAACTTTAGACATGTAGTCCTGAAATACAAGGTTATTTTTAAAGGTAAATACTGATGAGAGAGTCCATAACAGAACTTTTTACATTCCCATCCGAAGAGTCAATTTCCATGTACCTTGGTATATCCCACTCCCCCAAAAAAGGGGGAAAGCAGGTAATAGTAGAGACTAAATTCACATTTTATTTATATTTCTTTTATCTCTTTCTCAATAGTTAGGCTCCTACAGTCAGAAGGGGCAGAAAAAGGAGAAAAACACCCTAAAATTAATGAAGTGCCCATCTTCACAAATAAGCCAAGGTTAGTCACTTTAAAATGCCGGAAATGTTTCCAGTTCTCTGTTACCCATGCAAAAGCAAGGTGGCCTAACAACATGCACAGGGGAGACCGGAGGCAGAGCTTTTACTGAACAGAGGTGGTACTGGGTTCCCATCAGACAGTACTCCTCTACATACTCAAAGACCTTCTGACCATCTCACCCTCCCCTGACCTAGGAGCTAAGGAATCACCACCACCGCACCTCCCTGCCCCCCCGTGAGCAACGCTTCCGTACGGCCTCCATCCGTCACTCATCCTCTCCCTTGGTCATCACGCAGAGAACAGAGCCAAGGCGGCCGCTGACTGTGTGCGGTATCTTGTGAAGGGATAGGTCTGAAATTGGGAACGGAGGTAAAAGCCTCAAAACATCACCCCTGCCACACACAAGATCACACTCCGTTAAAGACAGGTGCTAAAGACAATTGTACTAACCATGAGGAGGTGATCTGATCAAAATGTCATCTTCCATTTGGGTCAGGCCGAGGGGACTGGTCACCTGTTGGCAGGGATGGGTGGCTGCATGGCCAGGGGGAAAGTGGTGGAACATGGGGGGCATCAAACTCCCCGCCCTCACTGATACCCACCTAGAAATGACCAACGCAGCATTAAAAGGGGAATGATCTGCACCTGCGTGAGAAAAATGAACTCTACACCCAATTTTAAATTAGAAATTCTGTAAAATAGGAGAGAAAGAAGAGCCCAGGGGAGGCTGTGACTCAATTCATTACAAGATAAAGCTCGCCTCGGTCAGGTATACAGCAGAATGCCAAGATGCACCCACGCTCGGCACAGTGGGGGCTGGAGGTGACAGGAGGCTCAGGGAGAATCTTGGCCAGGGACTCACGGGCCTTGATCGGCAGTGACCACGTCACAGCTGAACAGCCCCTCCTGCCATCACTTGGAGACAGCTTGGAAGGAAAAAGCAGGCAGGCTGGCACAAGAGGGCACCTACCAGGGGTAGGTGTGCCAGTTATGTGAGGTGGAAACTGCAAACTGCCTTCATAAACACAGAAAGCAAGCTTTTTTTTTTTTTTTAATATCATCAGTTTACAATGTTGTGTCAATTTCTGAAGTACAGCATAATGTTTCAGTCGTCCATATACATACATATATTTCTTCTCATTATAGGTCACTACAAGATATTGAATATAGTTCCCTGTGCAGAAAGCAAGCTTTAAAGAAAACACAGCACTTTTCTGCAGCACCAATGATTCCATTCTTTGGTAGCCATTTCCCCAACAGACAACTGTGTTCCAATTCAGCCGAAACAAAAACATCAAACTTCCTTCTCCCACACTTGTCCAGAAGAAAAGATCTGGACAGATTCTCACCAAAATCTGCAGACAAATTCACAGCAACTTCCAGTAAATACTGAGCTAACAAGAAGAAACACTACTGAATGGAATGGAAAAATTTCAGTCCTTGAAAACAATAAAACTTATCTAGGGAATAAGAACAAATCTTCCCTCCCACTCCTGACTCCACATGAATGAGACCTTCCAGAAAGCAGAGAACTTAAAAAATAATTCTCCTTGGTCTCAGGTGATGAGAAAATTAAGCAAGAAATTAGTAACAAAGGATAAGAAAAGCAAAGCAAAACAAAAGACAGAAAAAAATAGTCTCTCACTGGGTAAAAGAGGAAATCAAACTTCAGCCAGAACATTTTGAAAATGCAAATACAAACCCCACAAACCTACACTTTAGGGGGCGCAATCAAAGTTGTAAACAAGGAAAGCCCGTAGCTCTAAAAGTCAATAATGAACAAGAACAGATGTGCACGTACTAGTTACACGGCGAAAACTAAAACACTTCACTGAGGGGTGTAAAAGGAGAACTAAATAAATGGAAAGATGCATTATATTCCTGGAGAAGACTCAAAATTCTCACTGAAAAGCTTAAGTCTTACTAATAAGTTCACTTCTGATTTGAACGCAAAGCCAAAGAAAATCTGAACGGAATTATTTCTAGAACTTCCAAAATGCTATGAATTCATTTGAAAACATGTGACAATCACCAGAGTATTTTTGTTTGTTTCCTGTGGGGGAGGGAGGTCATTAGGTTTATTATTTTATCTATTTTCGTTAACGGAGGTACTGGGAACTGAACCCAGGACCAACTGCACGCTAAGCACGTGCTCTACACCCTCCCCACAAAGAACATTTTTTAAATTAAGCAATCTGAAGGCTACGGTGTGGAGCTGCCCTGCCAGACAGTGAAACAGTTTATGAAATGAACACCCCAAACAGTAGAGCTGTGGTCCTAGAATTGACAGATAAAGGAAAAAGGAAAGAAAGAACTGACAAAGATGAATCAAAATGATAAGGTCAGACACTGGGAGTGGAGGTGTCTGTGCGTGTATGTGCACGCGTGTATATGCATGTGTGCCTGTGTGCCTATGTGTGTGTGTGTGTGTGCGTGTGTGTGCGCGCGCGCGCGCACGCGTGCATGCGTGCAGGGAACAAGGTGTCCTCATGTTACCGAGCAGTACCGTCTTACCATCTTTCTGGAGGACCCTTCAGCATTATGGACTCAAAGCTTTAAAAATGACCCTAGAAGTCCACACCTAGAGATGTATGCTATGAAGTGATCGGATAGGTGAGTAAAGATTTATGTCAAGTTATTTACAACAGCCAGAAATGGGCTGAGTAAAATGTGGTGGCTTGGCAGCTGAAGAGTAGGCAGGCATCCGTCTTTAAGTGATTTTACATACGTACACTTTTTAACAGCGTATTAACTAAAAAAGCAGATTGCAAAACAGTATTCAACAGGATGACCTTTAAATAAAATGTGTATGTACATCATATTTTAAAAACCCAAAAGATACATTACAAAGTAATCACAATTCATTGCAGATAGAAGGGATAGGAGATTTTCTATTATTCCTATTTGATAATTACTCTGCACGGACCACATGAATTATTTTCATAATGTTAACAGATACGGGGATGAAAATCCATCCTCTGATTTTTCACAGTCAGGATAACTTAGGGGACTATCTGAAATAAGACAATAAAACTACCCAAGATTCACAGGAACTGAGAGAAAGAAGGAATGTCTGAGAGAGACTGACTATGCAGTAGAATTAATTCACGTAAACTCTTCCTACTTTTTAAATAAGACATTAACTTGTTCAGAAAATTGTTAGTAGGGTCTTGTTGCAATTCCAGTCACAAGAAAACTCACTCCAGTCCATCCTTTCTGCTGTGGTGAGTGTGCTTTTTGTCATGGGAGGAGGTGGAGGGCACTGGACCCTGGTTTCCCTTTGTCTCCTGCTCCAGCTCCAAGGAAACTTCCAGCAGAGGGCAGGAAGAAAAGGAGAGGATTCTGAATTCCATCTGAGTTTCCAGACTTCTATTACAATAAATCTCGTGTACCCTGCTCTGACATGAGTCAAAGGAGCAGAGAAGCTTCTCTCTTAATGTTATTTTTACAGTACAGACGGCACAGGACGTTCCACGCCACTGATGGATGCTCAAATGCAGGATGGAGGGGGGGATATACGAACTTCTGTAAGTGAAATAAATTTTAACTCATTTCCATTACAATTTTAGACGTGATTTATGTTATTTTCTCATAGTTTTCAAATAGCAGTAGTTTTGTCAACTTTAACTTTGTTTCTGAAAGATAAGAAATAATCTGTAACCAAACAGATATTTCTTTTAAATCTATTAGAGAAGATCGTCACCTTGGAGAATCCTTTCGTAAGTCAGATAATTTCCCCCTAATTTCCCAGTTCTATATACGTTTTCACGTCATGCTGGTTCTCAGCCATGGGATAATGAGGACCATAGTGTATCTAGTTCACTGAGATCCATGGATTTACTCCTCATCCCCCCAGCAGACTGTAAATCCATTGGGGAAAGAAACCACATCTTAAGTGGACTTTGTTAGACACACAAGGAATAACAAATATTAAGCAGAGTAGGCTTTCCTCGATCTGCTAGGCATGGCCCCATCCTTGTTGTCCAGACACATCACGTATTTGCTACAGGAGGAGCTACGTCATTCCCAAATCCTCAGCACACCTTTAGTTGCGTCCCTAAACTATTTTAGACATGTTGGAATCTGCCTTAATCTCACAAATCTAAAGGAAAGAACTGTGGGACTGACTCATCCACTGAATACATCCACACTGGGAGAAAGGGCTCATTTATACTGACGCCGTGTCCTACTCCTCAAACGTCAGTCTCTTTCCCTCTGCTCGATGCCAGAGGATGTAACTTGTGCACCACTTGTCAAAAATAACGTTAGTCCTTCCCTATTCGGTTTGGGTAACCGCAGCTCCTTGATTCCAAGGATGCCCACTGGCCTCTCGCATGGCCTGAGCAGTGAGTCCCTGGGATGGGTCTGGACTCCTGCATGAGGCTCTCTGGTTTGTCACAGTGCCTGCTTCTCCTAGTTGTCCCCCCACCACCACCACCGCCCCCACCCTGCCTTCTCTCCCCGATGTTACCTGCCTGGCCCCTTGGAGCATTTATTTCTGCCTTCCCTCTCCGCTTTATTGACTCACAAGTCCTACCTTCTAATACCTGCATAGTATAAAACCTTAAATGTCACCTGGTGATGATGGAATTATTCCCATTACTGTCCTTGGAAACTTTCCCAACACAACTCTGCTGTCCATGCAGGATTTGATGGATAACATTCTGCAGGATGTACAGTTTCACACAGAAGGGTTTAGGATTTTTGAATCCCAATCTATGAGAATTTCTGGTAGAAACACACTGTCTGGCAGGAATGCCAAGGAAAGTTCTGCTTCAGTGATTTAAAAAAAAATGCTGCTTTTCTTACAAACGTGCTACGTAAATCTAACTACCACCAAACTATCTGCCTGTATTTCGCTGACATTTAATAAAATCCATTTCTTTCTTCCAGCCATAAAACTGCCTGGAGACCTACTGAGCACGAATGTTCTACAAAGCATTTTAGAGGGTAAGCCATTGAGTGAACTGCCCTTAAAAGGAACTGGTTAAGTTACCTGGTTCGTCTTCCACCTCCTGGAATATTGAATTGTCATTATCACAATACTGAGAGCCATTTAAGCTCAATGGGAGCTAAGCACAGAGAGAGGAAAAACTGTTTCCAAGAGGTCTATTTTTTGTGGGAAAGAGTATTTCAGGGCTTTATTTCCCATAAATCCACATTCTGGCAGTCAGCACTCTCGGTACTTATATTTCAATAGGAGCCCTCACATCCTCAGCAATATACTTTTTTCTGCTACGTCCTGGGTGGATAAATCTATCTAGTACTTTTCCTACAGCAGAGTGGTTAGGATGTACATCCCAGAATCTTCCACCCATGGGGCAGGGCTCCGATCGGGCTATAACCCAGCTGATGACCTGGTGGTGTTAACACCCTCCTTGATGGAGGAAAGGGAGTGTGATGGGCCCCTTTTTAATCGTCTTGTGGTCTTTCAAGTACATAAATCACTTGAGTCAGTTGCCCTCAATACCAGCAACCCCGCCTGCTCTGAGGCTGGGGTATAAGCCCACGAGAGAGCAGGGTGGTGGCTGGCTGCTGGCAGCAGATAACAGCCTTGGATCTTGATGGAGACAAGAGCGATGAAGAAGAACCCCGCAGAGCAGGGAGGGCCTTTGATTTGCTTCCTTCTTTGGCTCAGTACCAATGTTTAAAACATAGCTTTTCTAAACGCACATGCACCCCAATGTTCATAGCAGCACTATATACAATAACCAAGATATTCAAACAACCTAAATGTCCATCATCAGAGGACTGGATAAAGGAGCCGGGGTATATATAAACAATGGAATACTACTCAGCCATAAAAAGGAATGAAATAGTGCCATTTGCAGCAACATGGATGGAACTGGAGATTGTCATTCTAAGAGAAGTAAGCCAGAAAGAGAAAGAAAAATACTATATGACATCACTTATATGTGGAATCTAAAAAAAAAAAAGAAATGAAAAGAAAAAGAAAAAGAAAAAAGAAGACACTAATGAACTTATCTACAAAACAGAAACAAACTCAGACATAGTAGACAAACTTACAGTTACTGGGGGGAAAGGGGATGGGAAGGGATAAATTGGGAGTTCAAGGTTTGCAAATATTAACTACTATAGATAAAAAAACAAATTTATTCTGTATAGCACAGGGAACTATGTTCAATATCTTGTAGACCTATAATGAAAAAGAATATGAAAACTAATGTATGTATGTATGACTGAAACATTCTGCTGTACACCAGAAACTGACACGTTGTAACTGACTGTATACTTCAATAAAAATAATAAAATAAAAAATTAAACACATGGCGTTTCTAAACACCACAGAGAACATAAACCACATAGGAAGAAATCAGGAATTTCTCAAATATGTTACATGGCTCTAAACTCGGTGGTTATTTTCTGGACAAGTTATAGTCCTTCCATCTCCTTTCCCTAAAGGTGATCTCACATGTTTCAAAGCAGGTAAATACAGGCCAAATACTGCTGCCACAGAAAGTGTCTGTACACAGATGGATTTCCAGAGCCCCCCTGAAACGCCATTTGCTTCCAAGCAATATCGGAATAAACATAACTGAAAGGCAACACAGGTTTTGAACAAATCCTTGAAATGAATGAATCCTGTGAAAACCATGAAGCCAGAACAATGCTTTGAAATTTACACAAGACCACATTAACATAAGGTACAGTCAATTTAGTGACCAAGAAATCCAAGCTACGGGTTCAATGTGAACCAAAGATGAATGCGGAGGTGCCACCCAGGAGCAGTCTCCTTTATAAATATATATAAACTAGCAATGACAGAGATACAGATCTATGGATCTACCCACCCAGCTCTATGGGTTTAGTGTCAACTCTAGCCAGCATGGGAGGTAGGCTCCTACTTAAACTAGCAATCTGCAGTTTCTGCATGTGTAACTCACAACTGCAAATGTGATTTCAGAAATGAATGGGGCATTGTAAAAATAATTTAACCACACACACACACCCCCCAAAAAAATAGAAAGAAAAAGAAAACCAAAACTTCCATTGTGGATCCTGCAGACTTAAGAGAGCTAGTTATTCATGATAAACACCTTGGGTCTGTTTTTCAGATTGCAGCTGTCTGAGGATGTATTTCCTGAGGCTGGGTTCAAGGTTAGACCCCTCCCCAGCAAATCAGAGAAAACACAACAGTCATCCTCCGGGTGATTAAACTTGAATTAATGTTCTGTGTGATGAACATATATCTCTAATTTTAACTATACCTAATCTTAATCGTAGACAACGGGTGGGAGGTGGTTTTAAGATCTTTGCATCATAAGGTGATTAAAAAAGAAATACAAAACTGCTAAGTCCTGAATAACAGTGTCACCTGAACACACAGGTTTATGTATCTGAAAAAGCACTTCACTCAAATTAAGATAGAGCAAAAAGGGGGAAGAGTAAAGATCAGGACACTGTCTGCAGAAGAAACCAGGTCAAATGAACTTGCCTTCAAGCGGGCACCTTGGCTTGTCTTTGAGAGCCTCCAAGGCAGCGGCTGGACTGACAGTCTGGGGGAGACTCACATCTCCAGAGTACCACGTATTCGCCCTCTTTGTACACAGCTCAGTGTCTACTCTGAAGTCTCACTATGACTCCTCGATAATGCCTCCCTAGAACAAGAGTAATTACTTGAGGTTTAGCCAAAATTGGAGAAAAGGCTGCAGGCCATTCAGTAAGCAGCAGTAATTTGCGCTCAAACTGACAATAAACATCAGATGGACAAGCGTCACTGTTCTGGCTTCTATGGTAATATTAAAAGCTGCCGCAAGCAAAGAATACAAGCAGAGAAATCACAAACGAAGAGATGGAAGTGACTAGTAACTAAAAATGCTCCCAATCACTAACAATTCAAATAAGTTACAAAATAGATGGAATATCTTTCCACGTGTATCAAATTGGCAGGTAGATACAGTGAAACAGGTCCTCTACACAGCTGGTGTACGCGGGTTATGTTTTGTGGAATGCAGCTTTACTTGGCAGTATGTATCAAAAGCCTAAAAAAGAATCAGAATCTTTGACCCAGTAATTCCAATCTTAGGAATCAGTGCTAGGAAAACATTCAGAAGCACAGACAAAATGTTCATGCCCAAAGATTTCTAGCTTCATCACTGCATGATTTATGATAACCCCAAACCGGATACAATCTCACGTTCCAATAACATGAGAATGATTAAGAAAATTAAACAGACCCACAGGACAGAATATTATGGAACCAGTAAGGAATATCTGAGCTAAGATTAGACTTTAATCACGTAGGGAATTTCGTATGATTTGTGATGCTAAATTGAAAAGAGAACCAACATAGTTGAGATTACTTTATACATTCTTTTATTATTGCTTTTTCTTATTATAAAAGTAAGGCATGTTTCCAAATAAAAAAAAGCAGAAAATAAAAGCCAATGAAGGCCAGAAAGAACACTAATAATCCTGCCCAGATATTATTAAAAACATAACGTTAATATTATGAATATTTTGGTAGCTAGCCTTCTGTGAATACTGCTACATCATACGTTATTATATTTCTACCCAAAAACCGAACTCAGACTATACATCTATTTTCATAAAATACCTCATTAGAAGCCATCTAGCAAATGTTGGGCACTTGTCATAATGGAGAAAGAAGAAAGCCGACATGCAGGAGCTGGCCTGGCACTCAGAGCTGGGCCTTGGTGCTCTCTGCATGAATACAAACGATTTCCCAGGACACCAGCATCAGACAAGGCCCCGTGACCACGAGGTGGAGGACAGAAACAGGACCACTCCATAATCATACGGGAACACAGGACAAAATGTGAGCATTTCTCCAAGCCACATAAATGTCCACCCCCCCCGCCCCAACCCCATCCTGGCTAAAACGAGAGACTGCTGCTTCTTTACTGATGATGTCTTCAGCCTTGATATGGTCCTTCCTCCTTCTGGTTATGATTTATTAAAATGCCCAGTGGCAGAATCGCTCTTGCTTCTTGATGGCGCCGGATCTAGAGCGAAGTTCTGCTTCCTCAAACCCTCCCAAACCACCTCTCGCCAGCTCAAACCCTGGAACATCTTCTTTCTAACACACCTGCTTCCTCCTACCCTACGGGTGTGTTCCTGGTGATCTTGGGCCACGGGGCACTGACACAGCCAGGTCACTACTGTTAGACACCGAGTTTGTCCAAATTTGCGCTGTTACCAACATCAACGCCAACGTTCATTGGCTAAAAATGAATTAGAAAACTGAAAGGGAAGCAAACAATGGGCTGGGGGGTAGGGGAAGCCCAAAATGCTTAAAGACGAAGGACTACGAAATTACCCCATGGTGATACATACATACATACAAATTTTTTTCCTCTCAAAAGACTTGGAATACTCATTTTCCTACCCAATCACCATTCTGATGAATGGTCTGATGGACTAACTACTTTCCACAGGCAGCATTCCACCTATCTGCTTTTGGAAACGTCCCACTGTTCCTGAAATCAGACACTACGTGTTCACAGCACCCGATGTGGACCCTCCTACAAAGCTGTGTTCAAGAGGCAGCACTATTCAAGCCACAAAGTCCCGTGAAATGACTATGATTTCGTCTGTACTGGTGACACCAACTCACAATTGCTGCAAGTGTGACCCCCTTGTATATAGAGCCTTATCTTAAAAAAAGAAAATGAAAGGGAAAAACTTAAAAGTTATTTATATAGCCTTATCTGAGACAGAGAGAGCGAGCAAGCGATCAAGCAGGAGAGAGAGAGAGAGAAAGAGCTTCCCAGTGTCCATGACAGTCCACTGGTATTAAACCCCACAAGAATACAGGATGAGCATTCTGAACTACACAATGATTTCTGCACAGGCAATAACTATTCAAAATACTTCAGAGCAATCACAGTGCTCTCAACGCACACAGGAAGATACTTTCAGCAAGAAGCAAAGGATGGTTTGATTGCTCTAGGAAGACAGATGATGCACTTCAGAATTCAGGGGGAAGTTGAAAACAGTGTGGAACTATTACACGGGGAAAAGTTAGGTGAACTCATTAAAAAAAAAAAAGGCTTCTATTCTCAACAGGTTTTGGATGGCAATGATAAACAAGGGGGATGACTATAGAAAATGCACCCATCTCAAGGACTTTGGGAGCTCTAGAAATTGACATCAAAAAGGCAATTAATGTTTGAGACAAATGAACTTCCTCTTGAAGATGACGAAGAAAACCCATTGTTGAGATTGAAAATGATTTCTGTTTTAAGCCCTGGATTTCTGTTTTTAGCTTCAACCAGCTCAGTCCACCGAGGTGATGAAGAAAACCCATTACTGAGATTGAAAATGATTTCCGTTTTAAGCCCTGGATTTCTGTTTTTAGCTTCAACCAGCTCAGTCCACTGTACCAAAATAAACTTGTACAGTACATCCATTTTACAACTTGGTTTTAAATACGTAAAAAACATTTGTAAAGGTTACATTGTGTTCTCCTTCTTACTGGTGGGTGGGTTTTAATCAATTTTGGTATGTTTACAGCATGAGATGAATTTCTAGGGATGGAAGGAACCACAATTTATAACACAGTGCCCCAAAGAAATGAGGGTGTTTATTTACACTGGTCCTACAGGCAAGCACCAGGACATAAATTTGGTGGTTGCCTGGGGAGTAACGTGTGAGAATAGTTTGCATGTACAAAGATGCCTAAGAGCAAATACCTGAGTGCCTGCAGAAATACAGCACTCTGAAGATTCACTGGACAGCAGAACGTGTCGGGTAACTGATGTCAAATTCTTTTTGATCCCAAGAACTCCCAGCTTCAATCTGACCGGCAGATAAACACATGAGGAAGCACCTCTCCATTTCACGTTTAGTGGTCACAGTGGCTCGCTGGGCTGTCTGGCTTCTAAAAAGATTTGCATTATTCCAGAAAAGCTGCTTTATTGCATCCTCTTCCAAAAAGAGGCTGGCTGTCAGAAAATGCAACGTGTTGTTCGCTGGAAACTGAGAAACTGGTTGATACTACTGCCTTTGTCCTTCAGGTAGAATCTGCCACAAAGCTTTCAGCCCTGAGCAGTCAGGCGCTTTTCCTCATTTCATGCACGCAGGTCCTTTCGTGGTTTGCTGACTGACACTTTCCCGCTTACAAAGCAACCTTTCTCCGCGGCCAGGGCCCCTCCTCCTCGCCCACCACAATGCCAAACAGCTGACTACCTCCTTTATAAAAATGAACTCCGTGGCAAACAGCATTGCGACAATTTAATAATTTGTCAGAGGAGGAGAACTAGTTATTATAAAGTGCATTTCAGAGTTCAAAGGTAAAGGTCGTAGGGAGCTAAAGTTTATCTGCTGACGGAGAAAGTTGTGCAATTTAGAAATAAAAAAAAAAAATCCAGAGCCAATCTGTTTGGCAGACTTGTTTCGAAAGCAGATACCTCATTGCTATGCTCTGGCATTAGAATTCTTCCTACACGGGGAGGTTACACTTAAAATAAACAAACAAAATCCATCGATTCATGTGTTTGAAAGCTCTCTCCATTGGTACTCTTAAGACAGGTGCTTTTTCTTTTCTTTTCTTTTCCATAAGGAAACAAAACAGAATTTAGAATAAGCTTTTTATGCTCATGTGTCAAGCAGCAGAATCCATAAATCCAGCGATGGCATTCAACTACTGCGAGGTTACCTTGAAAACCTAAAATAAAAGTTTATGCCAGACTGAACCATAGCCTCCTCTTCCTAGTCCCGCGTGGGTAAGGAGCTACCTCCAGAGTCCTAAGAAGCTTGAACCTTAAAAAGGAAATATCAACAAAAGTGTCCAACTACAGCTGGTTTTTTTCCGCTCCCCTGCTGTTCTGCAGGGCTATTCTGCAAGGTGTGTTCTGATTACTTGAAAAAAAGATGTATTTTTTTACAGGAATCAAAAGTTTTAATAAAATCAAATCAAGTAAAATATTAAGTTAGACATTTCTGTCAAATATCCTTATGAAATGACAGCATGAATATCTCCTTGTAGGACTTCCGTCTTTCCTATTTTGCTTTTGTAGTTGCTGTGCTGGTTCCATTGTTTACAGAAGGTGGCATGTAACTCCAAAATGCATCTGGCTGTCAGTCTAGGGAAAATCAGTGTTCTTAAGGGTTAAGAATGCCTTTTTCCCGTATTACACCTTCATCTGGCTAGTCTTTGCTCCAGTTTTTTTCTTTTCTTTTTTTGAGGGGGAAGATTAAATTAATTCTTAAAGGCAGAAGGTCATAACCTTTCAGTTACATGATATTTATCTTTGCTCTTTTCCCCCATATGATCTGCTATCTGCTCTAAACAGAGAGGTCTTGATATCTACAATGTATGATTATTGCAAGGTTATCACCATTTGCTAAATATTGGACTCTTCAAATTTGTTCTGCTTTGTGGATGGACTGAGTTGAAAATTGCAGTTGGAATGATCTGAGTTGTGATTGGGCCAATGCAGTATTTGTTCTTCTCATTTTTGCAAGGTACAAAAATGCCATAACTTGGTTATTCCAAAAAAAAAAAAAAAAAAAGCTCCTAAAGATTTGCTAACACCTTAAAAATGAAAATAATATTTTCACAATAGTATCTTTCTTACTGTCACCTGAAATCAACATGAACTCAAAACAAACAAAAACATTTCCTGAAATACTTTCAACTAAATAAATCTATTTTAAAACAAACAAAACACAGTAATGTCAAAAACAGGCACATACAGAAGGAAGAAATCTCTTTAGAAATTTCTGCAAACCACACCAAGCCTGTGCACATTTTGGAAATCTCGTGCACATCTTGGAACTCTCTAGTTATTTAACTCTATACATAGAGGTCACTATAGTTTATTGAATAAACACTACTTTTTACTACTTGTTAAATACATATTTCC
Organism: Camelus bactrianus; assembly: GCF_048773025.1. Classification (NCBI taxonomy): domain Eukaryota; kingdom Metazoa; phylum Chordata; class Mammalia; order Artiodactyla; family Camelidae; genus Camelus; species Camelus bactrianus. The sequence continues at coordinate 79,527,682 of NC_133545.1, forward strand.
ACAATAAACTTTAATGAATCCAGAGAAATCAGTCAATAGTTTGTGCGTTAAGAGTCCCTGAAGAAAGGACACATTTACATACTAATGTTTCTTAAATCTCTAACTTAAGTAGGAGAAATTACAAGGGCTTTTGAAAGGGAAAGAACTCAACATCAAAATGCTGTAAAAGGAGTTAATTTGTTTGTCATCCCAGAAGTAACTGCAGTGAAATTAATGGCTCTGAAACTTAAAAGGGGTACTGGTACAGGGACAGATACACAGATCAACACAATTGAAAGTCCCGAGACAAATCCTGGCATTTATGGTTAACAGAGTTTTTAAAATTTGAAGTATAATATTGTGTTAGTTTCTGATGTAGGCACAGTGATTCAGTTATACATATATATACATTCTCTATCATTATAGGTTATTACAAGATATTGAAGGTAGTTCCCTGTGTTGTACAGTAGGTCCTTGTTGTTTACCTATTTTTATATATAGTAGTGTGTATCCCCTAATCCCAAACTCCTAATTCTTCCTGCCTCCCCCTTCCCCTTTGGTAACCACAAGTTTGCTTTCTATGTCTGAGTCTGGTTCTGTTTTGTAAATAGGTTCATGTGTCTCATTTTTTAAGGTTCCACATATAAATGATATAATATGTTATTTGTCTTTGTCTGATTTACTTCACTTAGTATGACAGTCTCTAGGTCCATCTATGTTCCTGCAAATGGCATTATTTTATTCTTTTTTATGGCTGAGTAGTATTCCATTGTATAAATATATTACAACCTCTTTATCCAGTCATCTATTGATGGACATTTAGGTTGTTTCCATGTCCTGACTATTGGAAATACTGCTGCTGTGAACACTGGGGTGTGCGTATCTTTTTGAATTAGAGTTTTCTCCGGATATACGCGCAGGAGTGGGATTGCTGGATCATATGGCAACTCTATTTTCAGTTTTTATAGTGGCTGCACATGGTTAACTGATTTTTGACAAAGGGGCCAAGACAACAGGCACAGGAACAGACTCTTCATCAAATGGTGCAGGAACAACTGGATATTCATATGTGAAAGAATGAATTTAGACCCCTACCTTACACCATATACAAACTTGAAGTAGATTTTAGAGCTAAATTTAAGAGTTAAAATTATAAAACTCTCAGAATAAAACACAGGCATAAATCTTCAAGACCTTGGAATTGCCAAAAGCATAAGTGTCAAAAAAAAGAAAAAAAAGGAAAAAAATGGCACTTCACCAAAATTAAAAACTTTTGCACTTCAAATGACACCATCAATAAAGCGAAAAGTCAAGTCACAGGCTGGGAGAAATTATTTGCAAATCACAAATTGATAAAAGACCAGAGTATATAAAACAATTTTACAATTGTGTAATAAAACGACAAACAGCCCCATCAAACAAGGGGCCAAGAGTCTGAATAGACATTTCTCCAAAGATAGGCAAATGGCCAATAAGCACATGAAAAAATGTTTAACATCATTAGTCATTAGGGAAATGCAAATCAAAACAACGAGATGCCACTTCCCACTCAGCAGATGGCTGTAATCAAAAAGACAGACAAAAATGAGTGTTTGGGAGAATGCGGAGAGTGTCAAACTCTCACATATTGCTAGTGAGAATGCAAAATGGCGCACTCACTTTGGAAAACAGTTTGACAATTCTTCAAGGTGTTCAACACAGTTACTATATGATCCAACAGTTCTGCACCCAACAGGAATGAACGATCACGGCTGCACAGTTATACACGAATGTTCACGGCAGCATTATGCATAATACCAAAAGGTGGAAACAACCCAAATGCCCATCAGCTGATAAATGGCTAAGTAAAAGATGATACATCCATACAATGAAAAAGACTTAGGCCGTAAGAAGGAATGAAGGCCTGACACATGCTACAACACGGATGGATCCAGGAAACTCCTGAAAGAAACCAGACACAAAGGCCATGCACTTATTGTATGATTCTATTTACATGAAATACCCAGAACATATAAGAAGTAGCCAGAATAGGCAAATTTATAGAGAAATGAAACGTATTAGTGGTTACTTAGAGCTGGGAAGCAGGGGAAGGGGGAAAGGGGAGTGACTGCTAATAGGTACTGGGTTTCATTTCTGAGATGATGAAAATGCTCTAACCAAAGTGATTTATCAACATTTTAAACTATTGAGATTTTACGACGAATTCGTATTAAGAAGGCAGCAGACTTCTACGAATCAGATTCTCCACCCTAGCCCAGCCTTCAGATGAGTGCAGTCCTGACCACAATCTAGACTGAAGTCTCATGAGAGACCCTGAGTCAAGACTCATACAGGAAAGCCACTCTCTAATTTCTTGGAACTGTTAGATAAATAAAGTTCGTTGTTTTAGGCTACTTAAAAAACAAACAGAAAGTGACAGCATTCTAATATATCCCCACTGATTTTTACATAAAAATGCATGGATTTAAATTATGCTAAGTAAACTTATCTTATAGCTCACATAAAATTTCCTAACTAGAAAACTGTTTAGTACAGAAATACTTTAACAAGAGGAAGCTACTCTTTCCTGAAGACAAATACAATAAAGTAGCTATTTTTTTTCAGGAGTCAATCAGCTGCAGGTCTAAGATAGAGAATGTTACTTTGAAGCTGTAATTCCCACAGATTAATCCCACAGACATGTGTACGTGAGGCTAATGATGCTAGATTGTACGGATAATGGCGAGCTGTAGCGAGGGCGGGAAGGAGCTGGCCCTCAACCAGAAACCAGAGCTGGGGCGGTCTTGGCTTCGTGCCGTGGCGTGGAATTGGGATCTACAGGACCTGCCAGTCAACCATTGCACTGAGCTAAAACCAGTGCTTGAAAAACGCTGGGTGAGGTAATGGCCAGTGCGCTCTCCTGTTCCATCATTCTCAGAAGCAGCAGATCAAGGGAAAACGACACAGAGCTACAACAAAACATACGAAACTATTTGGTAGCTGGGCCTCAAAGTAGCCACTCCACAGCAATGCCCGGCTATAGAAATAACCATAGATACAGCCTCCTGTTCGCTGAGCCCTAAACTGAATGAGAAATATCTTCAGAGTTCCAGTACAGTGGTGGTGTTTTGTTGTAAAAATGGTTTTAAAAAATCACTGGTTAAAAGGATGGAAGGATGGATGGATGGATGATAGATAGATAGATAGATTTAAAAGAAAGGAAAACAACAACAACAAAAAAAAACACTGGTTAATAAAAATAGAAAAAAATTTAACTCATTCTATAAAAAGAAAGATTCTTTCCTTTTGGAATTTACTGGGGGGGGGGGTGCAGCTCACTGGTAAGAGCATGTGCTTGGCATGCACGAGGTCGTGGGTTCAATCCCCAGTATCTCCATTAACAAAAGCGAAGAACAAACAAACAAAAAAAGAATTTACTGTATCTCCAAACATGTCAATGTACAAAAGGATTATTTTACCTTTTATTTTTTAAATAGCACTAAGATCATAAAATATGATGGGAACATGTCAGTTAAAAAAAAAAAAAAAGCCGTAATTGTTCTAAACCTTTATCAAGGCCTGCAAGAGATTTTCCACAAGGAGAAAAAAAATGCTAGCTTAATCACTCTTTTGTTATTTTTAAATACTACCTCTTTTTTGTGGCAGGGACAGCATTTCCAAGCACTAGGTGACAGTTTGGGTCACATCTCTGTTTCTCCTGTCCTACGTCTATTCCAAAGGAATGGCAGGGAGAAGCACTGAGGCCACATCTCCCTCAAGAGATGATGGTCTTATAATTTCACTACATTGTGACTTTTGGCTTTCTCAAATTTTCTGCTAATAAGTAGTCAGAGATTAAGAATATTAAAGATAAATTAAAGAGCAAACTGAACCCCCTCAAAGGCCAGCGGTGACAGCAGACACACAGCCCCTACCTTCTTCCCTCCGGTCACAAACTGCTTGCAGCTGGATCTCAAGAAATGCGGGTGTACAGCGATGATCTGCAAGGGGACAAGGACCAGACTTGGTTTAGGGGTCACCGCTACAGCACAAAATGAAAGCCCTTTGTATGCATCAGGCAGTGTCATCTAAAAATTAGTATCTTGGTAGGAAGTAATCTATTTCAGGTAATATTTTGCACCGACTGAGGATGACTTTTGTTCTGGTGTGAAAAGATTTCTTCTACGAAGCCAGGGCAAGGCTAAAACATGAGCGTGAATAGTTCTAATTTCTGACTGAGGGGGACCCTCTGAGTGGGCACTTCTCTTTAGAGACAGCAAGCGAGTTCAATCAAGGCAGCAAGATGTCCCAAATGTTTGTAGCTGAATACATTTCGCAGAAGAAACCCTGAGAAAGAACCCGACTATCTCCTTGTCTGGGTGCCTTACTCAACTGTGGTTATCAGGCTTGTGTTTTTAGGGCCAGTCTCCATTCTGAGCTCCACATGCACTCAGACAAAAGCCTCCATGACATTTACACCAGATGTGCTCTGGTCGTCCAGACTCTAGACCAACGTCCTCACTAAAACCATCCCTCATTGCAGTTGGTGGCATCCCCACACACCACTGCCAAAGCAAGAACCTGGATTTACCATCAGCTCCTCTACTTTCCCCCTCCGCAGCCAATCCATCACGGAGGCTTATTAAGCCGACCTTCTAGAGGCTTTTCCAATTCATTTCTTCCACTCCCTGCTGAATCCTCACTACGGCCCTTTTTTTATTGAGCTCCTGTGACGACGCTGTGCCTAGACTACTGATTAGCTTTCTAAACTGTCTCCTGTCCCCAGTCACTCTCCTGCTTAAATCCCCCTCCATTCTGGCACGGTTGGCTTTGGAAAACACGCATTAGATCCTGTCTCTCCTTTACCTGTTGATCAATAAATGCCTGAATAAACATGTGGGGAAAAAAAAAAAAGAATGACCTCTTCCTTTAACAACTCTAACAGCCACTGTAACTACCGTTACTGTCACCTAAAACTGGTCCTCCTGCCTCGTGTCTATCAGCCTTCCAATCTGTACTGTGCAGAGTTGCCACGTTAATTTTCCTTAAGCTTAGCTCAGTTGATGTCACTTCTTTGCTCTTAAACAGTCAATAATTTCTCCTTATCTACCAGACGGAGTCCAAGTTCCTCAGCCTGAATATAAAGCCAGTCTCAGTCTGCCTGTACCGCTCTCCTGCCAAGTCAGTATTTCATGCACCGTCTACACTAGACCATTTGCCACTTCCTGAACACAGCCTGAACTTTCTACCCTCTCCGTTTATATTATACTGTTCTTCCACATGGAAAGTCAGCTTTCTCCGGCTGCCCTGTCCATTTATTAAAGTCCAATCACACATCACTCCATGTATGAAGCCATCACTACAAGAACAGCTGGAAGTAACTTCTCTCAGCTTTAGACTCCTTAATATTTTTTCTTTTTTACCTCTTTGGATCTTTAATCACAGATTGTGTGCATGCACGCGCGTGTGTGTGTGTGTGTGTGTGTGTGTGTGTGTGTGTGTGTGTGTGTGTGTGTGTGTGTGTGTGTGTGTGTGTATCCCCTCACCCACTACAACAAAAGGTCCATCCTTTGGACGGGCTGAGGTCAGTCCCAAAACATACATTCTGTCCTTCACAGCATCAAACAGCACCTGGTACATTGTAAGGGTTGAATAGACGCTTACTGATGTAATTTCATCATTGGTAACTTATGCAAGACTGGTAGTGTTCAAAGCATTCTGATTCATACTGCCTTTGTTGAGAAAATCCTTAGAAAAATTAAAGCTTCCTGAATACTTACTTTAATAGGACAGTCAAAAGTCTCGTGAAATTCTTCTCCAGAATACAGTCCAAACACCTGCACCTAAAAAGTAAACGGAGCCTGTCAGTTCACCATGACAGTATCAAAGAAGGCTGCTGAGTCATACTATCAGTAAAAAATAGAATATTTAGTCATCTAAGGCCCCTGTAATCTCTATTAAACAGCCAATGAAAACAATTCTATCAGGGTGAGACTATGCCACTGCAATTAAGTTTTATAAGCATCTCATAGATAAATTCCCTTTGCACACCACAAATTTGTTTTATTAAATGGATGCCAACTTTTAAAAATGAAATAGATAATGAGTAGGTTATTAACACTCTTTTATGAACCTCCCAGAGGTAAAGGAATTTTTTTTCCTTTCTCTGAAGGAAAAAGGAGCTTCTTTTTTGAGTCATTCATACATAAATCGACGATGCAGATCAAAATGGCAAGAGATTAGGTGAATTTCACTTCATTTACAATTTTATCTTGAATCTCTTAAGAACGCATAAATGTAAGATTTCAGCTTCCACTTATCAGGGCCACCCTTATAGTTGTTTAACCCCTAATCTTTTTTCTGAGTGATTTACTTTTTAAATTAAATAATAACGCATATACAATTGAATAATGTGCATAAAAAGTACGTATCATAAATTTAGAGCTTGACAAATGTTTATGATATGAACGTATCAGTGCAACCAGCACCCAGATCAAGAAACAGAACCCAGGAAGCTCTGCAGTATCCTCCCACAGATGAACTGCTCCTCTGAAATGTACCACATAGAGAAATGGTGCTGATGTTTGGATTTTTATATAAATAGGATCATAAACTATTTCACTGGCTTCTTTCACTCAACATTTTCTTTCTGATGTTTATCCAAGCTGTTACGTACAGCAGTAGCTGTTTCTCTGCCGCTGTTGTATAGTATTTCAATGTATGAATACACCGCAATTTACGAAGCCATCTTCCACTGATCATCTGGGCTGTTTCCAGATTGGGGCTATTATAAATAATGCTGCAATGAACACTCCTTACAAATCTTTTGACGCACTTATATACCCATTTATGAAGGGTATATAAATGGGAATGGAATCGTTGAGTCGTGGCTTATGCACCTGTTCACATTTAATAGACAGCCAAACTATATCACCAAGTGGTTCTCATCAATTTACACTCACGCCAGCACATCATAAGAATTTCAGGAGCTCTCAAACGCTTGGAACTAGCTATTACGGGCACTTAGAACTATTTCCCAACACTTGGGATGTGTTCACTCTTCTAGTCTTTAGAAGAGTGGTATGAATTTTTCTTTAAATTTGGTAAGAATTCACTAGTGAAGCCATCTGGGTCTAATGGCTCTATGTGAGAAAGTTTTTCATTACAAATTTAATTTTTTAAATAGATATAAAACTACAATTTCAAAATTGTAGAATAGATAAACAAGATTATACTGTATAGCACAGGGAAATATACACAAGATCTTATGGTAGCTCACAGAAAAAAAAATGTGACAATGAATATATATATGCTCATGTATAACTGAAAAATTGTGCTCTACACTGGAATTTGACACAACATTGTAAAATGATTATAAATCAATAAAAAATGTTAAATAGATAGATAGATAGATAGATAGATAGATAGATAGATAGATAGATAGATAGATAGATATAAAACTACCTAGGCTTTTGATTTCTTCTTGTTTTCATCTTAGTAAGTTGTGAGTGGTTCATTTGTGCAAGTTCAGGGAGGAAAATTGACTCATGTGATGATATAATTTGGGGGGATAAATTCTCGCATTAAAATATAAAATCCTTAGAACATTTTCCGTTCATTTTGTGACTGCTGTTTTTATACCCTTGTGCCAAGTATGTTGTTTGGGTTCCAAGAACAGCACGTTGTACAACGTAAGACAGAGGGAATCTGACTGACCCCGAGGTAGTCTGTTAGAATGCATTCTTGACACAGCAAATACACGCAGGTCCCACTACCACCTTGCTTCTCATCAGTCAGAGGGCAGCACGTCACGGCTTTTACATAAATGTATAAGCATAGGATGCGCTGAATTTCTTATAAAATGGTGGCTGAAAAGCTCAAAAGAAAATCACTGCATTTGATCATACAAGAATATTATGAAAAACTATATGGAACCAAAATGGATAACCTAGAAGAGATGGACAAGTTTCTGGAAACATACTGTCCACCAAGACTGAACCAAGAAGAAACTAACCACTTGAACAAACCGATCACTAGAAATGAAATTGAAATAGCAACAAAAATCTCCCTACAAATAAAAGTCCAGGACCGGACGGCTTCACCAGGGAATTCTACCAAACATAAGAAGAAGAACTCATACCAGTCCTTCTCAAACTCTTCCAGAAGACTGAAAAGGAGGGAGTACTCCGAAACTCATTCTATGAAGCCACCATCACCCTGATACCAAAACCAGGCAAAGACACCACCAAAAAAGAGAATTAAAGACCAGTATCACTGATGAACATAGGTGCAAAAATCCTTACCAAAATATTAGCAAATAGAATCCAAAAGCACATAAAAAAGATTATACATCATGCTCAAGTGGAGTTCATCCCAGGGACCCAAGGGTGGTTCAACTTACGCAAATCAATCAATGTAATACATCTCATCAACAAGAGAAAGGACAAAAACCACATGATCATCTCAATAGATGGAGAAAAAGCATTTGATAAAATTCAACACCCATTTATGATAAAAATCTCTCACCAAAGTGGGTATAGAGGAATCATATCTCAACATCATAAATGACAAACCTACAGCCAGCATAGTACTCAACGGTGAAAAACTCAAAAGCTTCCCACTAAAATCTGGGACAAGACAAGGCTGCCCACTGTCACTACTCCTATTCAACACAGTCTTGGAAGTCCTAGCCACAGCAATCAGGCAAGAGAGAGAAATAAAACGGATCCAAATTGGAAAAGAAGAGGTAAAAGTGTCACTATACACAGATGACATGATACTAGATATAAAAAACCCTAAAAGGTCCACACAAAAACTACTAGAGCTGATCGATTCAGCACGATAGCAGGTTCAAAAATCATTGCATTTCTTTACACTAATGATGAATCAACAGAAAAAGAAAGTAAAGAAACAATCCCCTTTAAAACAGCACCCAAAGTAATAAAATACCTAGGAATAAATCTAAGTAAGGAGGTGAGACTTACACGTGGAAAACTATAAAACACTGATTAAGGAAATTAAAGAAGACTTTAAAAAATGGAAAGATATCCCATGCTCTTGGATTGGAAGAATCAATATTGTTAAAATGGTCACACTGCCCAAGGCAATCTACAGATTTAATGCAATCCCTATCAAATTACCCAGGACATATTTCACAGAACTAGAAAAAAATCATAATAAAATTTATATGGAACCATCAAAGACCTAGAATTGCCAAACCATTACTGAAGAAAAAGAAAGAGGCTGGAGGAATAACTCTCCCAGACTTCAGACAATACTATAGAGCTACAGTCATCAAGACAGCATGGTATTGGTACAAAAACAGGCATATAGACCAATGGAACAGAATAGAGAGCCCAGAAGCGAACCCACAAACTTTTGGTCAACTAATCTTCGACAAAGGAGGCAAGAATATACATTGGAATAGACAGTCTCTTCAGCAAATAGTGTTAGGAAAACTGGACAGAAGCATGTAAATCAATGAAGCTAGAACACTCCCTTATACCATACACAAAAATCAACTCAAAATGGATCAAAGACTTAAATATAAGGCAAGATACAATAAACCTCCTAGAAGAAAATATAGGCAAAGCATTATCTGACATACATCTCAAAAATGTTCTCCTAGGGCAGTCTACTCAAGCAATAGAAATAAAAGCAAGAATAAACAAATGGGACCTAATGAAACTTACAAGCTTCTGCACAGCAAAGGAAACCATAAGTGAAACAAAACGACAACCTACAGAATGGGAGAAAATTTTTGCAAATGAAACTGACAAAGGCTTGATCTCCAGAATATATAAGCAGCTCATACGACTTAATAAGAAAAAAATAAACAACCCAATCCAAAAATGGGCAGAAGACCTAAACAAGCAATTCTCCAAGGAAGACATACAAATGATCAATAGGCACATGAAAAAATGCTCAGTATCACTAATTATCAGAGAAATGCAAATCAAAACTACAATGAGGTATCACCTCACACCAGTCAGAATGGCCATCATTCAAAAATCCACAAATTACAAATGCTGGAGAGGCTGTGGAGAAAAAGGAACGCTCCTACACTGCTGGTGGGAATGCAGTTTAGTGCAGCCACTGTGGAAACCAGTATGGAGATTCCTCAAAAGACTAGGAATAGATTTACCATAGGACCCTGGAATCCCGCTCCTGGGCGTATATCCAGAAGGAACCCTACTTCAAAATGACACCTGCACCCAATGTTCATAGCAGCACTATTTGCAATAGCCAAGACATGGAAACAGCCTAAATGTCCAACAACAGATGACTGGATAAAGAAGAAGTGGTATATTTATACAATGGAATACTACTCAGCCATAAAAACTGACAGCATAAAGCCATTTACAGCAACATGGATGCTCCTGGAGAATGTCATTCTAAGTGAAGTAAGCCAGAAAGAAAAAGAAAAATACCATATGAGATCACTCATATGCGGAATCTAAAAACAAACAAACAAAACATAAATACAAAACAGAAACAGTCTCACAGACATAGAATACAAACTTGTGGTTGCCAAGGGGGCGGAGGGTGGGAAGGGATAGACTGGGAGTTCAAAATTTGTAGATACTGATAGGCATATGTAGAATAGATAAACAAGATTATACTGTATTGCACAGGGAAATGTATACAAGATCTTGTGGTAGCTCACAGTGAAAAACAATGTGACAATGAATATATGTATGTTCAAGTATAACTGAAAAATTGTGCTCTACACTGGAATTGTAAAATGACTATAACTCAATGAAAAAATGTTAAAAAAAAAAAAAAAAAGAAAGAAGGAGGGAGGGTATAGCCTAGTAGTAGAGTGTGTGCCTAGCATGCACATCCTGGCATGCACAAGGTCCTGGGTTCAATCCTCAGCACCTCCACTGAAAAAATAAATAAATAAAACCCTAAATACCTCAGGAAAGGAAAGGAGAGGAGAGGAGAGGAGAGGAGAGGAGAGGAGAGGAGAGGAGAGGAGAGGAGGAAGGAAGAGAAAGAGAGAGAAAGAAAAAGAAAGAGAAAGAGAGAGAAAGAGAAAAAGAGAGAGAAAGAGAGAGAGAAAGGGAGAGAGAGAAAGAAAGGAAGGAAGGAAGGAAGGGAGGGAGGGAGGAAGGGAGGAAGGGAGGAAGGGAGGAAGGGAGGAAGGGAGGAAGGGAGGAAGGGAGGAAGGGAGGAAGGGAGGAAAGCACTGCATTCGGAGTCTACCTCAGGGAAGTTTAACTTGGATGAGCTCAACAAATCCAAGACAATGGGGTGAAGGCAAGACAGGGACTGTATCACCTTAATCTTTTTTTTTCCCATTAAACTATAGTTGATTTATAATGTTGTGTTAATTTCTGGTGTATAGCACAAGTGATTCAGTTATATATATGTAATACATATTCTTTTTCATTATAGGTTATTAGAAGCTATTGAATATAGTTCCCTGTGCTCTACAGTAGGACCTTGTGGTTTATCTGTTCTGTATATAGTAGTTTATATCTGCTCATCCCAAGCTCCCAATTTATCCCTCCCCACCCCTTTCCCCTTTGGTAACACTAAGTTTGTTTTCTATGTCTGTGAGTCTCTTTCTGGTTTTATAAATAAGTTCATTTGTGTCATTTTTTTTTTAGATTCCACATATAAGCAGTATCATATGATATATGTCTTTCTCTGACTTACTTCACTTAGTATGATAATCTCTAGGTCCATCCACATTGCTGCAAATAGCATTATTTCATTCTTTTTTATGGGTGAGTAGTATTCCATTGTATATATACACCACAACTTCTTTATCCAGTTATCTGTTGATGGACATTTAGGTTGTTTCCATGTCTTGGCTATTGTAAATAGTGCTGCTGTGAACACTGGGGTGCATGTATCTTTTCGATTTGGAGATTTCTCTAGATACATGCCCAAGAGTGGGATGGCTAGATCATATGGTAAGTCTATTTTAAGTTTTTAAAGAACTGTCCATACTGTTCTCCATAGTGGCTGCACCAAATTACATTCCCAGCAACAGCATAGGAGGGTTCCCTTTTCTCCACACCCTCTCCAGCATTTATCCTTTATGTATAACCTGAATCTTAACAGAGTAAATTAATAAGCAGGCAACTTACTAAAGTTACATTAGTACAAACTCACGCTAAACTAGAAGTTTAAATTCTTCTAATCTAAGCTACTTCTGTTTACTACAACAATGTCACAATGTGGTCCTGTGTCAAATCTTACACTACTACTACTAACATGTACCTCTAAATGCTTCCACATGCTTTACCTCAGTGGTTCTCAAATCTAATGGCACGGTTAATATCTCTGGACATTAATGGCCAGACTCCACCTTAGATAAATTAATGCTAATTTATTAAATGATAAAATGGTATTTCTAAAGGTTCACAATTGACAGCATGTCACCAGCACTGAAAACCACACCCTGCCTCATTTGGTCCTTGCAGCGGCACCGCTAGGTGTGGGAGCAGGTACCACTATGCTTAAACAGATGATTCTGCAGAAAAACAAATGACTTGCCTAAGGTTGTAAACATCAAGACGAGTATTTCCAAGCCCTGCTGTTCTCCACAGTGTCATTACATAAGCTAGCCTAAAATGTGCAAATAAGAAAGATATCTTTCTATACAAAGCGTTAAGCAAAGTAGAAGAGGAAGAAATTCAAAAACCGCAAATATTTGCCAAACTGAAGGAAAGTGAATACAGACTGTGAATTAGGCAACTCTATCAGGGAAGTCGCAACTCAATGGAGCAGACTGTTCATTCAAATGGAGAAACTTCCTTCTGCCTATGAGACGATAAAGATGATTTTTGAGGATAAAAGTGACACGACTGTTGTTGTGGGGAGAAGTATATGAGATGTAAACAAACCAGTATGAGCCTGTTGAATAAGACTGAGGGAGCAGTGAGTGAGAAGATAAATATTAGAAATATTATGAATCTAATGGAGAAAATTAAATTATGAATTTCCAGGGATACGTGTGCCTTTAAAAATTATGAATCCATATAAAGACATAAGAGTAGGGTGTCATGAAGGAGTACATTGGAAAGAGAACAAATTGTAGTTCTTAAACAGGCCCACACTCATTACTGTCCTTGAGAACTAGTCAGATGCAAAACTGTCACTATTGTACCCGCAACAGGGGCTGCAGGAGTGTTTGCTGAAGGCCGCGGAGCAAGATGAGAACTCTCGGGTTAGTCTCCATCACTATGTTCAACGAACAACATTTTCCTCAGTTGTCTCGACTTTCTCCTTCAGGATGGAAAACACCGAAATTCACAAGACAAATCTGGTAAACTGCGTCAGGACGAGTAGGGCAAGTTGTAAAACCTCTGATATTTCGCTTCATTTCACTAATATGACACTTAAATTAGTTGCTCACAACTTAGACTACTAAAACTAATACAATCCAAAACAATTCTCATTCATTTTCTCTCTCTCCATCTTTATTTTGTCATTTTCTCAGTGAGTATCATACTTGTCTGTGAAAAGAATCTGTTGAGTGATTGCCTAGAGAATTTTGGCTTTGAGGAAGATCTCATCTGAGACAAGAATCATATATTTAAAGGTTAAAATAGAGAGGATGATTAACAGTTAACAATTACTAGGATTCTTCTGTTCCAGATAATATTCCAAACTATTTACATGAATTAACTAATTTATTTCTCCTAATGATGAATGACGCAGGTACTGCTACTATCCCCACTTTACAGAGGAGGAAATTTTGAGGCACAGAGAGGGATGGAAAACTAGGCTGACAACACACAGCTCAAACGTGGCGGGGTAGTTCCTCTCCCAATCACTATACCTCTAAGGCACTCTAAGACATGTAAGAAGTAGTAGTAATCTTAAAAAACAAATACACACACACACATATTAGGCTTATGTGAAAATAGAGCAGGAAGAGAAAAAATTTAGGAAAATTAAAAATGCAAAACAGACTAAAACTCTACCCCAGAAAGCAATATTGACATTGGCAGAAAAGTAAATCAGCAAAAGGACCAAACAAGAAGAAGTGAGAGGTTGAAGGCCAGCGAAAGCAAAGCGTGTGTGTGTGTTTATGTGTGTGTGTGTGTCTATCTGAGAGACACAACATGACCAATTTTTCTTATATTTTCGGAAGAGAAGAAGAGGGACTAGGGCTTATCCACTCACCCCTTATCTTGAAAAGGTTACGTACAACAATATGGAACCGGGGGCTGGGGGGGAGAGGTAAGACTACAAGGGTTATGTGAAGGGTTAGCAATAAAGACAGTATGAAAGGAGTTTCCCACCCACCCAGCATCAGCCCTGCCACGTGCCCATCCGGGCCCCGCCCCGGGCCCACTGCCCCCCCCCTGGGGAGGCACCGGGCGCCAGGTAACACTTCTGACCCCACACCGCACAGTGGGGAAGCCGCCGGGGCAGGCGCAGTGCAGAGCGATGCTCTTGGCTTCTGCGAGATACCGCCTCCAGCCCAAGTATTATTGCGTCTCTTGGAAGAAATGAGAACACGTGGAACTGAAGCAATAATCAAAATCAGGACTGAAGGAAACTTTCCTGAAATGAAAACAATACTTCAGTAGATGGATCAAAAGGACTTACTCTGTTCCGGACAAAATGAATGAAGACAGACCCGAACAACACGTTAACTTAGCAAACTGAATTCCAAGGGCAGCTCACTGCTGCTCTGACTCCTGTTATTAGTATTAGTCTGAGCTCCCAGGCAGGACAAATAAACAAATAAGTGAAAAATAAAAAGGTTTTGTGAAAGAACTAAAGTAGGCTGGCCTCTGACAAGCCTGCAAAAATAAAGCCTGGACAAAAGAGAACCAGGTCGCCAAAAATTTTTAGGAGAAAATATTTCCCCCCAGAATTGTATACTAAATTGATCCTAGTTTCTGTATGGAGGCAACATATGCAAGAGATCAGAAAATAAATCTTGCATGTACTTATCCTGAGAGTTGCCTAAAAATGTATACCAGTAAACTGGTAAATTACCAGTAAACTACACACACGTGTACACACACACACACACACACACACTATATATATGTGTGTGTGTATTTCAAAATCCAGAACTCAAGCTTAGGGAAGCCATAGAATAAAAAGAATTAGAAGTAAGCACCAGCTGAATGAACAGTCAATTTTATACAACTGTTAGAATTATGATTTTAAAACTGAATACAAGTATTAATGTTCATCTCGGAAACAAAAGATAATTATTTAATCCAGGAATCTTAATGCACGAAAGAAAGAAAAAGCACAGCAGCCACGTAAAGATGCATTAGATCTCGATACCTGGAGATTACCTTTGTAATCACCTTACTGCTACCTTCACTAACCACCTTCCAGATCATTCTATAGTAGCCTCTCAGTTTTCACAATACTGACTAGCCCATGGTAAGGGCTAGCTTACATAAATATGTGTGCTGAAATATTTATTTTCAATTCTGTCAATGCGGATAAAATATACAAGAAAATCTCTTTTTTTTAAATGCATTGTGGGTCCACAACAAAATACAGCAGTTATAAAATCTGACTAAAATTGGAAAACAGAGGGGTTTGCCAAGAAGTGTACCAGGAAGATACCTGAGGGTCATCACATAATCCACCAAGCATAGTATTTAAAGAGTCCCACTTTGCCACATCAAATAATAATTCTTCAAAATTGAAACTCTGAAAATTCCTAGATGAAGTATCTTAGTAAAAGTTCTTTTTCAGTTCAAAAAACAATATTCTGGGGTGAGGATATATACAGCTCAGTGGTGGAGCACATGCTTAGCATGCACAAGGTGCTGGGTTCAATCCCCAGTTCCTCCATTAACAAAATAAACAAACAAATAAATAAGTAAACCTAATTACCCCTTACAACCCCCCCCCCAAAAAAACCCTTCCAAATTCTTTCAACAAATTAGTTCAATTAAACTGGCATTAGCCCAGAAGGAATTCCTCCTCACCTTTCAGAAAACAAAACCAAAAATGGTCTTTCTTTACAAATCCAAAATGCTTCAAGAGTTTGGCTAATTCTCCATTTCTGCACATACCAGCTCCTCCCTGATCTCTCCTTGACAGTCTGTTTCATCTCAGAATTTCAGAAAGTACTGTAAAATCTGACAGTGCTTTTTGAAAAGCATGAGTGTTCCAACGACTGTTTCAAAAGACTTTGGGCGACGTTAGGTTTAGATATATTAAAAAATGCATTCTTGTATGTCAAGAGGACTTCAGCTTTCTTTTGTTAACAGATTAAATGGGTATAAATCTTTAACACCGAGCACATTGTTTTTAATTTACTCATCCTAATGGCCCATTGAATTTAGATTGTGTTAAAAAAAAAAAAAAAACCCACAAAATTAGATTAGGAAAACCGCTCTTGAGTCAGTCAGGAATATGTAAGGTTTTGCAATGATTCTTAATGGACTCTCTTTTTAAAGTGTTATTTTAGAAGAGCAGCTTAAATATACTGCGCATTAGAATTTTATCATTGCAAACCAACACTAGAAAAGACTTCCATCGACTGAAAAACAAAAAAGACATTCTTGTAAGTGGAAAATCAATCACCACCACCATTAAATGTCACAGCTCAACATGCGCAAGCAGCAGCGATAACTGTTAGTTAAACACTGCACAAATGATGTATGTCCTCGGTCAAGGAAGTGGGTGCCAGGTTTTTAGAAAACTGTACATATATTGATTTTACATTCATTTAATGTGGCCACTGTAAGACACTTTATTCTTCTGATAAACTATGATCGCTTATCAAAAGATTCTACAATTCAAGAGAAACATTCATAACTTGTGTGTGAAAATGAAAACCACCGGCCCACAGAAATCATGCCCACAAAATCCAATTTTGTGGATTTATGGCAGAAAGGCAGGAAACCACTGTCTTGCACGAACTGTAGACCAGTCGCTGAAGTGTAAGTGGCAAGGCAGTAATGATTAAGGTGACACGTCCCCCCGCCACAGCTGTTAATCAGCTTAATACTAGTTACGTTATTGACATTCTTGTAATTACTTTTCCTAAGGCACATTTGGGCAAAATGTATTTTACTTTAATTATGTGCAATTGGAAGCAAGCCCGATACTCAAAAAGAATAGTCAGGTTCTCCTAATGCAGGTATGCAGTCAGCAGAGCGCTGTTCTGAGCATCCGGAGTTGGGTACCATCACAGTCCTCGGGGCTGGAGCAGATGTGACCACGTCACCCCCCTACCTTGCCATCCTCTGAACACACGCCCATGTGTTCTCCACTTTCATCCAGGCTAATCTGATTTATCTTCACAGGACTCTGTTAAAAACAAACAAACAAACGTGTAAAACTTTAGGAATATATACATCAAAAATCAAACGCCTTGGCTCTTCGTAAAATATAAGTGATACAAGTTGCCTGTTAGTTTAGACACATGAGTTCAAGACAAATTTTGTTTTTGCAAATGAAAATGGTAAAAACATAGCTTAATGGTAAAACACAGCTTTGTTCCCAGACATGTAGTAAGCCCAGAAACCTAAGATTTCCCCCAGATCATCTATCTCACATCCTCAAAGCCCAGCCAAAATGTTATTTTTCTTACCTGTTACGTGCCTTTTTATTTATTCTCTTCTATTTACTCCACACTCCTAAAATTCTTTCCCAGCCAAGTTCATTAAAAGAACAAAGCAAAAAAACAAAATAAAAATCATGATGTCAAGAAAAATTTTAGTTGTTTGAATTCGGTTCATCAGCCAATCTACTTATTTTTCTCTTATTACTAAATCAACTGCTTATACTTTATGCTTAGTATTTTCTGGAGGAAATCCATGGGGTCTAGTTGATATTAACTAACTTTGTCAGCCTCCATTCTTCTGAGGAATCTCAAATTTAAGAACCTGTGAAGATAGGAATTAGGCATCCTACTTTGGACGTATTTTCCCAAGAGTAAACATACAATGGTACTTTTAAGACTTTTTAAGTTTCTCAGTTATCCAGGTAGTCAACCGTTTACTTACTAAAATATTCATACAGGTGGATTTTCTACTAGAAGTCAAAACTGATAACGGCTGACAACATTCAAAAATGGCAAACTCTTCTTTTTTTTCTTCTTAAATAATGACAATTCCCAACTATTTTACTCAAAACATAATAGAACAGATTAAACATGAAAAGAGAAATAAGTCTCCATCAGTTATAACATGAGCCTGCAGTTTAGTTTTTTTAAAATACTTAACCTTAAAATAATTTGGTTTGTGGCAAATAAAATAGAAAGACACAAAACTGAGTGTTCTGTGCCCAGTGCAAAGTATCTCCAAGCTAGTAAGCTAAGGCCAGGGCAGACCGAGACCCCCAGACAGAAAGCCACCCACCGACTGATGCTGCTAAGAGAAATTCCCATGTTCCACGTGGAGACAGCCGGCTACAGAACCCTTTCTAGGTCACACAGAACAACACTCCTGAAATGCAGCTCAGGAAGACCCAAGCTATCTGCTTAAAAGTTTGTAGACTGTTGGAAGAGGTAAGGACCTCGAAGAGAGAGATGTGAACCATTTACAGGAGCATAAACCAACACCCATGGATAAGACTCACAACAAAGGGCAGAGCCAAGGCTCTGACCTCGAGAGCAGTGAAGAGAACGTTGTGATGGGTGACAAGGAACATGCAAAAGCAAAACTGAACTGGGAAAGCACTGAGGCCGCTGTGCTGTGTCTGGACTCCTGGCTAAGTCTGAATGCTAAGTCTTCTTCGGATAAACGTTTTCTTCACTGAGTATCTTCTGTTACCAATTTCCTTATTCTGATCTTTGGTCCACCAAACAACATCTTAATACCCATCTAACTCTTGGCAAACGTAAACCCCGCACACCTCTGACTGTAATTGAATTGGCATTTGGTTATACGCAACCTCAGATGATAATTTAATAGACGTGTGTAGCCTGATCACTGACAAGGTTTCCTGTATTGTCCAGTATGGTATGATCCACATGAGATTGTTTATGCAGAAAGTTAAATTAGTTTCAACTAATCACAATTAAAAACCCATTTCCTCAGTTGCACTCACACGTGCCAAACGTTCAATAGCCACGTGTGACCTTGACGAAGAGCTGCTGTATGAGGAAGCACATGGATCACGGAATGTTTTCATCATTCTAGAAAGTTCTAAGGGACAGTGCTGTTCCAGGCCTACAAAACTGAGCCCCAATGTCCAATAAAATCCTTCTTCACAAGGCCCTTCTGTCCAACTTACATTCAGAAGTGTATTTTCTCCCCATGTACACGTCAAATTGTACGTCATTTGTTCTCGGGCTCTGTGCTCGTGGCCTGTGCTAAGATTCTCTGAATCACACTGTATCATTTCCAAAGACCTGGCATACACGTTAGCTGATCCTCACAACTCCAGGGGAAAGCAGTCAGCATGGGATTGTTATTTCCACCTCACAATGAGAAAACTGAGGCCTCAAGAGTTTACAAGAGCTGCTGAGAGCCTCAATACTACTAAAAGGCTAGGCCACACCGTGGTTATTCTAAGCACAAATGAACCCAATGTTTCATTACAACATGTTTCTTCCTGAGTAGAAATTAATTGGTACCAGCACATTAGCAATAGTATGGTGAAAAAAAATAAAAATTACAACGTATAAGAATCCTTTTTTCCCCTCATAGCTCTGTTGGTAGTAGTTTGTAACCTTTTTTTTTTTTTTTTGGCCAATGATCAATATTCATTATTTACCCAACTACTAACAAGTTAAGCATTTTTCATAAGTCTGTTGGCCAATTAATTCATTCTTCTATATACTGCTTTGTTCACATCTCTTATTTTTTCTATTAATGTTTGTTATATTCTTGTCTATTTTCTTTCTTCTTTTTTTTTTAAGGGTATGAGGTCTTGGTATAATACCTTACCCAGACATTGTATGTGAGGTCTCCTGTATTTTTTTTGCAAGACAGTTATTGCTTTATCTCTTATGTTCTAGTCTTTCATACTTTCAAGATTCATCTTATCTTCCTCCAAATGAATACCCATTTGGGCCAGCCCCATCGACTAAATACCACACCCTTCTCCTTCTGAAGAAAACTATGTTTATTTTATAATAAATATTTATATACACTGAGACAACCTTCTGGGTTTTCAATTGTGGTCTCCTGGTTCATTGCTGCGTTGTTTTGACATTGATTTAATCACAGAAGGTGCACATAGCATGTTCTGATATCTGGCAAGCCCCACTCACAATTCATCCCACTTTCCTTGGCTTTTCTCAAGTATTTATTCTTTCATGAGAATTACGAGATAAAATGACCCCCGTGTGGCCACATATAATGGTCATCGTTCAATCCTAACTTACATTACCTAATACAGGCCTGAACACCATTGACAACTCCCTCCCCCTGCTCTTGGCTTCCAACATATCATACTTGTCTGGTTTTGCTTCTGAATTTCTGGTTGCTCCTTCTCATTCTGTTTGGTTAGATACTTCTCATCTCCTGACCCCACACCTCACAGCTCGGTCCTGGCACCTCCTCTATTTCACATCTACACTAGCGCTCTCTCTTTCAGGCCATGGAATGACTCCTAAATCTCAGTCCCCAGACCAGACCCCTCCCTGCTCCAGACCAACACCTAAGACTGCCTATTTTACATATGTACTTGGGTGCTTAATAGGCATATCAACTAAAACATATCCCAAACTGAGAGTCTGATGTTCCCCGCCTGAAAGGGCTCTTCCTGACACCTTCTCCATCTGTAGCAGTTACTACATTTTTCTCGTAGCTCAGGACAAAAAACCCTGGAGCCATTCTTGACTCCTGTCTTGCTTCCACATTCTATATCCTATCTGTCAGCAATTCCTACCATCTCTTCCCACAAAATTCATGCAGACTTTCACCACCCCTATAGCTGCCATCCTGGTCCAAGCTACCATCATCTTTATCTGGATTATCTTAACAGTCTCCTAACTAGTAGACCTCCTTCTGCCCAACTCTCCTAGAAATCTAATCTCAATAAACCAGCAGACTATACTGGTAATACATGGATCAGACAATGTTACTCCTTTGCTTAAAATCCTCCAATGTCCTCCCACCTCAGGATAAAACCCAAAGCGTTTACTATGACTTGACAGTCTTAAATGATGTGGCTACAGCCCTCCCTCCCTTACCTGCTCTCTGCCTTGTTCTCTCTCCTCCAGCCACAGTGACCTTTTTTGCTGTTTCTCCAGTCTTAGAGCCTTTGCCTTTGTTTGCTGGTGCCTGGAATGTCTTTCTGCCAGCTCTTTACCACAAGTCATCTGCTCAGTGACACCCTCTGGCCACTGGATTGGAAATTTCAACACTGCACCCAAACAGTTCATAGCTACCTCACTGCTAGGTGTATTTGTTCTCCTTAGCACATACCACTATCTTACTATGCATTTTACTTATTTATTGTCAAACTCACTCACTATGATATTAACTTCATGAGAGCTAGTTCAAGAACACAAACTTCCAATCACACACAAATTCTTTTAGCGAACAGCAATAAAAAAGAAATGCTCTTCAACTCATTTTACCAGGTCAGCATAACCTTATAGCAAAGAAAAATCCAACAAGTTATGATGTTAAGAGAAAGAAAAAGTACAAGTAAATCTCAATCATGAACAGATACAGAAAAATCCTAAAGAAAATATTAACAAAGTCAGCATATATAGAAAAGACAATTTTATTTCAGAAAGACAAGGCTGCTATAACACAGGGAAATTAATATATTATAATTTGTTGCATTAATAAAAGAGAAAAATCATAAGATCACTTCAAGAGGAAAGTCACAAGATCATCTCAACAGATGCAAAAAGTGTTGGATGAAACTCAACACTCATGGTAAAAATTCTTAGCATATTAGGAGAAAAATTCCTCAATCTCCCTTAAGGTGAAATGTTAAGAGCTTTCCCTTTGATATCTTTACAATATTGACTCTTCTAATCCATAAACATGGGGCATTTCTCCATCTATTAGGGCGTCTTTAATGTCTCTAAAGAAAGTTTTCTGCTTCTCCTTAGAGGTCTCATACTTTGTTTCATTCTGGGAGTAGCAAGGACAGTGAGCTGACTTCTATGATTTTAACTTACACAACCTACAAAAATAGGCCAAACTACACCATGGTGTACAGGGGGTGCATATAGAGAGCATAAAATGAAAAGGCAAAGCTAGGCAGTTATTACTATAAAGGTCAGTACAGTGGCTCCCTCTAAGGGAACTATAAGTGAGAGGTAAGAGCGGGGGAGTCATACGGTCTATTCTTGCCAGAGTGCTAGTTACTATTTGTTTTATTACTATTTGTTCTACTGCACATTTTAAAATGTACTTTAAAAAGTTATATTTCAAAATAAAAACAAACATTAAAGGTTTTTAAATAAAATTAAAAAAAAAATTTGCCCATGAAAATGTCTGGGATCTATACCTTCAATGGGTTAATTCTTGGATTACGTTTTTTTACCCAACTGTCAAGCTACTCAAATGTCCTACTTCTATTCTGGTCATTTATATTTTCCCAGAAAATTATGCACTTCATATTTTTTAGTAATGAAATATTCTTATTTTGCTTTATATTCTTTTACTATTTTAATAATACTAATGATATTACTACTACTAATACTACTACTAATGATATTACTACTACTACTACTAACACTAATGATATTACTACTAATATTACTACTACTAATAATAATACTAATGATATTACTGCTAATAATAATACTAATATTACTACTACTAATACTAATGACATTACTACTAATACTAATGATACTACTACTAATACTAATACTAATGATATTACTGCTAATAATAATACTACTACTATTACTACTAATATTACTGCTAATAATACTACTAATGATATTACTAGTAGTAATAATATTACTACTAATAATACTAATATTACTACTAATACTAATACTAATGACATTACTACAAATAATACTAATGATACTACTGCTAATAATACTAATGCTATTACTGCTAATAATAGTATTACTAATAATAATAATGGTATTACTGCTAATAATAATACTGATATTACTAATACTAATACTAATGACATTACTACTAATGATACTACTGCTAATAATACTAATACTAATGATATTACTACTACTACTACTACTACTGATATTACTACCAGTAGTAGTACCAGTACTACAACTACTCCTACTAAGTTAACATTTACCATGGGCTTATCAGGCATCGGTCTCTATCCTAAGAGTTCCATACATATTATATAATTTAATCCATCACAGCAATTCTATGAGGTAGGTTCTATCCTTTTTCCTATTTGGAAATATGAAAATATACACATAACACTACCTCACATGTATATAGATATTTTATTTCCTTTTTTTCTTTGATTATCCTTATCAGACATTGATCAGTTGTGCTGGCCTTTTCAGAGATGCAATACTGCCACCAATCAACTTGCTGTATTTTTTTTAAATGTTTTCTATTTTATTAATTTCTACTTTTATTTCATATTAATTTTCCCCTTTTGCCTTAGAACAATTTCATTGACCTCACTCTAAATTCCTGGCATTAATATATTGCCTATTAGTTGTAACTGCTCATCTGTTAATCATAAAATTATCAAATGCTTTGCAGTTGCCTTTAGGTATACAAGTGCCCACAAACCAGAGACTAGAAAATACTGTGCGATCGGAATAATTACATTCCCTTTGAGAAAAGCAACAGTTTGTTTTGTTTCATTTCTACAGATGGGACAGATGGTGTTATTTGTTTATTTATCGAATTATTAATGAACTCTACTGAGACTACAATTGTGGTTAGAAATGTGGTTTTTTCCTATTTGTTAAGTTAACTGGTTGCTCTTTGAAACCTCAGATACCATGTTGAATTCATATTCTCTGTTTTGGGGTTCAAAATACATATATTTTTAAGCATATATATTATTTAATTTTGATATATTCTTGCTTACTTTTTTCTTCTTGATCTAGCAAGGATTTACAGAAACATACTTCAAAAACTTCCCACTACAATTGCAGTTTTGTCCATTTCTCCTTAATTTTCAAATACATTTTGGTCCAGAATTAGATGACCTATAATTGGCAAATCAAAGGATATAATTGCTGTATTTTCCTTTTAACTTCTACATGTCATCAATATAACATGCCTTCTGCTGGATAATGCTCTTTTGCCTTAAACTCTATTTTTTCTCAGATTTTTTTTTTTTTACTGCCAACATGCTTAATTTTTGTTTGGCTTGTTATTATATTTTTTAAAGTATATTTTTGCTCACATCTTCATTTTTCACTGCCATCATTTTGTGGGATATGTGTCCTTCAAAATAGAGGCTATCTTTCTTTTAGTAACAGAACACGTTGTTCATTTAGCATTCTTAGTTGCTAAATTATTTTATACTTTTAAAAAGTTATGCTTCTCCATTTCATTATTATTCTTTTGCTATATTACTCAAATTCTTTTCTCTTGATCTAAGAAGAATTTAGATGTTGTTAATTCTATTTTTATTTTATAGTGATTATTCTTAAATTACTACAAATTATACTTGAATTATGTCTCTGCTCCCCGCCCCAAATCAATGCAATTGTATTAACTGATTCATTTGGAAGATGGGGTATTTAGCACATGTTTATTTACTACCTCCTTCCTTCCCTATTTTAAAATAAGAGCACAAATATTTTCTATTTCTAAGGTCACTTCAAATAGATTTGGAAAAGGGAATCCAGTTAATACATCAGTAAACATCGCAATCTTAAACTATAAGTTCTAAGCGTGAATCCAGAGGAAGAAATTGTTTTGCTAGCAGGGTGTCCATAATTTTAAAACTGATTCACAACAGGTCATTATAGATTAGAGATATTTACCCCTTATCATTAACACTGCTAACAACTTTGCAGCTTACCGAACATCTTAAAATATGCTTTAGTTTTTGAAGAAATTTGGATCTTTTTACTCTTGTAAATCAAATCAAGTAAACAGTCAACTCACAAAAGAAAGAAATTCTAGGTGAACAAAATAAAAGTCAACCACAGTAATAAGAAATACCTGAAAACTAAAGCAATGAGATGTTTCACCTATGGAGTCAACAAAGATTTTCAAATACCCAGTTTTAGTGAGGAAGCACAAAGGCAGACACTCCTCTTAAACTGCTGGTAGTAATTCAAATTTGGAGACACTTTCCAAAGGATCATTTGGCAATACATATCATAATTATTTAAAATATGCATTGCCTATCAAAACCAAGGAGAAGTAAGAAGATTATTTTGCAAAAAGATGCTTTCTACAGCAGGTCTCTTTTGTACGACACTGAGAAATGGAAATTACCTAATTTCTAAAAGCTAGGAATCTAAAGGAGAATTTTTTTAATTAAATTTAAAAAGAAATATTACATAGAAAAGAATCTGGCCTTGGCCAAAGAGAAGTCTAGCCTCTGCCCTCGGCTTCTGAGAAGTAACCTATGTCACATCTGCTCACCTGATAGAAATGTCTTATGGGGGGGGGGGGATTAACCCTGGGATTTAGGGTGCGGGCTTTGGGTCACAGGGCGATCAGCCGAAATGGAAGCTGAGATCAATCATGTAGACAACCCATCAACCAATCATGCCTCTGCAATAGAGACCCAGTAAAATTCTTAGCACGGGGCTGAGCTGCCCTGGTCAGTGCACATCAACGCCAGTGTGAGCAACACGTCCTGATGACGGTGACAGCTCCAGTTCTGAAACCACCCCAGGCCCTACCCTTCTCCTTTGGCTGAATTCGTGCCCCGTATCCTTTCCCTGAAATGAACCGTACTTGTGAGTATCACAGCTTCAGTGAGTTCTATGAGGACTTTAGCTAATTATCACACATGAGGGTGGATCTGGGAACCTCCAGAACTTGCCGTTGGTGTTAGAAGTCTTCAGCAGACTCGGCAGCCTGGAAGACTGTGCCCTCAAACCTCGTAAT
Source organism: Camelus bactrianus (assembly GCF_048773025.1). Lineage (NCBI taxonomy): Eukaryota > Metazoa > Chordata > Mammalia > Artiodactyla > Camelidae > Camelus > Camelus bactrianus. The sequence goes on from NC_133545.1 coordinate 79,553,529, forward strand.
TTGGCTCCTCTGGGTAAGTGCCACCCAACGTATGTAACTCCTACTCTATTCACTTGTATGTACTGTCTGTAACCAGAGGTAGATACCCCAAGATCTTAGCATTGGTTAGATCGGGCTGCTGACACACAGTGATTGTTCAGGTTGTCCCACTGTAGGTTTTGCTGACTTTCTACAAGTATGTATTTTCTTTGTAATCAAAAGATAAGTATTCTTGAAATGACTATGTAGTAAATCCACAAATGGGAACACAAAAAGAAACCACGGTGAATCTTAACTCGGGGGACCTACAGCACATATTTTTCTCTAGAGTGACAAGAACTGAGTATCATCGCGGTGCATATCCGTTTCCGTAACAGTCCCACAGCATTTAATATAGAATATATAACAGTATTTCAATAGTGACAGCTGTCAGTAGGACACACTCATTTCTCTCAGAATCAAAAATAACCGCCCTACATACATCTGCCATTTCTATATACCAGAAATAAACAACAAAACCACAAAGAAAGAAAGGGTACAGGAGGGAAACGGAAGTGCAAGATTCTGTCTTTCTTCGGTACTGATTTTTCCAACTGCCTGTTTTACACACACAGTCCAGGGGGTACGATGTGAAGATGGGACACCGGAGCAGACGTCGACAAGGGTAAGGAACCAGAGGAGAGAGAGACCCGGGAAACATGGCCTCAGCTGTATTTTCCAGTAGCCACCATTTTATTCCTAATGGAGACACATTTGGAATTCTGGACAATATAAGTGAGTTTGTTCAAAAATCAATAATGTCAAGCTGACACTACAGAACATACAAAAATGTTTCCTTAATGGAACAAAACCAGAAGCCCGAGTAAGCAGGAGGGGTCAAGGACCAGCACATACCTTCCAAATCCAAGTCCACGACAGGCGGTCTCAAGGTCTTAAATGTAAAGAAAAGGCAAGAGCACCGATGCGTCCACCTCATGTGATAATCAATTGCCTAATGTACAGTGTTGGAAATAAATACACTTAGTATGGATTATGTCAGCTCTTCAATTAGGAATAAATTCACGGTCGTTGCAAAAGCTGCTTTTAATGGGGTTCTTTGCAGCGACTTCTTCTCCCCTGACACTCCTCATCATCCCACCTTATGCTATCGGTCCCCCCACGTGAACCTAAGAAATCAATCTGCTAATGTATAATTTGTAAGGCTCCTCTGACTAACAAATGGATAATTGATTCCTTCACAAATGCTGCATCCCCGTGGACCCAGGGCGGAATGAATAAGGAACAGAAGACGGGATTTCATTTTCGTTCTCTCGGAGATGGACCAGTTAGCAATCCTGACAACCACAGGGTGGGCTGTGCGTCTTTGTGCTCTGAGGTCACACGAGTGAGCAAGCCGGCTGCACTTCTCATCACACGTGTGAAAAGCAGACGCCTGTCTTTCCAGACCTGGGAAAAGCTCATGGTACTGCTTCTTGTACTCTCCCCTGGTGATACATCCTGAGATAGGCAAGAACTCCATCCGGAGTTAAGACACCTCTGAAAAAAAAAATTGTACCTAATTGTGGGTTTTCTACAAATCAACCAAACAAAACAAACATTTCGTGTCTCCTTGACTCATTCTCTGGCCAAAACGGCCTAAGCTTTAACAATAAACATTCAAATCTTCCAATTGCTTGAAGATTTCATCTCTAGGTGTGCACCAAGTCCGTCTCTAAATCAAGATTGAGTATAGATTTATCAACAGGAAAGCCTGAAGTTGGAGAACTTTTGTGGAGCTTTCTTGCCAGTCTCAGAATATGGTTTCAGTCAAAGCAAAAGAGATATGAAGGCTCCAGCCCGTTGCTCAGGAGTTCTTCTTAATGTCCCCACGGCCTCATACCCCTCTCTGTCACTTCTGAACACCATGGCAACCGGCCGTGACCATCTTCACTGCCGACCGCTCTCCCTTGGGCCACCAAGACCTTCCCGGGGCTGAAGCAGCGGGAACACCTCCAGCCTTACTCTGCTCGGCCACTTTGTGACAACTGACCCTACGCCCACTGCCTCCTTCCAACCTCCTCCGCCCTCAGCAGTGCTGACCGCATCCTCCATCACTGAACCTACCACCATGGGCTCTAAAAACACCGCTGAAAAACACAATAAACAAACAAAAAGGATAAGCACCCTTTTTGTTATGTATAGTCCTGGGACAAGAGCAAAATACGTCATTCTTACCTCAGACATCAGTTCCAAAAATAAAAGGCTATGGAAAACATGAACCCAATTGTCTGTTGTTTGGGAGAATACTAGCATATGTTTTCCTTTAAGAAAAGTGGGCAAACCCCCCCCCCCGCCAAAATCTTAAAATCTCAAGTGAATATGCATGACAAATACCAAAGGGAGAGACTGAAAAACATCCTGTAAGAAAAGATGAAGGATATACTTATAGTCTGACTGCGAAGCAATATTCAATTCTGGATATGTAATAAATGTTAAATGAAGTAAATGAAGATTTCAAAAATCTTCAACAACAGCAAAACATATAAACCACGATGAGTCAATACATGCTAAAAAGCTGGTTGAGGATTAAAACAAAATACTGCAAGATTGAACGCAACATTTAAAATAACAAGATCCAATGCCTTTTTCGGGAAGGCTCCTAACTCCCTTTTGGCTGGGTGGGATACCCCTCGTGTGTGTCCCAGCATCACCCACTATCAGAGCACATCTGTTTCAGGACAAGAACTCACTCTGTCGCCCGCCTCTGGCGCTGAACTTGAACTCCTAGAGAGCAGAAATCTACTTTAAACCCAGCAGCTGGCCCAGAAGAGCTCAGAGAAGCTGCTGGAAGAATGGAACCCCAGACTTTGAGTCTGAAGGCTCTGAGCCAGAAAACGGGTCAAGTAAATTAATAAATAAATTGTAAGCGGACAACTAACTAACAGCAGAATAGACAGAGTGAAGAGGAATTTTGTTACAATTTGTTATTTTCCTAACAATAAGACGTTTTAAAGGAGGGTAGAGCTTCCAAGTAAGTTGAATGGGAAGAGCTCAATTCTAGCACGCCCCTGCTCTTCTGGGACCCGAGGTTTTCAATACTCATTATCCGGCTTGAAAAACCAAAGGAGTTGATCATTCATGTGGCAAGCATCTCCCCAAGGTACTAACTATATTTCATAGTTCAAATGAATATAGAAGAACTGTGTCTTCTTTAAGTTCTTCAACCTGAGGTTTTAAAGACGACCCTGTGGGGAGGGTATAGCTCAAGTGGCAGAGCGCATGCTCAGCAAGCACGATTGGGTTCAGTCCCCAGTATCTCCGTGAAAGATAAATAAACCTAATTAACTCCCTACCACCAAAAAATAATAAAATAATACAGTAATAAGTAAATAAAGTATTTTAAAACAAGATGACCCTGCCTCGCTAAGATTTAATAACGACATTAATTTGAGGTTCTGGAAGTGATAATCCAGCTTTTAACAGAAGCTGTTTCAGCAGATGGGGGAAAATGCTTTCTTTATCGGTAGCAACGTATTCCAACTTGAGAAATAATCAGGACATTTAAAAAGCTGCCAAGTCACTTATTTTCCACTATGAATAAACAGAAGGCGTAGTGGTGAAATGTGGCAGAGCTGCGTGTAAGTTTCATTCAGAATTTTGCATAGTAATGTGGCTGAAATACCGCTCACTCCACCAACTAGTGATGACCTTTCGCAAATTTACACTTTCCAAAGTAAATTCCTTTGCACAGAAATAGAAAAAAAAAAATCCCTAAAATTCAAATAGAATCACAAAAGACCCTGAATAGATCAAAGTGATCTTGAGAAAGAGTAAGCATGACACTTCCTAGTTTCAAGCTATATTACAAACCAATATAATCAAAACAATATGGTATTGGCATAAAAACAGACAGACTAACGGAATAGAATCAGAAGCCCATAAATAAACCCACATATAGATGGTCATCTAATATTAGATAAGGAAGCTAAAAGTATTCAATGGGTGAAAGGACAGTCTCCTCAATAAATGGTGGGAAAACTGGTTATTCACATGTGAAAGAATGAAACTGGACCTTTATCTTACACCCCTCACAAAAATTAAATGGCTTAAGGACTTAAAGATAGGATCTGAAACTGTGAAACTCTCAGAAGAAAACAAAGGGAAAAAGCTCCTTGACAATGGTCTTGGCAATGAGTTTTTTGGATAAGACACCGAAAGCACAAAAGCATAACAAAATCAAAAATCAAACACGTGGACTACGTCAAGCAAAAAAGCTTCAGTGCAGCAAAACAAGCCAACCAACAAAATGAAAAGACAGCCTAAAGAATGGAAGAAAATACCTGAGAAACATGTATCTGATAAGAGGTTAACATCCAAAACATACAAGGAACTCATACAACTCAAAGCAAAAACAAACAATTTGGTTAAAAAAATGGGCAAAAGACTCGAATGACATTTCTCCAAAAAAGACATACAAATGGCCAACAGGTGCCTGAAAAGGTGCTTAACCACAACAGTCATCAGGGAAATGCAAATCAAAACCACAATGAGATACCACCCCTCTCCTGGGAGGATAGCTGTCTTCAAAAAGGTAAGAGATAAATGTTGATGAAGGTGGGAATATAAATTGGTACAGCTGCTAGGGAAAACAGTATGGAGATGCCTCAAAAACTTAAAACTAAAAGTACCATATGATCCAGCAATCTCACTTCTGGAGAAATATCCAAAGGAAATGAAATCAGGACATCGAAGAGCTATCTGCACTTCCATATTCCTTTCGGCACTATTCACAACAGCCAAGACATGGAAACGACCCAGGTGTTCACTGATGAGTGAATAAGGAAAAAGAAAGGAAAGGAAAAAGAAAGGGAAGGGAAGGAAAAAGAAAGGGAAAGGGGAAGGGAAGAAAAGAAAAGAAAACAAGAAAAGAAAACAAAAGAAAAGGAGGGGAGGGGAGGGGAGGGGAGGGGAGGGGAGGAGAATGTTTTGGCCATAAAAATGAAGGTAATCCTGCCATTTGCAGTTAACATGGACGGACCTTCAGGGCATCGTGCTAAGTGAAGTAAGTCAGACAAAGATAAATACTGCATGATCTCACGTACATGTGGAATCTAAAAACACTGAACTCAGAAACAGTGGAGTGGTGGCTGCGGAGGCCAGCGGGTAGGGAAATGGGAAGATGTTGGTCAAAAGGTACAAACTTTCAATTACAAGTTAACTCAAGGGATCTCAAGCACAGCATGGTGACTGTAATTATTAATACTGTTCTCACCATCACAGTAACAGCAAAACGGTAATTATGTGATGTGACAGACGTGTTCACTAATATCATGTAATATGTCAATTATATCTCAATAAAGCCGGAAAAAATAAACTAAAAATGCCACATTTTTCTTAAAAAGTATAGTCTATTTATATAGGCAGAGCTGATTTCTAAGTGAAAAGGACTTATCTGAATGGCCTACATGTTAGTTAAATATTGACCATACCAATGTTGTGGTTTTAACAATATGAAACAATTGCATGTCTGTGATTTCAGGGGAGGTCTGCTGCACACCTTATACAGGAGCTCGAAATACTCCCCAAATACCACGTTATGTATCACAGTCTTTAGGTCCTTCATCCATTTTGAGTATGATTCTCCTCACAGTGATTTGAACCAGCACGGGGCTTCAAGTAGCTTTCTGGTTCATCACAGTTTTCCCCGGATGTTACAAAACTTATATGAATAAGATGAAATGATTACTTCAAGGTACAGAATCCACTGTCTCCATTTATTATCAGACAGCCTTCATATTCTGTAACTTCCACCAGAATACTGTTTGTAGGAAAAAATAAATTTATTAAGCATCTCTAACTCCACACTTCAACTTCTCTTCCATTCTAACGCTCAAATCATCAAATTATCCTATTAGAAAATGAATTCTTTGATTTCAACTCTAACCAATATCCTGAAAATAATCCAAAGGAAATCAAAGTCATGTGGGAATGAGAAGAATGGAAAGAAGCTTTGAGGAAGAGTTACTTTGCTTGGAAGAAAATAGTTTTGTTTGTCCGCTGTCATCACTGTTTCAAGTCAACACTTGAGCTTACATTTTCTGTCTTTGTAAGACTGCTTATAAATCAGTCCACACTAGTCACTAAAACATTCCTAAATACTTTCTTTTTTTTAACTTTTAAAAAAATATCCCCCAACCAAGAGTTTTTAACCACCTGCCCCTTAGCACACTGGGTGTGACTTAGATGCTGGAAACTTACAAGGACCATCTACAACCTCCTCTGACCCCTCACACCCTGCAGCTCTCCCTGCCTGGTGCCCACCCGCGTGCGCGGCAGACTGCTGAAAGGCTCAGACATCACCCGAGACTGCACCTGCCAGGACGCACAACCTCAGCAGAGGGAGGCTCGGAATGGCCTTTCAGCCTGCAGAAGACTTATTAGATAGATGTTCGTTTTCTAAATCCTAACAACCTTTAAAAGCACAAGGAGGATCTGGAAGGGATTGCCTCCTAAGAAGTGGGCACACTGCTGATTCCTAGAGCCGTTTTCCTTTTGTTAAATTTCCATCTTCTGTCGCTGCTTTTCACATCCCCCTGGACAATGCTCGTAGAAGGCTGGCTTGCACACGACATGTACTCAAGACAGCTAGTCACCATCTGGGCACCACTTAAACCGCTTACTTTGATAAGAGGCAAAAACTAGCCTTTTGGTCCACGTTCCCTATTTAATTTGTAAGCAAGGGGCTGTCCTGGATGTCAGGTGCACATGGTGAACATGTTAGATGCGGTCCTCGCCCTTAGGAAGCTTGCAAATCACTGGAACACTGTTCATGGTTCAGACAGTGGCCTTCTGGGGATGCAACAAACTGCAGTAGTTCTCTGCAGTGAGACAGATGAGCAGCAAATCAGAATTGGAGCTCACTCTCCCCATAGTTTGCAATGCCCGTTTGCTTAACAGTTCAGAGTGGACACCTTGCAGAAGCCTTCCTATGATGCCTTCGATGGTTGTCTACAAAATGAAATTTGGCAGGTGAGCGAGAAAAACTTTAGGAGAAACTTCTAAGTAAATCAATCTGAGCAACAACAGAAGGAGCCAGCAAGTTTTTCTTTCTAGTGTTCGTCCCAGAATTACAGCACACCTGCCACCTCCCAGACACTGTGCCAGCTGGTGAGGCCGCTGGAAAACAATCTGTTTTACTGGAAAAGCCATAAATAAAACAATTAACATTTGTTCCATACAGAAAGGACCTGAAAAGAAAGACAACTGACAGTTTTCAAAATGCTGAAATATAAGGTGTGAAGTTTGAGAAAATGATCTGTTCTTAAATGGATTCAGTATTTCCCTTGTTTATGCATGTATCCAACAAAGATACAAAAAGGAGGAGTGATAGGAAAAGGAAAGCAGAGTCATCAGAGGAACACAAAGTCACCCGATTATTTCCAGGACATAATGCAGCAGAATCATTTGCTAATAAATGCATTTCACAAATGAGTAACCAAGATCATCAAAACCTCTACGGGATGCACGGAGGATTAAACAAACAAGAAAGGCGGGAAAACAAAGCCTGCCTTCAAGGTGTTTGTGTGCAGGGTCTGTGAGCCCCGCCCTTTGTATAAACCTCGATTTTATAATTTAACACATTCTGTTACAGATGGTGGTTTATGTGACTAGCCCTGAAATGCGTTCCAACTGGGAACAGGGACTGTGTTTTATCATCCTTTACATCCCTTGCACATCCTTACAGAATGCTGGCTAAAGGACTAAGATGCAGCCTCTGATGTCACCAGGAAGGTATCACAGAGAGGGAGAGGCCCCGAGCATTTCCACGGGCAGGGAGAGCTCGGTTCTGTTTTACAGGCATCAAGGAGGCCCTCGAATGTTCTCAGTGAGGGGAGTAACAAAATCCCACCACCCCTCTGGGAAGACCACGTGGGCAGCTGTGCAAAGGATGGACTAGGGGAGGCATGAGATGGGCAGATCCGGGGGGGTTCGCTGCAATAACCCAGGAGAGGTTCAGTGAAGACTTGAACAAGGGTGGTGGCGACATAAAGAACCAGCGAGGGGATGAGCTGAAAGACGCATCTAGGGGGATACACGGGGGATAATGGAGGCAGAGGACGGAGGATAAATGCCACAGGACAGCTGTCAGCCCCAATGAGTGGAAGGGATGTTATTCATCAGGGCCCTGGAAGAGCTGAGTCTCTGAAACTAGGCAAAAATCAGCTTTTTGTTGGTACCAGTATATAGATTCAAAACTAGATTTATCTTTGTCTGGCCTGCTAGACCCCAGTGATAAAGAAACCAGGACTCAGGAGAGATGCCTGGTATAATTCAAAGGCCGGACCTTGTTGAGATCAGTTTAGTGCTGCCAATCCAGGGAGCCCAGAGCTCAGCAGAGAAAGCAGAGTGCGGGCCCTTCTGTCCAATGGTAAGTCACAGCACAGACGTTTCCACACCTCACACAGCCCCACTTGCTAAATTATTTCAAATAATAATTGAGCTCAGAAATAAACACGGATGTTTTAACACCCAAATAGTTTTGACTGAAACGTGGTCTTTGTGAACAAGGTGTCCTCTGCAGCTGGCCACGTCCCCAGGATCCCCAGCCTACAAGGTCCTAACAACAATTCCAGAAAACAAAATCCCTTTTTTCCCAGAGAATACTGCCCTAACTGCACGTAATACATTTTTTTCTATACGAGTTAAGGCGACAGAAATGGAGTTGGCATCCCTGAGACCATGTAACTAGAAAATGAATAAGCATATTCTTCTTTTTTCTTATTAGTATTCATTAAAATAAAGCCCCGCACACTCTCCAAGTCCTAAGGCCCTGCCACGCCACTGCTTGGCCACCTTGGAGAACAAACTTCTTCGAACTTGGAGAAAAGCGGCTCAAGAAAGCCGAACACAGCGCAAACCCACGATGGCTACAGAGTTACGTGAACATCCCAAGGTCCCCAGACACCCCTGATGAATTTCTCAGTGTAAAGTTAACGGCACCATCAGTGATAGAGGAGGAGTCTGTTAGGGATATTAAAGCTCTTACTTCCTCCTCTCACTGTTATTTATGACTTGATAGCAGCAGGGATGCTAATGCATCCTATTTATCTCAAACCAACTTCTGAGAAAGTGAAGTCTTTGTGTTTCCACAGGTTGGGGAGGAAAAAAAATCACTTATCTAAAAAGGGCACTACGAATAGTTTAAATAGCTGAGACCAAGTCATTAACCAAATGGAAAATGCCTCACTTACTTTTCCAGACATCAGATGAAGACAGACCACTTAAAACTTCACCAATTCAGCTCTATCTTCACTGCAGAAATTAATGTTATAATGCTCTCCGGTGTGAAATCACTGCATTATCAATTCTCCATTAAGTCATCTCCCAAGTAGGCTGAATTCTCTCAACAGTTCTCAAGAGAAGCATCTTGGAAACTGAGCTGCAATGTCTCTGCGCTGAAAAGAAATTCCTGAAGTCAACTAACTAGAGCTGCACTGAGATCCATTTCCAGAACCCAGTTACATAAGTAAACGTGTTCTTAAAACGCCAAGGAAGTAGAGCTGCTTGTGCCCTGTGAGAAAAGATACCCACTGCTCAACTAAACAAAGGGTCTGATGGAGCAGGGGGCGAACCGGTGGCGGACAACAGGTGTGTCACAGAAGCTTCTCTCTTCTTCCCTTCTTTCTCCTTTTTTCCTTCCTGCCACCCTCCCTCCCTCCCTAAGTTCGTCTGCCCTGTACACAACATACATTATGAAAGCCAACCGCACAAATGAATTCAAAAATAACAGCTCCCCCTTGGGAAGCATCGTAAATGCCTGTGATCTGACTCGACTTGATTCCATTCCTCATAATGGCTATCAGTTACTGAGCCTTGCACTAAATATTTTATCATAAATTGAATTATTTTACAAATAATCTTTCAAATAAAACCACACAAATCAGGGATGTGACTGTGTTCGACATTTTATAAAGACAGAAAGTGAAAGAGAAGTTAAATAATGAATATAGGGCAAGGGCTGGAAGCCAGGAGCCTGATCTCGAGCCTGGCTCACAGCCACAGACACACTGCCCGACCCCCACCTCAGGACCACAGCCGGCCCACTCCAGAGCCTGGCCAGCCACCCCTCTGCTGGGCATCACTGCCCCTTCAGCCTTCATCTCCAATCATCCCATCAGCACTTCTCTTTCCACATCCCTTCTGGAACAGCTGGATTTCCAATAATGCAACTGAGTCAAGACCTGAAGTGGGGTCAAGGAAAGAAAATGGGAAATCAGTAGGTTCAGGAGGTTATAAATTTTGTGTCATTTTGTTTTTCTGGCAAGACGGGAACTTCAGACGCCATCATGATATCAAGGAATAAATCCTCCTCCTCGCAGTACAGTGTAGACTTTTTTTTCTTGAGTAAGAACGAAGACTTAAATGCAAAACGCAAAACTCTTAAAACTTTTGGAAGAAAATACAGAAGGATCTCTTTACAACTTCGTAGAAGCAAAAAAAATTTTCCCACAGAAGACAAAAAATATAAACCATAAATGAGAAGACTGATAAATGGTTACTGCATTTAAATTAAAAAAAAAAAACTTCTGAACAAATAAAAATATCATAAATGAAATATTAAAGGATAAATCATAGACCAGAAGACATCTGTCAGTCTTTCAACAAGAAGTGTCTGGGCTTTACACGCCCTCCACCACCGGAGGAGAACCCAGTTCTCTGGCCCACCACCAGGGTCTGCTCTCTGGCGCTGATCAGACTTTTAAACGTTTGTCCAACTGACGGGTGTGAAATGGCATCTCACTGTCGGGTTCACTTCATGTTTCCCTGACGACTCTGTCATTACTAGAGAAAGCGAGCATCTTTTTTATTGGACACATTTGGTGTTCTCCATCTGAGAACTTTCTGATCATACTGTTTGCCCAATTTCTTTCTGGGTTGCTTGCGTTCTCCTTATTCATCTGTATGAGTCTGTTATATAAGTAACATTTTAAAAAAATATGTGTTGTTAAAACTTGCTACAAACACCTTATGATTACAGCTTCCGTAGCACTTAAAGAATCAAAACAAATGAACAAACAAAAACAATAAAGTTCAGATTTAAAGTATTAAATTTAAAATGGATAATGAAAATGGATGTTGTCCTAAAAGTAAATCATCACTGTTTTATTTAACAGTATAAAGATTTATTTATAAGCATTAAATTTGACTTGCTGGTGACTTCTGATTTTGAGCCATCGCATGAGTCACCCAGACTAACGTTGTTATTTTTGCTTGTAAACAATGAACTTTTTAATTACAAATCAGTTTAGAGCTTTACACAACACTGACAAATTATTTGAGCTAACAATTCTCAAGAGTACACAGCCTCATTAGTCAACAACAACCACCAAAAAACCCCAAAACAAAAAAACCAAAATACACTGAATCCATAAATTCCCATTAGTAAGAAATCGAAGCGACAAAGAATTTTTGAATGCTAACAGCCAATGCTGCTGAAGAGATATAGTGACATATTCTCATACAGTGCTGGTGGGAATATAAATCGGTACCTAAGTGACGTGAAACACAGCAATATGGAACAAACTTGAAAATGTTCAGTGTCTGCCCTAGTGATTTCCCCTCCAAGGCTTTGTTTTAAAGAAATAGTCACAAGATGCCCCAGCCGACGCAAGGATGCTCATCCCTGAATCACTCCCAGGTTTCGCATCCTTCACTGGGTGTACAGGGCACTGGGAAGTTGGCTCCTGGACAGCTCCAGGCACTTACAGACCTGCTTTTTTCATTAAGAAACACATTCTATATGATTAGAGGAGGGGCTCGCACCCCTCCCCTAATCCCCACCTGCAACTCAGTACTGGCCAGAGCATCCTACCAAATGACCCAGAGCAACTGCTTCCAGTAGAAACACGTACCCCAACCAGGTTCATCACAGTCATCCCCGGCAGGCTCTTGGCAGAGTCACTGAAGGAGTCCTACCTTGTTTACGAGCATTATGGTCCTGTGGCACCACTCTCGAGCTGTGTGACCATCATGCCCACAGGACAAAAAGAGCCTATCCCAGAAATGGGCCCTCTAAGACCCTGTCTGGACCCCGAAGCCCCACTTGACTTACAAAGGAGCCAGGAAATCCCGCTGTTGGTTAAGCCCAGCTGAGATGGTCTGTCACTGAGCAACCAAAGTGCCTGGATTAATATATTCATTATTTTTACACTAAAGTAAAATGGAATCAAACTTTTATACCACCTCACAGGGCATTTAATTCTCTCCTTCTGAGATGAAACTCTTTTGGAAAATCTAACAAAATTCTGGTAGACTTTCTGCTACCAGGCAGATGTACCCAAACGAGATATTCTGCCCAGAAGTTATTGCAAACAAGTCCATTTTTCCTGCCTAAAATACAGTGCCCATATCCTTGGGAAACCTAAAAACAAATCTGAACCTATCCAGTTACTCCACTCCCAGTCATTATATCATTTCCATAAAAGGTGGAGCTTCCCCCAAAAGCGATATACAATACAGAACACGCATCACTCATGCAAATATAGAACCGAAACAGGAAAAAGATACTGATAATATTGGTAAAATCCTTCCACTCTCATGTAGGCTGCATTTTTGGTATGTTTCCCAACTATATTTCATCGGTCAGAAACAAGGAAAATGGTAAACAAAAAAATTTTAAATACAGATTTTTTTTTTTTCCTTTTGACTCACAACCTAAAGAAAGGCCAAAGAAATCAGCAACTAGATAATCCAATCCCATCCTGTACGGGTGTCATTTATAATGCCCAGTACCTTAAAGAATACACAGCAGTTTGGGCTTACACAGATGCAAATAATGTTAAGTATTTTGATGGGTAAACATCACCTCTGGGAACATGTTATTCTATTATTTCCGTAGCTTCTCATTTTTATTTTTTAAAAATTGCTTTATTGAGATATACTCGACATACCATAATGTGCAAATATTTAAAGTGTAAATTTGGCTAAGTTGTGACGCATGTATGCACTCATGAAACCTTTGCCACAACTGATATAATAAATACATCTATCAGCCCTGAAAGCTCCCTCATGCCGCTTTATAATCTCTGACCGTCTCCAAGCAACCAGTGATTCGCTGTCACTATAGATTTGTTTGCATCTTCTAGAATTTTATATAAATGCAGCCACATAATATGTAGCCTTTTGAGTCTGGCTTCTTTCATTTAGCATGGTAGATCTGAGATCCATTCATGTTGTGGCATATATCAAAAGTTTGTCCCTTTTTTTTTTTTTTTTTTTTTTTTTTTTTTTTTACTGATGAGTAGAATGGCACCATAAGGATATATCACATTTTGTGTATCCATTCACCTGTAGATGGACCTATCCACTTTGGGGCTGTCATAATAAAAACGACGTGAACATTCATGTACCAAGTCTTCCTACGAGCATATGCTTTCATCTCCTAGGGGTGAAATGGCTGGACCACATGGTAGGTGCATGTTTAATGGTTTTAAAAAACTGCTGAACTGTTTTCCAAAGTGGTCACACCGTTTTACATTTCCACCAGTAGTGGACGAGTTCCGGTTTCTCTCTGCCTGTACAACACTTGCTATGGTCAGTCTTTAAGTGTAATTTTAGCTACTCTAAGAGGTGTTTAGCAGTATGCATCGTTCCATTTTACTTTCTTATGTTTTAATATGAATTTTCCCCCTTTCTATCAATTAAACTAACAAAAGCTAAAGTTTGCCTTCTAGCAAGTGCTAAGAGTTAACAGCTGCCCGGAGATAATGGATTACTTTTTACTAGAGGTTTAACTAAGGATCAAGTGACAGGAATACAACAGAGGAATTCCATGTCTTGGATGGATAGATGAACGAAATCTCCTTTAAGTTCTCATTTATCATAATATATCATGATTCTATCAAATCAAGAAAACTTGGTCATTATAGCCAAAGAAATAATTTCTAGAGAAGGCTAATAAAATAAAGCTATTCAAATCAAAAAACAGAGCTTGTTTAAGGAAGAAGTAATAATACTGTATTTTGAAACATACTCTGTCAGGGTTTCCAGAGACTAAAAAGGCTATTACTGACAAAACAAACTCAAGGTATAATTATTTGTTATTAAAATATATACAAACATTATGGAGATTCCTTAAAAAATTAAAAACAGTTACCATATGCTCCAGCAATCCGACTCCTGGGCATATATCCCAGGAAAATTCTAATTCAAAAAGATACACGCACTCCAATGTTCACAGCAGCACTATTTACAATAGCCAAGACACAAAAACAACCTAAATGTCCATCAACAGATGACTGGATAAAGAAGTTGTGGTGTATATGTACACAACAGACTAATATTCAGCCGTAAAAGAATGAAATAAAGCCATTTGCAGCAACATGGATGGACCTGGAGATGATCATACTAAGTGAAGTTCCAGAAAGAGAAAGACAAGTATCACATGTTATCACCTATATGTGGAATCTAAAAAATGATACAAATGAACTTATTTACAAAATAGAAACAAACTCACAGACACAGAAAACTTATGGTTACCAAAGGGGAAAGGGGTGGGGGAAAGATAAATCAGGTGGCTGGGATTACCAGACACAAACTACTATGCATAAAACAGATAAACAACAAGGCCCTGCAGTACAGCACATATATTCAATACCTTGTAATAACCTATAATGAAAAAGGATATGTGCGTGCGTGTGTGTGTGTGTGTGTGTGTGTGTGTGTGTGTGTATGTGACTGAATCACTATCCTGTACACCAGAAACTAATACAACACCATGCATCAACTATACTTCAACAGCAATAACAACAACAAAAATAAACAGACACTCATACCCACATATAAAACTCCTACCTTCTGTTCCATGACATCTGATTCCCATCACTGTTCTGGTTTGACCTGCTTCCCTAAACACTCGGAACTCCAAAGTCGGTCACCATGAAGACACTCATGAAAACACTCCTTTTCTTTTTCCTTCGGTTCTTCTGCCAGACCTGCTGCTCACGTCCCCTCTCACTGCACCTCACTATCCATTCTCTCCTCTCCAGTCCCTTATTCTCAAGCAACTGGAGAAAAACCAAAAGGGATATGTAGATAAAAAGTCTATGATCAACATTCCTTGCCCTTTCTGATTCTCTGCTTCCCAGGAAGCTTGCATCACCCGACCCAGACTCATACCAACAATTGAAAAATGCTCATTCATCCGTCAAGATTCACCTCAGCTTTCGCTTTCTCCCTCTTGCAAAGCTAAGCACTCTGCCTCCGAGTCTCCACGGTGGTCCTAGTCCTTTGACTCTTCTTACTTTGTGACAAGCCCCTGACCCCCAAAGAAAGAAGCTCCAGCATCAGGCTCCCCTTCTACAGAATGAGTCCACAGGCTCTCTGGGAGTCAGGCCCCAGTCTACTACCCAGTTCAGAGTCAAGTTCCAAAAAGTTACCGACACTTCAACCTTGACATTGAGGTATGTGGAGCACCAAGGTAATTTCATTCAGTGAAGACATATTTTATTGTATTTTTCAGTTGAGTTATTTGATATCTTATTTCTAAAATGTGTTAACGCTGCAGCCACCTCGGGGAATTTTTTTAATTTTAGTTATATCAGAGATAGTTGCCCAAATGTAGTTACGACTTAAAGGCCAGGTATGACAACATTCTGTAAGCATGACGCTTTCGCTATTTTCAATGAGAGGAGCATCCTTAAAGCTGAACATGCTTCTTAGCCGCCTCCGTACATAGATGCTACCAAAGTTATCAAGCTACCTATAAACCACTTAATCCACACACTGGAGATTATTTCAGAAAAAGAGGCAGAACACTGGAAATACGACTTTCCTTGGCATCATTTATCAGAAGTTTGATTTCCACTTAAGTAATTCTCAGCTCATTTGACATATTTCTTATCACTCAAAATACTGAGTCCAAATATAGAAAACTGATTCTTTAAACACATAAGAATCTGAGGCCTGTCAATCAGCCTTAGACAGTACAGTACAGACAATGGCACATCTGAGCCAACAAGGTACCACTCGGATAATCTCAAAAGATACACGCCCTGCTTCCCAAGTGAGGATGCCACATCTGGATCTGCACACTGTCGATGGGATGATAAATAAGTACCACATGACCAAGAGTAGAGCAAAGTTTCTTAGTCCAGGATAGAGAGCTTAAGTTTTTAGATCTGCTCCGAGAATTCTTTGAATGAAGAGTAGTCACCCCACACGTTATCCTGGCTACATTATGAATGAGCCTAACAGAGCCGAGCTTTTCGGTAATAATGAAGGCCTGGTATCTGGTTTTAATCTCAG
Organism: Camelus bactrianus; assembly: GCF_048773025.1. Lineage (NCBI taxonomy): Eukaryota > Metazoa > Chordata > Mammalia > Artiodactyla > Camelidae > Camelus > Camelus bactrianus. Next base: position 79,569,792 of record NC_133545.1, read on the forward strand.
AGATGGCCATGCCCATGTGATTCCCCAGAATGTGCACAATTATCTTGATGTAGGAAAGCAAGGTGCGAAACCCCAATTATCTGGAAGAGTCCAGATACACAGAACTTTACAGATTTGGAACTATGAGTTCAGCCAAGTTCTATCGATTTTTCACTATTTATGAGCTCTTGTGCTGAGCACCAAGGATGCAGAGAGCAATCACACACAGCAACTGCCTTCAGGAGGTGCACATTCTCTGGAGAGACTGACACAGATGCAAATAACCTCAACAAAAGTACATTTTTCTGGAAGTGGAGGTGACAGGCAGAAGGAAATGATTATACCATGTGAAGGACAGTAGAGGTGTTTGTGCAGATTAAAGATGCAATCAAGAAGCTTAAAGGAACACTCAATTTTCAGGATTATATTGGCAAAGAGGGAGATGAGAGAGAAGACAAGTATTTCTTTTGCTGAAACATAAAAATAAAAGACGGGCGATGCTATAAACAACACTTACATCTCAACACAAAAGGAAGAGAAAAGAAGAGCTGATTTATATTAGAGATGAATTCCTCTAAGCCAAAGAGAGCAGCCAAAGGCCAGGAATGCAATCCAAAAACGTGGCTGAGTCCCAAGGCCCAGAGAGAGAGAGAGAGATGAAACCATGGTCGCTCCCAGGCAGGCTCCAGTCACAAAAACATCTTTTTAAAACTTAGGTGAGGGAAATGTCTAGATACGTGAGGAAGGCCTAAATGAACCAGCAGAGGTGGGTAGAAGAGTAAGCAGGCAGGAAACACAGAACCAAAGCAGCTCAAGCCCAGTGTTCCTCAAGCTTACTGACTAAGCACCTTTTATATCTAGAGTGCTTTCTAACCTCTCCTCAGCTTCTACACTTTGATGACTTTATGAATCCCCATAGCAACTAGGAAAGGTCTAAGTATATCTTGAAAACCTGCTAAGTATCACAGAATTAAAGGCTTACTTTCCATAAGCAGGAGCTAAGGTTCTGAACTCCATATAAAAATCTCTAATTATCAATCCACTGGGGAGTTGAGGGTTGAATAATACACAGGAGAGCAGAGATTTGACTCCCAGGGACCTTCTTGAGAGACTAACAGATAAAGAACCAGCTTCATGGATATGATTCAAGATGATTTCAGCCAATATGCTTACTGGGTACCAAACAGCCCCAGAGACAAAAGAGGGGGAGAAAAAGGGGGAGAGGTACAGCGGGAGATACGACCCAGACCTCCCAAACCTTGAACATGAATATGAATCGACATGATGAGGGACTAACACTGCAAGCGAAATAGCGATAATTCAGGAGTTCGGAGAAAGGAGAAGATATCTCAGGACAATAATCCAAGGGGAAGCACGTGAAGGAAAGAACACGGTTTCACGGAAGAAGGGCATTCTAGAAAAATGTGATTAAAAGGTTGGAAAAAGCATGTCCAAGTCAGTATCTGAAGACGGTGAATAGCTCAGAATGACCGCAGAGCTAAGAAACTAAAACTAAGATTGGGAAGGTAGGTTTCGGCCAGACAACAAGGGTCTTGAATGCTGAGCTGAAAACCAGGACCTGATCCAGGAAGTTGTGAGGAGCTGTCCAGGGTTCTCAGAGACACTGTGATTAGATAGATGGGTGGGGAGGACAGGTGGAAACAAAGAGACCTCTTAGGACGGTGCTTAAAAAACTGCACCGTGAGCTAACTTTCACACAAATCTGGGTTTTTAATACCATTCGACCATAAGGAAGCATCGAAGATCAGCAGTAAGGAACAGAGTGTACTTGTTTAAAACCAAATCAAAAACAGGAATAGAGTATTAACAAACTCTGCTATCTGGAGTTCGAGGAGAGTCCTGAACCCATGGCTTCTTATAAGAGATTAATTTCCTAAATTTCATATTTATCTTAATATAAAATGCCCAGTAAGCCCTTGTTCTATTTTGTTTTCCTCTCTCTCTCTTTTTTTTTTTTTTTTTTTTTTGTAACTCTCCACTTTTCAGGTATTATCTAATGTCACCGTGATGGCCAATCCTTTTCGTTTTCTATTTTCAGCAAAGAAAGAAGACACACAGAGGTAAAGAACAGAAATCTGTCTGGTCAGTGGAATTCTCTGGTCTTCCTCCAGCACACTTAGAAAGAATAAAGGTTTAAAACATATGGAATAGTGCTCCAAAATAATTTGCTCAATGCTTCAAAGTAAGTACTCCCAATTAGTAAGCTGTAAATTACTATGCTTAAGGAAAGTGGAGGCTCTTAAACAGAGAGTACTACCGTGATTAATGACACTATATGGGCAGAGATGCCAAGCGGGAATTTAAAAGGAATTTGAGATCCTCTGAGGATTTTGAAGTCACATGTTACACACCGTGTTAAGGAATTAAGACAACCATTATTCAGGAGACTACGACCTGATTCTATATAATTTTCTTAGCAACTTGAGCCTCTTTACATGAGAAACTGGGCCTATTTTAATTTCAATCTGTGATTTAAGTAAAAGTGAACTGTATCAATTAAATCAGAATTAACAAAGTTCTATCCAGAAAAAAAAAACTTTAAAAAATATACATGTGTGGCCAAAGCATTTTAATGAACATATATTCTGAGTATCCTTTCAGCTGTATTAAAATCTGAGTACCAACATGCAAAATAAATCATCACCCTAGTGGTTTTCACTTTTGATCAACAGAAGAACAGTCATAGATGGCTGAATAGCACAGAACCCTCTCTATCAACCTTTTCATGTAATTATAGAAGAATATACAACTGTAAGAATCATCTTAGTGGCATGATTCATTTAAACATAGATCCCTGAACAAGACACCAAGCCAGGGATGTGCTGGTATTTAGAGGTGAGCAGAAGAGACATAGGACAATCTGAGCATTGCTCAGGGTCAAAGACACACGTGTATTTCTGTACGTGTGTGTGCGTTATTGAGGTATAACTCACAAAGAATAAAGCTCACAAATCTCAAATGTGCAGTTCAGTGATTTTTACATACGTACATACCTGGGAAACCATCAAGACAGAGACTTCTCAGCACTTCAGAAGATTCTTCCTGTGCTCTCTCCCCGGTCATTATCTGACCTCCATCATCACAGTCTGACTGTGCCTTCTCTTGACCATCATACAAAAGGAATCATACAACATGTACATATTTGTGTCTAGCTTCTTTGGCTAAACACTAAGATAGTGAAATTCATTCCTGTCTGTTGCCTGTGTCAATAGTTTGTTCATTAATTCAACTTCTAAGAATATACCACCATTCATTTACCCATTCTACTACTGATGAACATTTGGGCTGTTTCCAGTTTGGAGCTATTACAAATTAAGCTGCTATTAAACACCCTTTCTACACATCTGTATTTTTGGTGGATATACGCACTGCATTCAGTTTTCTTGAATATATACCTAGAAGCGGAACTGCTGGGTTATTAGGCAGATATATGCTTGGCTTGTGTAGCATCTGCAAAACAGCATTTCTCCTGAAATATTAATGGGAAAACAAATAACTTTCTTCAACATACAGAATGATTTATTTAGTTATTTTTTCTTCTATATCATATATATTTAAAGAAAAGTTATACAATCTCTAATGCAATGATTCCGTTCCAACACAAATAGCAGAACCATCTGGGAAACCTTTTAAAAATGAAGATTCTTTACGCCCCCGCCTTCTGCCAAACAAAACCCTATTGACAGGTGAGAATTTTGAACTTCTGCTTCGTAACTTTACTACTACAATCAAAAACTTCAAATGCAATAAATGGGTTGAAGAGATATTTCTTAGGAAAATTTAAATGTTATGCAAATATAAGGTATTATTACTTTACCTAACTTTAATTTGTTTAAATTACTGTCATCTAGAAGTAAAAACCAAAGTCAGGGGTGTTTATTCACTAACTTTTTTTAATACTTGTTTCACTCCCACTGCACTTCTAATGAAGAAAACAGTTCTTGATTGAATACGACAATCATTAACATCCAAAGAAATTCTATAAATTCAAGTCATAACAATGATTCTTTAGATTTGAAAGAATCCTTTTTTAAGAGGAATGAGAGTCCCACAAAGCAACCACATCATCAGAAACAAGAAGATAAAATAAGAAAGGAAAAAACTCATCTGAGATGAGAAGCTGAAGGTTAGGGCTCCTTTCAAAAGATACTGGCATTCTGAAATTTGTCACCTGAAAATCACATGCTTAATATGGTAATGGTCATGCAGACCCAGGGCCTCACAAAAAACTTTTCCACCACAGACGATTAAATTCTTGTGTGAAGGAAACAAAAAGAGCACCGAACCATCTTCTTCTCCTGCCAAAAAGTAAGTGCAAAGCTATAAAGAAGTTAATTTTCAAAGATGTCATAGAGGCAGGGCTGAAAAAAAACCAAAGAACCAGAAATTACCTGGGAAAGGATGTAGGATTTACCTAGCATAAAACTGACAGGAGAGAAGATGTAAGAAGGCTTATACTGAGAAGATTCAAGGACTGCATGAATGAATGAATGAATGAATGAATGAATGAATGAATGAATGAATGAATGAATGAATGAGTGAGTGAGTGAGTGAGTGAGTGAGTGAACAAAAGCATGAATAAACTCCTACAGCATTTCCCTTGGCTTCTCTGTTGGCCACGGAACCAGCAGTGTATGCATGCCCTGTGAACCTTAGCAATCAAGCAATTTCTATACAATATTAAAAACAGTTACTTAGAAGCAGAGTGTAACAGAATCACTGAACTGGAGCTGGAAATTTAAGAGACTAACCAGGCAAGCTCTTTTTTCAAGGTGAGGAGACAGAGGTAACGCCACGAAAAAGAACTCTGTCCAGCACCAGCTCACGTTTTACTGGAGGGCAATGGAAAGACTAAATGCTTACTAAATCATCAAAATGGGTGTCCAGTGTCTAGGAGGGAGAAGAGGGAGGGTCAGAAGTGTATCACTCCTGTCTGAACGGGATGCTGAATCGAAACAAGAACCCACAATTTGCCGGACGGATCAGTGTGGTTACAGTGCGTAATTCCCTTCCTGGACTAGTCCAAAGAGTCTAAGGACTCTGTCATCATTCTGTGGTTCCATTTCTTTTCAGCAAAACAAAGCAACCAGTTTCCTTTCACAAACAACGTGTCAGCTTTAGAAACTGTGGTCTCCTTTATGAACTACACCAGGACCTTATGACAGATCTTTCAACAAGTGCTGATGCTTGCTTCAAAAAAGGAGTATCTGCTCCCAAAATGATCACCTTTCTCATCCCAAAGGTTCATATTCACACAACCACGGACACTTCTGATGCTTTCAAGGCACATCTTAAACACCAAAATCAAGCTTCAAATTCAACGTTTCCTTCATCCGTGGTGATTCCAAATCACAATTAAAGCAATGAAGAGCCTGGCTCTTCTCTTTCAGTCAATGTAATCCCCTAAGAGTCCAAGCCTCTAGACATTCACATAAAATATTAGCTTTATATATTTAGAAGAGATAAACTAACCCAGCAAGGTTATCACTCACTTTTCAATTTCATTTGGCATCTGGAGAAGATGATGGGGTACATACTAACAACTGACATTAGTCATCAAATGAGGAGGTTCACACTTAAAGGATTCCACAACCACCCCCCAAGTATGTAAGTTAGCACCAGTAATCACCAATAAAAGCAATTATTTTTTCATTTAATGACAATTCACCTAAACGTTCTACACCATTACAATTTAAAATGAACACACATAGGAGTACTTTAAATGCTCCATTTAAAGCCAAATGGATGACTATAATTAGAGAATTGCAATTAAACAGATTTATAAAAATAAATTTTTAAAGGCGTTTACATATAAGACACCCATTGAAAATATATAATGTGTGTATATACATATATAGACCTTTTCCTTTAAAAGTTCACCATTAAAATTTTTAGCATAAGGTATGAAGTTCAGAGTTAATCGCTTAGCACTCTGCTTTAATTGGTAACGACCCTTTCTTTAGGCTATTAAAACCCATGGCTAAAACAAATACCCTAAAGCATGAATTTCTACATGAAATTTAGCTCACACCTTATTTTGTACTATATACTTACCACATCGAACTTCTGAGTGATGTTCCCCTGGACGTCAAGTAAATAAACCTTGCCATAATGTGTGCCCAGAGCCAGGAACTGTAAGAAGAACAGAGGGGTCAGTTTCTTAATGTACCATGAACACACAATTAGTAACCAAACCACCTTCGAAGTCAAGACCCTGAATGCCTGAGTGATCTGCGATGCCTCGGAAGATAACGCGTTCCTTCGAGGAGGCTTGTTTCCAGCTTTGAGGAAATAACAGAACAGGGCCTATTTTATTGCGATTGTGCAAGCTAGCTGTCAGAATGACTCATGGGGACCCTTGTCTACTGACAACTAATGGTGTGTATGCGGTCTGTACACAGTGCCCGATGGACTGAGGCAGCAAATTAAAACGCAGCCGGGAAAGCACGGTCAACCTACAGTTGCCTTCGGTGTCTGAAGGGAACGATTAGGAAACTTCCCTTAATGTATGGCAAATAAATGTGCAAATCTGTGCTCTCATTTATCAAATACGCACACCCAGACGACAGAGTACTATTTTTTGGAAAGGAAACTCCATGCCATATTGAGATGAAAAAACTCTGCCATCATTAGAATGCCTCTATAAAAGTAAACGGATAATATTAAGTGTCAATGTTTTCTAATGGAAAAAAAACCCTCTTTTCTGTCACACAAAAAACTGCTGAGCTACATATTCATTTTACGACATAAAGCTAGTTCATAACTCCCACTCTTTCATTAATTCTTGGAAGTAACACGAGACAGACGAGAAGAAACTTTTTAGGACTACCTGACATGGAACAAGAGCTTTCTCTCCCTTTTCCTTTCTCTAAGCATCACTCAAATAGCTCCAAATTCTATTTCACTGCAGGTGAGCATGCTTCGTCGCAAACACTAATGAAATGCTCAAATCTACTGGTGCTACTGAGCGTTTCAGGCAAGCAGCACCATCTTTAAAATATACACATAAATAAATAACCTTACGGAAAGTCAAGATTTAAAAGGATTTAGGAAACTGGAATTGCTTAAAATGAAATTTCAGATCAAGCCCTTAAAATATGAAGCCACATAAAACAGGAGTCACAAAAAAAAAAAAAAAAATGGGGGGAGAGAAGGGGTTCATTAGAAATTCATCCCCTGCAATGCCTTTCACTCCTGCAAGGTTGCCTTTTTTCAAGAAGAAAAAAGTCCCCCGGGTGAGAAAATCAATACTAGTTAATAAAACATCAGGTGTGCAGACATAACTAGGTACGACCATCCCGCTGCACAGGCCTGCCTGAATGCACCAGGTGCCAGGCCGATTAGTCATCCAGGGCCAACAGCGAGCCGGGTGAAAACGGATGCCTGCGCCCTGCAAAGGGGAGGGGACGAGGTAATTCTAGGGGGAAATTAGTCGGAATATTTAAACCCAATGGGGAGGTCTCCTCTAAAGCAAAAGAACATTCTAATCAGAAATAGAGGACTCAGATGGTTGTGTTTTGTTTTTTTTCCACCCTCAGCATAGTGACACTCCAACATTATCTGCAAAGAAAAATACCACGGAATACTAGCTACAAACAATACTCCACTGCATTCGGGGGCTCTCTAGCCGAAAGAACGGGTCTTCAAAGTTCACTGCACCAGACTGACTATTTGACGGTATTGATTCCCCTCATGAATACTGTATTTAGTTTGTAAGAAAACGAAGGGGGCTTGGATCCTTAAGATGCTTCACTATTGGGTCATTCTCCAATACCTCTATGAAGGCCATTCTGGAACTTCCAAATCATACTTTATTTTATAAAAGTTTTAAAGGTTCTATGCAGACTATCTTATCAAAATATTAATTCCTTCCTCCCCTCCTTTTTTCCCCCAAAATTACTAGTTTCTGTCATTTAAAATTTAAGATAGAAAGGAAACATAAAATAATTACTTTGATTTTACAGTTTCAACCTAAAGCTAAAATTACTTTAGAACATCTTTGAAAAAAAAAGAATGCAGTGGTCTTTATGACAAGCTACCTTTTGTTTAGGAAAACATTTCATCCTTTGGATTAGATAAATTATTGCTGTTCCCTTTTAGAAACAAATAACTTCAAGTGCTCTTAAATCAAGTTTGATAAGGCAACCGTATAGATCTTAAAAAATTTATTTAACCGCCAAAACTATCAGTCATCCTTTCATTTGCTAATGCTTTCGATAAGTTAAAATATAAGAAAAAAATGCAAAATCACAAGCATACATATAAATCCTTTAAATATGACTATCCTTCCAGATGCTGAAGGCCTTGCGCTTTTTTTAACTTAATTTTTTTTTCTTTTAACCTGAGAGCACTTAAAATCCAGGGTGGGCAAAGAATAAATATAGTTTTATTAGCTGCTTTTATGTTTAAATACAGAAACTTGACTCATTTTATAAACTATCATTTGGGCAACCAATCCTTCTGAATCATCCACTCGCACAACTGCTTTTACTCTGAATAACTGGACATTTTGTAAGGAGAGCAGAAGAAGCGATAAGCAGTGTTTTCGACCCCACGGAAGAAACAACAATTAGCATATTTCAAATGTGCTCAGCTGTACAGTGATACCCTCTGTTTCACACTGCACTTCATAGTATCCAAAGCATTAGAGCAAAGGAGGGCCTTCGATTACACACAGGAAATAAGTTCAGGGAGTTGATGTGACTTTCCTGGAGACAATCAATGAGTGGCCAGAGAGCTAGGGCCAGCTAAAATATTCTCAACCCGATCAGAAGCCTGGGACTTAGAAACAAGGGCCTCAGATCAAGAGCGCATGTTTGAGAAGTTAGCACTGTTTACAGTTCCCACCGTCAGGTTCCTTGGCCAAGTTGGATTAAATATGTTGTTAATAAAGTTTGGTCTCTGGGGAGGCAAACTTTTTTCTCCAATTCATCCATTCAGTGGTTTATTCGGCAAACACACAAAAAAGCACCTATAATGTGCTTAAACAATAAATAAGAGTGACTTAAAAGGCTGATGGTATAATGATGGAGACTGATACAAAAAATTGGCTAATTAAAATTAAACGTAAAGTGTGTGTTTAAATGTTAAGTACAAGCGACCCTCGAACAACACAGTTTTGAATTGTGAGGGTCCCTGATGCCTAGATTTTGTTCAATCGTAAATAGCTGGCCTTTGAACAATGTGGGGGTGAGGGGTACCAACCCTCCCTGCAGTTGAAAATATGCATAGAATTTACAGTCGGCCCTGGGGATCCACAGTTCTACAACTGGGAATTCAACCCACCAGGGACCACGGATACTGGAGTACTTACTATTGAAAAAAATTCACAAATAAGTGGACCTGCGCAGTTCAAATCTGCCTTGTTCTGGGATCAACAGGCCCCGTGGAACACCAGAGGTGTCAGCTGCACTGAAGGAGGAGGCAGGCAGTAGACCCTGGGGCAGATGGGGGAGGCTTGCGGTAAAGACCACTTTAGGCAGGGTGGATACAACTTGCATGAAGGCATGGAGTCACATAAAAAGCAGAACAAAGTCAAGAAATGACAAGTAGTTTTGCATGGTGGAAGCAGCCAAGGGAGAAGACAGGCAGTGAGACTGGAAAGGTTGGTTAAGAGGAGGCATTTGGATGTTTATGGATGAAAGGAAGCGAAGCACGGGAAGGCGGGGGAGGTGCCTGAATCATGGAGACATCAGGAAGCCAATAAAGAATTCCAGGCAGCGGGGAGTCCACCATCAGATGTGAATTCACGGAAGATTATTTCAGTACAAGGAAGTGTTATAAATGGACTAGAATGAAATCAAATCTGAAGGAAAACAGACTGGCTCACAGTGCATTCGTTAGTTCCTGAGAGAAATGATGAATGCCCCAACTAGAAGGTCTGTGGCGCAGGATGGGAGTGGATTTGAGCAGGCGACTGCGGGGAGAGGGGGGATCCAGGCAGAAGATGCTATAAGAAGAGCCAGGGGTAGCTGCCAGGCCACCACACCTGCGGTAGAAAGTGGTCAGACATCGGGCCAATTACACAAGGAGACAAACTCTCAGAGGGCCTTAATCACCACACTGAGGAGCCCAGACTTCATTTTGCAGATGATGAAAATCAGACCAGGGTAGAGAAGATGAGTGCATTATGGACATGCTGAGTTTCAGGTAAAAACAGAACAAAAGGTACGGCTGTGTAGGAGCCCCTTGGATAAACAAGCATGCTATTCTGGGGAGAGCTGGGGTGTAGGTGGCCACAGAAATCATGAAATTTAAAATCAAGAGGAGTACAGATTGAGAAGACACATAGACAATGGGACAAATCTTGAGAAAATCAATATGGAAGGGAAGGTAGAGGTAAAAGAAAATGAAAGAACCAGAAGAGAGTAAAAGAAATGATCAAGAAAATGGTGTCACGATAGAGAAATTTTGAGGTGAGGTCCCAAGTATCAAAAGCATCGAAATGTCTGTGAACTGGTGAATGAATAGACAAAGTGTGCCCTGTCCACAGAACGGAATACTACTCAGCAATGAAAAGGAATGAAGTACCGATACATGCCCCGTCATGAATGAACCTCAAAAACTTATCATAAGGGTAAGAAGCCAGACACCAGAGACCAAACAATGTATGATTCTGTTTATAGGAAATAACCAAAGTAGACTCATCTCTAGACACAGAAAGTAGATTGGTGGTTACGTGGGGCTAGAGTTATGTCCGCTCCGTGACAGAGCACAAATCACTGGAGAAAAGGGAGGAAATGAGGTGAGGTGAAGAACAAAAGTGAACAGAAAGGTCCTTAAACAGGAGGGAGAAACGCTCCCGTGGGTAAGGATGGGCATGGATTCAAATGAGCTGGGAAATGGCTCAAGGATGGAGGCTGATTCTGCCTGATAGTTTCAATTTCTTAATTAAACAGAAATGACATCGTCCTCTGAGAGTGAAGGGATCATGACTGAGGAGGCGGGCTGAAGACTAACGGAGCTGATGAAGGACAAATAAGTATCAGCCCTTGTAGTGACACGCGCACCACGGCACATGCGATGTCCCCGCACACGGCCGGTGGCCCTGGACGTTAGAGTGCTGACTTGGGGCTGAGAGTGTAGCTGGGGGCACAACGAGGGTCAAGGATGTGAGAGAACTGAAGCTACTGGCAAAGTTAAGTTAGGGTAGTTGACCACTCGACAGAGACAGAAAGGAAAAGAGAGAATGGATTAGTGATCAGGGCTCCAGAAAGTCACAAAACAGGGTTAATGGGAAGATGAACCCAAAAGCTTGAAGGATAAATGGGTAACAGAGAGCACATTGAGAGATTCTTAAGTTTCAGGGACGGACCCCTCCAGAAAGGGTCCTCCAGGGTGGAGAGATGAAACAGGGCAGAAGTGAAGTCGTTGGTATTCAATTAGGCTGAAAAACTGCAAGGTCAGTCTTCAGTGAGTGCAGGAAAGTGACAAGGAAGCTGATAGGTGGTGGCAATGGGGAAGGCTGACGGCAGGCACCTCCAAGGAGGAGGTTTCTGGTAAACCAGACGGAGAGCATGTGTTCCACCGGCACACTGAGCGAATGCAGGACTGTTTACCATGGAATGAAATCTGTAGCAAAGAGGAACCAGGTGGAGGCAAGGAGGCTGGGAACAATGAGATAAAGCCAGGAGATGGATCAGAGCTGGGAGTCTGCCCTTGGTGGAGGTACCAAGGTCACTCATAGGGCTCAGAGCGGAGAGAGAGCACCGGCTCAAACTGCCTGGCCTCCAACATTCCAATTATGAGACAGTTTTGCTCCAAGAACAGGCTAAGGGTCCCATACTCAGAAAACTGGTGGGGGTTTGTTACAGCAAAGACCCAGATGTGGAGTGTATTAATTCATTAACATAATAGATAATTAATTATTTGGGGCCTTTCAACTGATTCCAAGGCCTCTGACGTAATCTCTTCTACTCTTAGAAAAGCAATGAGCTCCACAATGTTGCTAGTCTTACCACTTTCCTTCTCTCCTACTCTTAAGATTTGAGGAATCAAGCGACAGAGTTTCCAAGAACCACTTGCTACAAACCTTTCACATCCATCGTCCTCTTTCACATCCATCGTCATCTAAACTCTACCTGATACACCCTTGCAGGGTGTGTGTGTGCACAAATACAGATATATGATATCTCTGGTGGTTGTTTTGATTTTTTGTTGGTGAGGAAGAAAAGAGAAAGAATGGTAGGGAGACACAATTACTGTTAAAAACAAAAACAAAAACAAAAACAAAAACACCACCACCAAAAGCACCTAGACTCCGAAGTATAAACAAACTTACAACAGAAACAATTTCTGGGGGGAGGGTACAGCTCAAGTGGTAGAACACATGCTCAGCATGCATGAGGTCCTGGGTTCAACCCCCAGCACCTCCTCTAAAAATAAATAAACCTAATTAATCACTTCCCCCCAAATAAAATTTAAATTTTTTTTTTTAATTTTTAAAAAAAGAAATGATTTCCAGAAGCATCCTCTACAAGGGCGACCTTACCTTGTCATGGACTGTCATGCAGCTGGCGGCATCCTTCTGAAGGATTTCGGTCACCCCATTGGAGAGCCTTTCATACTTAAGTTTGGGCTCCTCTTCGCTCTCTTCTTCCTGCACAGAAAGCAGAAGGAACGACGGCCGTCAAAGACTGATCTGAAATAGTCAAAGACTGAAAACACACGTCTTAAGGGGGAACCAGAGACAATTTCCTCAATGACTGTCAACAAGCACAACTACAGTTAAAGGTGAAGATCCTCATGTTTCATTTTTCCAACTGGTGTGTCAACTGCTACAACTTCAACGGTAGAATAAATTCAAAAGCCGGAAACAGGACTATATAAACTTACTGTTGACAGCAATCAACTTTGGCATATTAAACACCAAATTGTACCCCTATGCAGACAAATGCCAACAAAAGGTGGGTGGGCAAAATGCTTGCCCGTGTGACCTCATGGGCATAAAACACAGCAGCAAGATAAGACTATAATAAACCTCTAAAAGATGTGAATTTTGCATTTCAAGAGTGTAAATATTTTTGTCAGACTGGACATCTCATTTTAATTAGAAAAAGATAGTTACAAAAAACAAATCAAAGTCAAAACAATTGGAAATTTGACATCAAGTGTATACTTACCTTTGAGATACAAATATTTTCGTATTTATCTTAAAGAGTGAATAAACTATGAACAGTCATTACTTAATTTATACTATACTATGCAGTTTACTTTCAACTGAATAAACCTACTTATGCATTAAAACTTTCTTAGTCATTTTGTCTGTACTATTACTAACTTCATGTGTGCAACCTCACTGTTGATACAGCATCATAAGACATCCTTAATCCTCAGTTATAAAATTAGGAATCTATATTGATTATAATGGGCATGAATTAATAAATCAAGGATAGCTATACAAGTTATTACAATGATTCAGAAAAATATTTCATTTTACTGCATCAATTTGTAATGAGAAAAGAGAAAACATGCATATACCAACCACTGTGATAGGATAAAGCTGCCAGAAGTTCACAAAAATAACTGACTCACTGACATTTCCTTCAGTGATAATTGTGGAGTCCTCATCTTCCAGCTAACATTTGGGTAGCTTGAGGCGCATCAATGCTCCCACCCAGAAAAACTAGAAAAGCTTAATGAAATATAGAGCAACACCAGAATAAGGCAACCTGAACTAGAACAGTCAGGATTCCAAGGTGATGGAGAAACCGTGGAGAGGCAAGCTGGCATTCCACAGCCTCCTCCCTGGAGAAATTTATCAACAAGAAGCTGAGAACCCAATCTCTGCCTGAAAAGATAGTCACTCCTGGGGGCAGGGAAAGCAACAAACCTTCTGGTACTTGTGGGGATAGCATAACAAAATTGGAGACTTGATGGGCTAAGGCTCTGGTCAAAGAGAGAGCCAAAGAAGTGAGATGGTTACACAGCCACTTTCCCCAAGGGACAACTGCCGATTTCCAAAGCAACATGAGGTACGAGGCAAAAAAGAAATCCTCAAAATTGCAGAATTGCTGCCTTGATGTGCTGGGAAGAGAAGAATGAGAGTTCAGGAGCCATCAGGAAATGAATGACTGAATAACTACAATGAATAACTACAGGCTCTCATTTGGGACTCCTGGTCCCCAGGCGACAGGACCAATAGCTTACCAAAACTTCCATCTAGCTCTGACTCAGCTCAATCCCCGACTGGAGTAAAGAACATATAATCTCTCTCTATAAAAATAAATAAAAAACAAATTTCTTCTCTATAGCACAGGGAACTATATTCAATATCATAATAACCTTTAATGAAAGAGTATAAAAACAAATACGTGTGTGTGTGTGTGTGTACACACACACACATACATATACATCACTGGGACATTATGCTGTGCACCAGAAATTGACACATTGTAACTGACTATGTGTCAATCAAAAAAAGAACATATAACCCCTATTCCATCTGTCCAGGGAAGGAAAAGGTGACTCCTTGGAGAAAGAGTACTACTGGGGCTTCTACAATTCCTCACTTATGATACTGAGAATTCAATAAAAAGTGACCAAGTACGCCACACGACAGGACCAAATGACTAAAAATCAAGGAGAAAAAAAGACTGTAAAAACAGACCCATGGGTGACCTCGATACTGGAGTTAGCAGAAAAGGACTTTAATACAAAACTATAACAGGAAGGAAGGGAGGAAGGGAGGAAAGAAGATGCATAAAATAGATGAAAAGATAGATATTTTTAACACAGATCTGTAAAAAAGAATTAAATGAAAACTTCAGAACTGAAAAATGTACCTGAAACTAAAAACTCAATAGCTGGCTCGACAGAAGATTAGTGAAGCAGAAGACAGGATTAGTGAAAAAGAAAACAGGTCAAAAGCTATCCAAAGGGAAGCCCCAGAGAAGAAAAATGGTCAGAAAATACAGAAAAATAATTACGTGGAACACGGTGAAAAGAGCTAACATACAACACAGTCCCGCAAGAATAGGGAGAATGGGAGGGAGAGGGGAGAGGAGCAACTTTTACAGAGGTAACAACTGAGAATTCTGCAAAACTGTTAAGACATCAAGCCACAAACTCAAGAACCTCTGCAAATCCAAGCAAGGGGCAGTAAGAAGAAATTCACACATACGCACATCACAGCAAAAAGAAAATGATGTAAAAGAAACCTGTAGAGTAGGAAGTACTGGGCCTACTGAAGACTGTAATACTGGTAAGCAACACAAATGGTCAGAGACCACAAACTTAGATGCTTACAGAAGTCTTTATCTCTGGGGCAAAGAACTACATCTTCACATGCAAAAGAGCTAATTTCTGGATAAACAGAAAGGATGAGCTACATCGAATATCCTACTATAGACTTAACATTATAGATCTCATTTCATCCTAACTAAAAAATTCTGATGAGTTGAATATAATTACCCCATTTTACAGATTTTCAGTAAAAACTGATGATCAGTTCAGAAACTGATGATTTTAGGTAATTTCATTAAGACAGTGCATAGAAGGTAAAGTCAAAATTCAAATTCAGCTATGAATCCTCTAACGTCAATGTCTTGTATAATATACTACCCCAAACTCCTACGGAAAGTACACCCCAAATCACAACAGATACATCTACAATTTTTATGCTTGCAAGAAACTATAAATTAGGTGTTCAATAGGAAATGTTTAAAAATGTGTTTATTTAGCAGGTACATTAGTTATTTATAGATGTATAACATAGGACTCCAACATTTACCAACTTAAAATAACAATAAATATGGATTATTTAACAGAGTTTCTGTAGTAGACAATACAGAAGTGGCTTAGTTGGGTGGTTCAAACTCAAGGTCTCTGATGGGGTTGCAGGCAAGATGTCAGCTGGGCATCTGAAGATGTGACTGGAGTTAAGAGTATTGGCTTCCAAGATGGCTCACTCCAATGCTCCAAGTTGATGCTGGCTGTTGGCAGGAGGCTTCAGTTCCTGGACTCCTGGACCTCTCCAAAGGGCTGCCTGACTGTCCTGTCCTCAGGACATGACAGAGGTGGCTTCCCCCAGAGTGAGTGATCCAAGAGAATGCATAGTGGAAACTCTACTGTTAGGTATGACCCACCCTCAGAGGTTACACACTGACATTTCCCCAATATTCCGTTGACCATACAGGCCAGCCACGACTCAGTGTGGGAGGGGAGGAATAATCAGAGGTGAGGATCACTGCGAGCCATCGTGTGGGCTAGCTACAAGAGAAGTAATAATATTTTAAGAGCAATAAACCTGGTTTAATAAAAAATCAGTATTACATGTCTACCAATGAGCTGTCTTAAATTTTCTTCTCCAAGTGTAAACAAACTATTAGTTGTTCATTTAGGAAAAGGGTGTTAAAATTAAAGATGGCATGCCTACTATTAACTTTCTAAGAATAACCCTAAGAACTAATAGCAACAAAAGGAAATAAAATGTGCCTGGTTATTTAAAAGAACTACCTTCCTTTAAAAAGGTACCTAACGGTAATCAGCCCAACCCAAGAAGCTGCTGCATGTCCACAAATGACCTGTTGTCAAAATCAAATATGAAATAGCTAATTAACCAAACCTAAAAAACGGAGAAAAAGGAAAATTACAAAAAGCAACAAATAAGCACTTCGGCTTACGTATCTACCAGCAAGAAACAGAAATCATTACAAAGTTAACACTAAATGTAGCCCAGATGATGTGTGCATTCTGAAGTAAATGTGTTAAATAAAAATTGAATCCTGAATGTTAGTCTTTATAATAAGCGCCACATGTTGTTCAAGTCTGGACATCAAATGTGCATCCAACGTGAAAAGTTAATTCTAGCCTCTTGACAATTTTGCATAAAAGCACTCATCCACAGACCATTAGATAAAGTTACTGTAAATAAGGTTCGCCTGTCCTATTTATAAGTGAAAACTAAATAATTTCTCTCACATAAATATATAAAAACAAATACTTTCACAACGCAGTTCACTGAAGCATCTGTGCTAGGCTTCGAAAACCAGAAATAAAATGAAAACTCCAACATTAGGCATTTGATGTAGTATTTCACGCTTTTCTGACAGGTATCTTTTATGTTAAGTTAAAAGCAGGCTAAAGGTGAATTTTTAAGGTGTTTCCTGCTTCCTGTAAACAAAGAAAATGGAAAGTGATTCAAAAATACAATTTGTGGAGGTTATCCCACTGCTGTAGACTATATATCACATTTTAAGTAGGAAAAAAAAACATTTCAAAAAATCAGGTTAGATTTAATATGGAGTTTCACTGTAGAAAAAAATTAAACAACAAAAAAAGACTTTTCATGCAATTTGAACTTCTATGGCAAACAAGCCAGTGTTAATAAAAAGCAAATCAATAATTTTTGTTAAATTTTAATAATCTTGCAAGCCTACAAATAAAACCATCAACAGTCTGAGTTGAGATGACAGTTAACTGCGTTTCTATGACAACCTAGAGGAATGGTACAAGTTCTGACTTGCAGCTAAGCGAAGATATGAAAAGAGTGACATTTACCCGTACAAGAAAAATTTGCAGCTTTCCTTTACAAAGAATCAATTCCTCAACTAACATGGATTTTCACTAAGTGTATAGCACGTTTAATTAAAGACAAGTCCTTCAGATCATCCTAGACGATTCTCAAACACTATCTGAAAATAAATTTTTTATCACAGTCATTTTTACTGAGTTTTAAACCTAAAAGTGAAAAACTTGCTTTTAGGGATAACAGATTAAGGGCAAATTAAAGACTCCTGTCTGGCGAACTAGCTAGTAATTTGTTACTAACACCATAAGGCAAATTTTCACAGCAGAAGTCCTGTCACCTCACTTAAGACTTACATCCCAAGAAGAATATTGTACTTTTCATATAATTTAAATTTTGTGTACAGAAAACAATTTTTGGTGTTTATAACCGATTTTTCACCCTGTTTTAGCTTTACCCACATCTTTCACACACCACTACATTTTAGGTACCACTCTGACAGTTCAAATGAAGACCTGAATTTTACTTAAAAAAAAAAAAAAAAGTGTCATGTGAATTCAGGGGGTTAACAGAAACATCATTACATTTTCTATTGTTTCTATTAAGATAAAACTTAAATTTTTATTTCTGGATATCATTTATTAAAATACAGCTTTGTCTTATCTGGTTCCCCCCACCCCATATTTTCTACATATATGGAAGAAGTTGGGTGAGAGATTTACAAAGCCCACGTTAAGCCAGTGGAAAATACCACCAGTGGAGGGCTCCTCGGCAATGCACAGCCTCACTCTACAGAGATGCCCTTCATCTCATCCAGCCTCACCTACAACAAAGACCTCAGCTGAACCTCCAGGAATTTTAATAAGATGATAGGTTTAGTTGATTTCATGTCATCAACTATGTATGACCAGGGGCAAATCCTTTTAATAAATATCCAATGTTTTAAAGCTAGATACTATAGGGAACACTAACATTCCCAAAAACAAAACAAAATTCTGTTTTTTAAAAAATTGCAGTTTGAACTTCCATAGGAAAAAAAATCAAGTGTTTAAAAAAAAGCAAATCAATAATCAACCATTGATCTGAAGGTATGAAGTAAAGGCTTTTCTCCTCTAGAACACTGTCTCTAGAATTCTAATTACCTTAATAAGAACTGAAATACTCAAACTTGGTAGTCACCCTTATAAGTTTAAGATATTTTTAAAAAGCTATCAAAATCTAGTGTCAGAATTTCTGAATTTTAGAAAATGTGTATTTTACAACATTTTCTCTCTCAACAAATAATTCACTTCATAAGAATCTCCATGATATACTAAAATATTTTCTTTTGGATCACTATTTATCAGAGTAGATTGAGGAAGAAGAGGAAAATAAGATAAAACACAGTAGGTGCCAAATACAGATAAGAATTTTTTTAAAGCATGAATGAAATTACACTGCTAGTCAATCAAAACACATAATCTGACTCTCAAAAACATAACTAACAGTTTTTAAGGAACAGATCTATTCACTACAACAATGGTAGCTGTATCAACTTTATTATCAACAAAGGTAATACAAATAGTCAAGAACAACATATTATTATGCACATACATTTATTTGAAACTACGTTACCAGTAAACATACATGGACAACAAAGGGCATCTCCTATATCGTATCAGTCTTAAACTTTTCCATAGAACAGGAAACTGTACAAACGACTAAATGTAAGATTCAAAATTAATCAAGAACTAATGACTTTTATTAGCTTTGTATTTGCTCCCCGCCCCCACGAATGCCACCTCCTTAAAAGGGCAGGAGCAACTGTTATAGGATAGATACAGCTCTATTACAGAAAGATGATTTTATTTACACACAAAGATGACTATCTGGTAGGAAAGATGGCTTCATACATCCTTCTAAAATGTCAAAACATATCAAGAAAACTACATAAACAAGCCAAGAGAGTAACTTCTGGTTTCCATTAATAACACAAGGTATTATAGCTGCCTCAGTGACCAAACTTTTTAAGAAAATGGCATGGAGATAATGGAATTCATCTACAATAAAACAACGGTGGTCAAAGCTCCCAGGATGCCTTCCCATTGGACTGGTGACAGACAAGCAATTACATTCTTATATGAATGCAAATAATATTGTTACATTTCTTTGCTTTCAAGCAACACTGCCATTACTGAAAACATATATTAACCAAAGGAAAAAAAGAAAGAAAGAAAAATTAGAAGCTGATAAATGTAATCTAGATGACATGGATCTACTTTTTCACTTATGTAGAAAATTCAGATGAGTCCACTCAGATCCATATACTATTTTTAAAATCTTAAAATACCTATGGTTAAATAAGTGGTTCTCAACTGGAGGTAATTTTGTCCCCTCAGACATTTACTTGACAATTCTGGGGACATTTTTGTTGTCACAACTGAGTTGGGGGACAAGGTATCACTGATACCTAGTGGGTGGAGGCCAGGGGTGACATTAAACTTTTTTTTTAACTTTTTTTTATTGATTTATAGTCATTTTACAATGTTGTGTCAAATTCCAGTGTACAGCACAATTTTTCAGTCATACATGAACATATATATATTCACTGTCACATTTTTTTCTCTGTGAGCTACCATAAGCTCTTGTGTATATTTCCCTGTGCTATAAGGTATAATCTTGTTTATCTGCTCTACAATTTTGAAATCCCGTCTATCCCTTCCCACCCCTCACCCACTTGGCAACCACAAGTCTGTATTCTATGTCTATGAGTCTGTTTCTGTTTTGTATTTATGCTTTGTTTGTTTGTTTGTTTTTAGATTCCACATATGAGCGATCTCATATGGTATTTTTCTCTTTTTCTGGCTTACTTCACTTAGAATGACATTCTCCAGGGACATCCATGTGGCTGCAAATGGTGTTATGTTGTTGGTTTTTATGGCTGAGTAGTATTCCATTGTATAAATATACTACATCTGCTTTATCTAGTCATCCGTTGATGGACATTTAAGCTGTTTCCATGTCTTGGCTATTGTAAATAGTGCTGCTATGAGCATTGGGGTGCAGGTGTCATCCTGAAGTAGGGTTCCTTCTGGATATATGCCCAGGAGCGGGATTCCTGGGTCATACGGTAAGTCTATTCCTAGTCTTTTGAGGAATGGCCATACTGTTTTCCACAGTGGCTGCACCAAACTGCATTCCCACCAGCAGTGTAGGAGGGTTCCCCTTTCTCCACAGCCTCTCCAGCATTGTGACATTAAACACCTTACCACGGACAGGACAACCTCCCAGAGTGGAAAATTCTCCGGCCCAACACACCAATAGCGCCAAGGTCAAGAAACCCTGAGTTGGGGGAGGATATAACATGTTCAAGCGGTAGAGTGCATGCTTAGCGTGCACAAGGTCCTGGGTTCAATCCCCAGTACCTCCTCTAAAAATAAATAAGCCTAATTATCTCCATAAATAAATAATTAAAAAAGAAGCCCTGGGTTAAAGAAATTTCACGAGATTAAATATCACACAGCCCTTAAAATCCATTTTCAAAGACTATTTCATAACAAGGGAAAATGTTCTCAAAAACGTCTTTAGGTGAACAAGTGGGTCAAAAAACCTGCTTTGCATGATCCAAATGTTATTAAAGAAATTTATATACCCGTGTGGGGGAGGGGGGGGGTGATGAGAAGAATAAACTCCACAACAGTAACCTTCCTGAGCTTCGGTTTCCTTTTCTCGCGGGTGGGAAGATAACAGGACCCGCATCGCAGGGCTGCTGCAACCATTACAGAAGAGAGCAAACAAAAATCACTACCCTGAGCTACTGCCAACATTTTCTAAGTTTTCTCAAATAAGCATGTGTTATATTTATTATAGCCATAAACGCTATTTTGAAAGCCATTGTTCAACATCCTCTCCAAAACTTCCTATCTACTGGACTAAGATGCTTATCTCTCAAAGCTGCTTTCCTTACCGTGTGTTTAACACTTGGACTAGAAAAGTGAGAAAAAGTTGAGCCTCTAATAATTGAGGAGCTCTACTTAAGATTCACAAGATATGCAGTCTTCATAAACCCTGCTCTCTCCTTTGCCCCGCAGTATCAGCATTTCATGTTCAATTCAAGGAGGGAAAAAATAAGGTGAGGGTTTCCATGCCCTGAGCCACACACCATAAACAGGATCAACTCCCATCATTTATTTTATATTGGGAAAGCGGTAAGAATATAGAGAGGAGGGGGAAAAAAATGAGAAAAGCAAATAAGCTTTTCATTTCCTTCCAGCCACATGGAATAACCTTACCAATCTTCAAGACATGCCATTCAGGTGGACAATTTCCGCCACTAAAGCCACCATAACCCTCTTTTTTGTGTCTTCCCAATATCCCCTGCTGATCACAAGATCCTAAGAAGCAGAGCTTATGCCTTTTCATTGTTCTGAACTTCACCTAACAAAACTGTGGGTACCTAATAAAGACCAGTGAAAACAAAAGTACATCGTAACGGCAGACCGAGTTTAGTAAGAAGCTTTTCCAAGACGTTCTCATTTAGACTTCCACGCAGGAAAATCCAAATCATAGAATAGGGGCTAAAAGGAACCTCAGAGACCATCTAAATCACGTGTGGTTTTACAGACACCGAAGTCGGGGAGGGAGAAGGGGCAGAGGGAGGGAGGTGGAGGTACCAAACATAGGAAAAAGCAAATAGAAGTAGTAGCAATAGAGGTCCTGCAAACTCAATTTTCATGAAACATTTTTATTTATTGATAATTTATATGTTTCTTGTTATATGAAAAAGTAAAGTGCTACAGCTCTTGAGATTATTTTGTTTTAGAGGAGATTAACTACCTCTTAAGCATCTTTCAATCATCTATTCCAGATTCCACGTGCAAAGAAGCACCTTGCTAGCTACTCCCCGCAAAGCCTGACGGCTTCATAACAATTTCCATGAAGAAACAGACACAGATAAAACCCCCAAATAGCAATCAAAATTAACATAAACTATTATCAAAGTCAAGGAGAAGCTGATACACACATTGAATACGAATTTGAACTCATGACACATCTTGATTTGTTTTAAGAAAACATAACCCACCCACACAAAATGTAGAAAGATGCTTTTAGCTCTTCCACCAAACTCCGTGTTGGTGACTTGGAGCCTGCCCCACTCAACAGAGCAGACACCTACCTCACCCATTAGGGATTGTTTTCTCCAGAAGGAGGCGACCATTTGCAGCTTCTGCCCACTGCTTTTCCACACCCGCACCCTCAGCCCTGGCCATCTGCCTCCATCTCCCTCCTACAGGCAGAGACCGTAAGCCCCCAACACCTGGGTAGCACATTACTGACAGGCTAGGAGTCCCGGCTGTAAGCACTGCAGTACCAAGAGAACGCTGGTACCCGGAAGGTGGGCAATGCAGCAAACCAGAGAACACGAATAAAAGCAAAAATGCATTCATAAACCAGAAAACTGAATAATTAATAAGTCCAAGGGTTAGCACTTTTTAAAAACAAACAGAATAAGATAACCACAGAATAAACACAGAAAACAAAAGTCATCAAAGTACAACCTATCTCCTGCAGAAAGGTACCCAGGCTACACCGTTTTAGTAGCAAGTTCTACTAAAAACCCTCAAAGAGTAGAAAATTCCTAAGTTATTTAAATTATCCCATAATAGTGAAATGTCAAATACTTTCCAACTCATTTTGAAAAGGAGGCATAACCTTTAATATCAAAACTCCCGAGGAATACAAAGGGAAAAAAACACACAGTTAAGTCATCTGATGCAAGTATTTAATTGCAGAAATTCAAAACAGAATATTACAAAGCAAATCCTGCATACATTAACGGAAAACTCAGTGATCAAGCAGATCAAATATTGTAGAAATGCAAAGACTGGCTATTGAGAAATCTGATTTCATCATTTGATAGGTCAAAGAAAAAAATTCCACAGGCCCACACTGACAAACCAAAACAGCATTTATAAAATTAAATGCTCATTTCTGATTAAAAAAATTTTTTTTCAATAAATAAAAAGAGGTCTACTATCACTTTATTTTTCAAAACTGACTTAGAAATTTTAGCCAAGGTGAAAGACAAGAAAGTGAAAATAAAACATACAGTTGTCGGTTTGATCTTATTTGAAGATGACGTGTAGAAAGAATAAAAACACTTAAATAGCTTGTAATGATTAATTCTGTGTCAACTTGACTGGGCCTCGGAGTGCCCAGATATTTGGTCAATCATCATTCTGGGTGCCTCTGTGAGGAAGATTTTTAACATCCAAATTGGTAGAATGGGTAAAGCAGATAGCTCTCTCCAATGTGGGTGGGCCTCATCCCATCAGTTGAAGATCTAAATATATCAAAAAGGCTGACTATCCCCCTAGTAAGAGTTCTTCCTGCCTAAACAGCCTTCCAAGTGGGTGACTTTTTTCCTGTCTTAGCAGTTGAACTGAAACATCAGCTCCTTCTGGGTCTCCAGTTTGCTGTCCCTGAAGATCTCAGGACTTGTCTGTCCACATGAGCCAGTTCCTTACAAGAAATCTTTCTCTCTTTTTCTTTTAGATCCTTTTAGTCTCTGTCAGATCCTCTCTCAAATTCTATGGATCTCTCTGAGATCCTCTCTCTCAAATCTCTCCCCCTCTCTGCCTTTTCCCCACCCCACCCCTCTCTCTCACAGATCCTGTTGGTCCTAAATAGATGCCATTGGCTCTGTGTCTCTAGAGAACTCTAACTAAGACATAGCTCTTGCCAAGACAGAGAGAGCGTGCCTGGGTTGCTGGCCCCCTTCCCCAAAATCAACCCTGGAAGCAGTATAAAAATGTGTAAAGAGAGATTCCAGACTAATATCCCTGAGTGAGAAAGTTGAGGCAAGTGAAACCATCTCGAAGGGGGAGCTGTTTATAGACCCGGTACCCACCTCTCCCTGAAGGTGCCTAAGGTTTTGCTGCTCTGTTCAGCACAGGGAGCAGCAGGAACGATGTAGCCCTTGCAGGGGTGAGGACTGACCTGCATTCACTCCTCTGTCTTTTCTATTCCTCCCCCTACCACGTAGAGACGACCACCTCCCAGTGCTGCTTCCCTGCAGATCTGCCTCAAGGGCACTTTACAACGGCTCAGGAGACTTGTGGCACCAATTCCCATACTGAAACGTTATTTTTCGAGAAGTATTCAAATAGAAAGAAGAAAATCTAGGAGATGCTATAAGAGATATGAGAACTAAGGATGATCAAAAAGTCTTAGTGAAGTTTACTAACGTCATGTGTTAAAAAAAAGGACAGGGGAAGAAAGGAAAGAAATTTTTCAAAAACCTATTGGCATTCATAATCAAGCAGCCTGTCAGAAAATAAGCTAAAATAAAGTTTTCTTATGCCAGTTCCACCATACACAGTCCTAATATTTTGGGTAAGTTACTTAAAACCTCAGTCGCCTCATCTTCTGTGAAAGAAGGATGATAATGTGTACTGTATAGGATTGTTGTAAGAATTAAATGTAATAAATGTATGTATGTAAAGCACAAAGCACAGCATCACGTAAGTATCCGGTGAGTATCAGTTACTAAAGACATTACCATCATTTGCACTCCAGACCCCAAGTCTAAACTGTGCAACTCCTTTTCTCCCTTTTGAGTTGACTTCCAAACATAAAATTGAGTAAACATAGTATTTCTCATCTAACTATCTCTTTGTTTTATACTACTTACAAAAAATAAAGATATATTAGAGTTTGTTACATCACATAAAAAAAAATGTCGTCAAGCACATCTAAGTGTGAATCTTGTTATTAAAGAAAGTAAAAGGAAATGCTACAGTCCCCTACTCTTGAAGCCAAGTCTCTCCTGGACGCCTATGAAGACCAGAAGTAGCCCATCGCAGGCCAAGTATCTCAAAAATGCCCAGCCACTGATGGAAATGATGACAACAAGACTGAAGTCTTGAGCTTTATCAGAGGTTTCCCGACTCCCATTCCTTCTGATACTATTTTGGGAGATTTATAACCCACTGAGGTCTTGGAGAAGAGAGTCATATCCTAAAGTAAAGAATGATGACGACACAGATGCCTGTGAATCTCTGTATTTAAAACTAGTTGCACTAAAACTGAAATAGCTCATGGATGAAAAGAAATCTGTGTTATTCAGATTTGTTATAGCATTTCTCGAGTCTGCAGAGAAAGGAATGCCTTGAAACCTTCACAGGGTAAAATCAGGCCTGAACTGTCAAATAGAATTTTCCTTTAAATAACATTCTTGAGCAATTATCAGAAATGACAGACACGTTCTTATAAGTATAGCTCCCGACAGTATTAGCAATTTCATTACAATTATTTTCTGTATGTTTTAAAGACTCATGAAAAGTGCTAAGAAAACAAGACCATTTGATCACATTATTTACTGCATTAGTTTACAAATTACCATAAACTCAGTGGCTTCAAACAACACAAATTTGTTGTCTCAAAGTCCAATACAGATCTCACTGGGCTAAAATCAAGATGGCAGCAGGGCTGCCTCCTTCTGGAGGCTCTAGGGGAGAATGTGGCTCCTTGTCTTTCCCAGCTTCTAGAGGCCATCTGCATTCCTGGGCTGTGGGTCCCCTCCTCCCTCCTCCATCTTCAGAGCCAGCAAGAGTAGGTCAAGTCCTTCTCACATCACATGACTCTGATCTTCCCTACATCCACTGACCACTGGTAAAGACACTTGCGACCACACTGGTCCTATCTGGATAATCCAAGATAATCTTCCGATCCCCAAATCAGCTGATTAGCAACCTTAATTCCATCTGCAACTTTTTAATCTTCCTTGTCATGTAACAAAATATTCACAGCTTCCAGGGATAAGGATGTAGACATCCATGGCGGACCGTTACTCTGCCTACTATGGAGACTGGTATCAGGATCAGAGAGGATAAAGATGATGGTGGGTAATGAAGCTGGGTCCCCAAGCCAAACCTCAAACTAAAAGGTAGTTCTCACTGCTTGTCCCTAAATTAGATCATGATCCTTCTGAGGACACAGTTTGTGATAAAACAGTTCTCAGCTTGAGTCAGGAGGCCAGAGGTGGTCCTTGGGATATGGTTTTGACAAAGAGGTCTCTCAAGAGCCCTGGTTTCACCACTTCAAAATAAAGATATAATGCCAGCTTCATATAATTATTGTGAAGATCATGAAATCAATTCATTTATTCACTCATAAGCAGTTCTGCTAGTGAAAACCTAGTGACAGGGCTCCTGCCCTCTTGAAAGTACCTGGCATAACAGGAAACTATATTCACTATCTTATAGTAACCTATAATGGAAAAGAATCTGAAAAAAAAAAAATATATATATATATATATAAAGAGAACTGAATCACTTTGCTATATACCTGAAACATGGTAAATCAACTATACTTTATTTTTAAAAAAAAAGGAAAGAAAAAGAAAAAAAGGGAAAAGAAAGCACCTGGCATAGAACTGGACAACAACAGAGCAGCAGTAACGTGCTTACTGAACACCTTTTAATGACAAAGTGCTAAATACATATCATCTCCTTCAACAGTCACTAAGCAAATGTGTCCTTTATGAGCCTTCTGGATATCACCATTTTGTAATACATAGTACAAGAATTTCTGCAAGCATCAGAGACATTCTGCCAACTCAATCTCTCATGACTCCATTCCAGCCAGGTCCCACCACCACCACCACCATGACTGCTCTTATAAGGACCACCAATGGCCTTTATGGATCCAAGGGTGAAGCCCTAGACCTCATCTTGCCCCTCCTTCCAGCAGCAGTGTAACTGACCATGCCTCATTCCTCCTGAGATGCATTCCTGGCTTGGCCTCTGGGATACTGCTCTCTAGTGGTTCACTCCCTACTTCACTGGCATCAAGATGATGATTTCTCCAAAACTACATGAGGTATCACCTCACACCAGTCAGAATGGCCATCATTCAAAAATCCACAAATGACAAATGCTGGAGAGGTTGTGGAGAAAGGGGAACCCTCCTACACTGCTGGTGGGAATGCAGTTTGGTGCAGCCACTATGGAAAATAGTACAGAAATTCCTCAAAAGACTACGAATAGACTTACCGTATGACCGAGGAATCCCACTCCTGGGCTTATATCCAGAAGGAACCCTACTTCAGAAAGACACCTACACCCCAGTGTTCATAGCAGCACTGTTTACAATAGCCAAGACATGGAAACAGCCTAAGTGTCCATCAACAGATGACTGGATAAAGAAGATGTGGTATATTTATACAATGGAATACTATTCAGCCATAAAAACTGACAACATAACGCCATTTGCAGCAACATGGATGCTCCTGGAGAATGTCATTCTAAGTGAAGTAAGCCAGAAAGAGAAAGAAAAATACCATATGAGATTGCTCATATGTGGAATCTAAAAAACAAAAACAAAAAAAACAAAGCATAAATACAAAACAGAAATAGACTCATAGACATAGAATACAAACTTGTGGTTGCCAAGGAGGCAGAGGGTGGGAAGGGATAGACGGGATTTTAAAATTGTAGAATATATAAACAAGATTATACTGTATAGCACAGGGAAATATACACAAGATCTTATGGTAGCTCACAGAGAAAAAAACCTGACAATGAATATATATATGTTCATGTATAATTGAAAAATTGTGCTCTACACTGGAATTTGACACAACATTGTAAAATGACTATAAATCAATAAAAAAAATGTTAAAAAAAAAAAAAAGATGATGATTTCTCTTCACCCCTGGGCCCAGACATCAGGCCTCTTATGCATCATGCCCTAAATGATCTTATCCAGTTCCAAGGTTTTAAACACCATCTAAACGCTGACTGACTCACAAATTCTTATCTTCAGCCCAGACCTGCACTAGTCTTCTTCATCCAACTACCTACTTGATATTTCCACCTGGATGTCTTACCGACATCTCCAACTTAAAATACCCAAAATGGAATTTCTGATTTACCTCCCCCTCTCCAACTACCACCAACACCAGCTCTAGCCAGAGTCTCCCCCATCTCAGTTGACAACAACTCTTATCATTCCAGCTGCTCATCCTTGATTCCTCTCTCTCCCTCTTACCTCTGCATCCTAGTCAAGAAATCCATTGGGTCTACTTTTAAAAAAATACCCTTAATCTCCATCACCTTTAGCTAGAGCTTTTACCAAAGCCTCATAATTGTTCCCGCTGCTTCCTCCTTGGACTCCTTTCAAACATCATCCAAAGTGATCTTACTAAAGCAGCTTCACATCTTACTTACAGTAAACACCCAAGTTCATAAACTGACTCACAGGCTCTAGTTCTTGGCAACTCATTACTTTTCAGACATGATTTCTCACCACTGTGCTCCAGCCGTACTCGTATCCTCAAAGACATCTAGCATGGCCTCGCTTCAAGGTATTGGATTTGTTCTTCCTTTTACCTATGAGATCTTTCCCCTGGAAGTTTATTTAAATGTCATCTTATCAGAGAGGGCTTCCCTGACCACCCAGCGTCCCTTGGTGCACTCCACAGTCCCTTATCCAATGTGATTTTATTTTTATCCACAACATTTACTACCAACCGACATACACGTTTTTGTTTATTGTCTACCTCCTTCATCAAATGCTGGTGTTTCCTAGCACCAAAAACATAATAGTATTCAATAAATATTGGTTGAATAAATAATCAGTCCATCTTGGGCTGCCTAAAATAATTTTTCTCCTAGGTTAGTGAGATTATAAATTCTGTTCAGATGTATATCATACCAGAAAGAGTCATGTTCATCTTCTCAATCTCTAACAAGTGGCAGAAGTGCAGGTTCACAAATCCGGCATCCAGTAAGTTTCTATTAAGTTTCCAAACATATAATTTTTATAATATATGCTTCAAAGGGAATGTTTATCCTTGCCTGAATGATGCAATAATCAGCAGAACCTGTTAATATTAATAGCTCATTAAATGAAAAAGCAAAATTTTAATCCACGGGCTGCTTCGAAGGATATAATATTATAACCCCGTGCCCCACTCTTCTCAGCAATCAATCTCATGACAAGGTACATTACCATTTTAGTTACTGGTTGCTATAAATTTGTTTATTAAAATTAATAGATGTAAAGAATCCATTTAAGTTTCAATAAATGATTCACAATGTTCTACCCACCAGGTAAAATAAATTATTTTTGTGGGATGCATTTACTGATTTTAAAAAAGCTATCTCCTGATGTCCGCAAAGACTGGTTTTCATTTTAACAAAACTGGAAAAGAATTCTCCTTGTGGCTGATGCACCCAGGAGGTGCACTTTAAAATTAATTTCTCATTCAACATAAACTGCATATAGGTTTATTTTAAATAGGTTCAGCTATCTGTTAGTCCTCTTGGTTTATTAAAATTAATATAGCTAAGATATTCAAGGCCTCCTAAGTATGATATTTACAAGAATTAAGCCAGATCTGAACAGGCATCACTTAGGAGGCACGTTTATTAATAACGGAAACAAAAAGTATAAAGGTACGATTGACACCAGTTAACTTTCTGTTCTTACACGCCATGGACCAGGCAATGTGATTTACAGGAAATCCTTGCGGCAAAGGAACACCCTATCGGCAGAATAAGCCTTAGTTTAGCCAGTTACCTGCATTCGTGAATAACAAAAGGTCACTGGAACCCCTACCTGCAGAAAGCAGACCTCACTACCTGTCACTTCCCATTTGTTGCTCTTCTCTTTCCTTGCCGCCCCGCTTTAGCCTGATGGTTTTCCGCTTGTATTCTCCACTTTGCTGTGCAAATCTAATCTTGAAATGTCAGACTAACAATTTGATGCTTCTATTGCAAAGTTCTTTGTACAATCCACTAAACTCTAGAAAGGTAGAATATACTTCTAAATAAACAGTACACCAAGAACCTATTCAAAGCAGGGTTTAAAAAAAAAATACAAATCTCCATGAAGCAGAACTGCTTCAGTTTTCAGCTCTATGACCAAAGTATTCCACAGCACATTGTACCTGGTCCACAAATAGGAAAGACTTTATGGAAGACGATGACATTCCTGTATGGTTAAGGCCTTAACTTCCCCTCCCTGCACCACTGATTCTATTCAGAAATAAATCTGTGCTGTGTGAAGCCACTACAATTTTGGAATTGTCTGTAGTAACAAGCACTTACTACAGTAACTACAAACAGTTACATTAGGCAGACTTAATGGGACTGTGGTCCAAATTCAATTAAATAATCCATGTAAAGCACTGAGCACAACATATGGCAATAAGAAGTGAATCTGAAAAAATGGAAGTAATTGAGGATTCTTCATGATTTAAATCTGCCATTAAAATGTGTAAGAACAAAATGAATCAGATGTTGGAATTATCAGGCAAGGATTTTGGAACAGCCATCATGAAATTGCTTCAACAAGCAATTATAAATTCTCTTGAAACAAATGAAACAACAGGCTATTTTGGCAAAGGAACAGAAGCTATTTAACACATGGAAACTTTAGAAGTGGAAGGAAAAAACACCATCCAAAAGAAATATCTCATGGGTTGGACTCCACTGTAGAGAGGGTAAGGACAAAATCAATGAACTTAGGGACAGATCAATAGAATTTACCTATCTAAACAACAGAGAGAAAACAGACTGAAGAAAATGAACAGCCTCGGAGCTGTGGAACAGTAACAAAACAGCTAACATTCATAGTATCGAAGTCTCAGAAGGAGAAGAAAGTGGAACTGAAAAAGGATTTGAAGAAACAATGGTTGAAATGTTTCCAAATTTGATGACGGACATAAACCCACAGATTCAATCAGCTGAGCAAATTCCAAAGAAGAGAAACCAAAGAAATCCACACCAAGAGACATCATAATTAAACTTCAAAAAACAAAAGTAAAGAAAAAAAAATCTTGCACATAGCCAAGGAAACATGACACACTACTTATAGCGAAGCGCCAATTCAGATGACAATAGATTTCTCATTTTAAATGACGGAGGCTAAAAGGAAGCAGCACATAATTTCTCAGGTTCTGAAAAACAAGAACTGTCAACCACAAATGTTGTATCTGGGGAAAATATCCCTCAAGAATGAAAGGGAAATAAAGACCTTCTCAGATGAAGAAAACCTAAACGAATCTGTGGCTTGCAAATCTAACCCTAAAGAATGGGCTAAACAAAGTTTTCTAAACAAAAAAGAACAGAAGACAGAAGATAACAGAAAGGCTTAGAACTTTAAAAAGTAAACATAAAAGTGAATGAAAATAGCAATAAGTATAGTAACTCCCTTTTCATGAGTTTCTTAAGTCGTATTTGATGGCTGAATTAAAAAGTTTAATACCAACTGATGTGGTGCTCAATGAATGTAAAATAAATACGTAAGACAATTGTATTTAAAAAATGGGAAGGGTAAAGGGACATAAACAGAAGGCTTCCACATGTGACTAAAAGCAGTAAGATGTTGTGGATACCAGGAGACTGATCAGGTATGTACACATATTTTAACACCCAGAGCAACCATTCAGAAAAACATACAAAATAAGATACTCAAAAACACTACAAATAAATCAATATGGAATCCCAGAAAAATATTCAAGCAACTCACTGAAAGGGAAGAAAAGAAAAACAAGAGAAATTAAAAACAAAGGAAACAAACAGAAAACAAAAAAATGGCAGACTTAAGCCCTAATGTGTCAGTAAGTACCTTAAATGTGAATGGTCTGACCACACCAATTCAAAGACAAGCGTGGCAGAGTATAAAAAAGTCAATTTTTAAAGGTCAACGCACTCTATGGCTCCATCCATATAATATGCTTGAAATGACAAATGCCAGGGGGTGGGGATGGGGGAGGGAGTGGCTTTGACTATAAAGGGTAGCACAAGGGAATCTGTTCTTCATCTTGTGAGGAAACTGTTCTGTATCTTGACTGCACTGGTGGTCACACGAATCTTCATGTGATAAAAGTGCATATAACCAACTACACACACAGGAATGCAAAAGAATGCACACAAAACTGGTGAAATCTGAATAAGGTCCACAGATTATATCCATATCAATCCCATATCACTTCACATCCTGGTTGTGATGTATTAGAGTTATGCAAGATGTGACCCCTTGGGAACTAGGCAAAGGGTATCAAGAATCTCTCCGTGCTATTTCTTATAGCTGCATGTGGATTTATAATTATCTCAGAATGTTTAACTTTTTAAAAAATCTCAAGAAAAAAATGTTTATTAAAAACAATTTGGCTTTATATAAAATCTTAGATAAAATAAAGAGGCCAGGAAATAAACCAAAGCTTTTCCCTAACCCCCGTTAGAGTTTGAGGTAGGGAAGGAAGGACATGTAATTTCATTCTGGGTTCCACAGCCCTGCAACCCAAAAGCTCTGTAACATTGTAACATCAACTACTATAATATGTACAGAGATGAATGTTTTGTAAAAAAAAAAAAAAAAAATAGTATTAACTGTATTATTTTGCTAAGTATATAAGTAATGCATACTTGTTATGAAAAATTTAGAAAATGAAAGCAGATGATAGTAAATAAAATAAGAATCACATGACCCAGTGATAACATGGTCTTAGAGTCTTTTTTTTTTTTTCTGTGCTCATATGTGGACTTTGGAGTGTAATTCAGGATTACACTCTGAATCAGGAATCAGCAAGCTACAGCCCACGGCCAAATCCAGCCTGTTTTTGTACAACACACAAAGAAAGAAGGGTTTTTACATTTTTATACAGTTACATACCTACTTAATATCCTCAATATTACCTCTTTGATGGCAAAGCTTAAGTATTTACTATCTAGACATTTACAAAAAGAGCTTGCCAATCCCCGCTCTAAATAGCATTTTGTACAAAGCTTTTTTCAATTTAAAAGAGAATACAATTCCTTATTTCTAGATACTTAGCCTATTTCCAAATTTTTATATTATCAAAGTTGTAATGAACATTCTTGCAGCTCAATTTCTGCACAGACAAGGATATACTTTTCAATGATGTAACTTACAACTAATATAATTTTATAAGTATTTTGTAAATATGTTTATAATGATTAGTTTGTAAATAAATAACAGTATTTATTTTATGATAAAACAGAAGTTTTATCAGAATTATTGTCATATGTAAATTAGCTAGCAATCCTCTATTTCCCAGAACAGAAAGCAAGTCTGAAACTGGTATCTTATCCTACTAGTTGAATAAGCCACAATCTGTAACACCACCCAAAATATCATTTTATACATAGGCAGGAGTTTCAAGGAAGATTTTGTTTTTTAAGTCCTGTCCAGTTCTATAAAAGTACATAGAGGAAGAGTCTGGCATAAAGTTAGAGGTCACAGTGAAGTCAGAGGTAACACAACGAGGCTCCTAAGACCAGGCTTTGGAGTCAAACTGCTGATTCAAATCGATTTACGAGCCAGATGACCCTGGGCAAGTTAACTAAACATCTTAAGCCTTGTTTCTTCATCTTAAAAACAGAAGCAAAAGGGCTGATTAATATATCGAAGCATTGTTTCCTACACTGAATGTGTTTGCTTTTGTAATGATCCTCATTATCAAAATAAATTCCCAACACTGTGCTCATTTCACGACGCCATCTTTGCTCCACGGAGCACTCAGAACCTTCGTCTACAAGCAATGACCTGTAGGATTTTAAAAATAAGATAAAATCCCAGATATTAGTTTGCTCACTTGCTCTTGTTTAAAGATATACATTATATGAAAGTTTATTACTCGTTTCAGCCAGAACAAGCCCATTATAAAAGGAGTCACCAAAGGATGAAAAAGTACCACCTTTATTTGCAGGTACCAACTAATAGGTATAAAATAGATAAACAACAAGTTCATACTGTAGAGCACAGGGAACTATATTCAATATCTTGTAGTAACTTTTGGTGAAAAAGAATATGGAAACGAATATATGTATGTTCATGCATGACTGAAGCGCTGTGCTATACACCAGAAACTGACACAACATTGTAAACTGACTACATTTCAATAAACATATAGACGTACAAAAATAAATAAATAAAAGCACCACATTTGAGAAGAAAAAAAATCATCTGAATGTAGAGGTATTGACTTTTAGGCTTAGAATCCTTCCTCTCTAACTCTCTAACAGTGGAGTTTCCTGCTTCCTACAACACAGCTAAGCTAGATACTTCGGCAATCTTCTTGACTCTCCCATCTAGCTCATCTCCCACAAACCACCCCACACTTCCTGCTCCTTGAATTTGAGAAGTGTTTCCTCCTGGTCTTCTTCGCCCAGGCCCCTGTCCCTGTCTCTAATGGGGACTTCCACGGGAACTGCCTGCCATGGGTTTCTCCCTCCAGCTCATCGTCACCAGCCCCTATCCCAGCCCCTAACAATCAAGGCTTTGGCTGCCGACCCTCCGCCCCACTGCCATGTCCACAGGGTCAAGTCCAAACTGTCAGGTTAGGCACACGGGCAGTTTCACACTCTTACCCTGGTTTGCTAGTCTAACCTCACGTCCCCAGCTTCCTCCTGTGCTCCAGCCACACAGAGCACATCACAGCCGGCTGGGCGTGCATGCGCTTCCACGACCCAGCCTCTGCACGTACGTTCCCTCCCTCTGAGGGACCTGTCCAGCCTCTCTGTCCAGCTCCATCTTCCATAAGAAATCTTTTCTTAATTTTTATATAATTTTTAAAGATTCCTTTCCATTTACAGTTATTACAAAATATTAGCTAAATTCCGCATGTTGTACCATGTATCCCTCAGCTTATCTTACACCCAATAGATTTGAAAACTGCTAATGAAACTAATCCTGACTAACCATCCACTCTGTTCCCGCAGCACTCTGCTACACCTATACGCAGCAGCAGCAGCCAGCCCGAAGTGCTGACAAGGTAGATCTTAGAGCTTCAAAATGGGAATGAAACCCTTTTGAAGATGATACACTTCTTTGTTATGCTCTTCAAGAGAAACACCATCGAAGAAATAGTCTGGCTCATCATATCAAGGCAGGAAAAAAAAACAGTAGAAGCTATATTAAAAACAAAAATCCTAGGTTGGCGGTGGGTATAGCTCAGTGGAAGAGCACATGCCGAGCATGCATGAGGTCCTGGGTTCAAACCCCAGTACCTCAATTAACAAAAAGTCCTAGATATGATGACCAGTTTAGTTATCCTACAAAATTTGCCATGATTAATTAAGTACTAACAAAAATGCAAGATCCCTAACTATGGAGCTTATTAAATAACATTATTTACTATCTCGGGTGTCATATGGTTCTGAATTTCTACTTGAAATGCAAAGAACAAGTTACAATTCTTAAAGTTTTACATCCTGACATGAACACCATTTTCAAGCATTTAAATTATACTACTCACAGCAATTTCATTTCGTTTGGCTGCAGTATTCAAGATTAATGAAAAACATGGACAATTTTGAGCATTCAAAATTCTTTTCTCAAATACATATTAAAGTAAGAATTTTGAAGAAAACAAGGGGAAGCTTTGTGACATTGAACTTGGCAATGATTTCTTGGATATGATATCAAAAGTACAGGAAACAAAAGTAAAAGTAGATTAATTAGACTACATCAAAATTAAACACCTCTATCAAAAGATACACTCACAACAGCCAAGACATGGAAACAACCTCAATGCCCATCGACAGAGGACTAGATAAAGAAGCTGTGGTATATTTATACAATGGAATACTACTGAGCCATAAAAAAGAAAAAAATGCCATTTGCAGCCACATGGATGGACCTGGAGATTGTCATTCTAAGTGAAGTAAGCCAGAAAGAGAAAGAAAAATACCACATGACATCACTCATATGTGGAATCTTAAAAAAAAGACAAACAAACTTATTTACAAAACAGACACAGACTCACAGACATAGAAAACAAACTTATGATTACGGGGGGGGAGGGGATGGGAAGGGATAAATTGGGAGTTTGAGATCTGCAGATACTATTATATATAAAATTGATAAACAACAAGTTTACACTGTAGAGCACAGGGAACTGTATTCAATATCTTGTAGTAACTTATGGTGAAAAATATGAAAACAAGTATACGTATGTTCCTATATAACTGAAACATTGTGCTGTACACCAGAAATTGACACAACATTGTAAACTGACTAGACTTCAATAAAAATATTTCAAAAAATAAATTTTTAAAGTAAATTTATCTTTGAACCTTTAAAAAAAAGATACACTCAACGGAGTCAAAAAGCAATCTATGGAATGAGAAAAATTTTTTTAAATATTTGCTAATCACATAATTAAAAAAGGATACACAGATATAGATACATTAAAATATATTCTTTACACATATTATTTATATTCTTTATATAGAGAGATATGGATAAATAACATATAACTCTACTCTACAGACCTATATGTATTCATCTATCTATCCCTCTATCCATTCATCCTATCCACTGGTTGTTGGGTTGTACCTCTATCTACCTGATATAGATGAACGCTGGTTAACATCCAGATATCTATCTGATATTCATACCTATACCTGAGAAAGGGTTAATACCCAGAATATATAAAGAACTCAACTCAAAAAAAAAAAAGCCTTGATTAAAAAATGGGCAAAGTCTTAAACAGACACTTCTCCAAAGATATACAAATGGCAAAGAAGCAAATGAAAAGATGCGTAACATCACTAATCAGTAGGGAAATGCAAATTAAACCATAAGAAGATATCAGCTCACACTTGTCAGAATGGCTACTATCAAAAACAAAAAGGAAAATAACAAGTGCTGATGGGGATGTGGAGAAACTGGAACTCCTGTGCACAGCTGGTGGGAATGTAAACTGGTGTGACTACTATGAAAAACAGTAGAGTGGTTCCTCAGAAATATAAAAATAGAATTAGTATGTGATCCAGCAATTCTGCTTTTGGGTATAAATCCAAAAGAACTGGAAGCAGGGTCTCAAAGAGATATTTGTATAACCATGTTCACTTTAGCACTGTTCACAACAGCCATAAGGTGGAAGCAATCTGGGTGTTCATTGATGAACGAATGGATAAACAAAATGTGATAGGTACATGCAATGGAGTACTATTCAGTCTTTAAAAAAGGAAGGAAATTCTGACACGTGACAAAAGAGATGAACCTTGAAGACATTATGCTATGTGAAGCAAGCTAGTCATGAAAAGACAAATACTACATGATTCCACTTATATCACATACCCAGAATAGTCAAATTCTGAAACAGAAAGTAGAAAGGTGGTTGCCAGCCACTGAGGGGAAGGAGAATGGGTACAGTGTTTCAGTTCTGCAAAATGAAAAAGTTCTGGAGACAAGCTACCCAACAATGTGAATATACTTAACGATACTGAACTGTATACTTAAAAATGGTTACAATGGTACATTTTATGTTATGTATGTTTTACCACAATTAAAAATTAATCAAAGACACAGAATACAGACTTGTTTGTGGTTGCCGGGGGTAGGGAGGTGGAAGGGATAAACTGGGAGTTTGAGATTTGCAGATACTGGGAGGTATATATAAAACAGATAAACAAGTTTATAGCACAGGGAAATATATTCAATATCTTGCAGTAGCTCACAGTGAGAAAGAATATGAAGACGAATATATGTATGTTTATGTATGACTGAAGCATTGTGCTGTACACCAGAAATTGACACAACATTGTAAACTGACTATAACTGAATAAAAAAAAGGTGAAAAAAAAAAGCGCATCAAAGCAAATAAAGTAAGCCCTAATGAGCGCACACACACACACACACAAAAAGCCCCGTTTATATGAAATGCAGCATTTCATAAAGTGATACAAAAATAAACTTTTATAATACATGGTTGAAAACACTAAATATTGCTGTTCAAAGAAACAGAAATCATCTGAGCACCCGAATAAAGAAGAGGTGTATGTACATAAAGGAAATGCCTGCTCTGAGAAAGCTTAATTAACAGTTATAAAACCTAATGGGAAGAAGAGAGAAGGAAGAAGAAAGATTGTTTGGCAACCAAGTAGGGTCTCACAATATCTATCCTGGAAACCCAAGAAAAACTTCACCCAAGACTGGAATGTACACCAACTCATCATACCCAAGAGTCTAAACTCAGCTCTAGCACCAGCCTGACTACTTTCCTTGTCTTATCAACTCATCAGAATCAGTGACATCTGGGAGGGTAACCACTTTCCTAGAGCCACTGCGGAGCCTCTCCCAGCCCTCAGGTAGAAGCATCAGGCTGTAAAATTAGCTACCTGCATCGTATCTAAAATATAAGCAGAGCATCACTAATATTCAGAGTGCATCCCATGTGCAAGCCGCTGGACAAGATGATTTGAAAACATCAATCTTCTCTAATCGACATGAAGAAACTGAAGAATAGAAGGGCTGAGTGCTATGCCCCATGTCACAGCAGAGAAGGAACCCGAGGCACCATCCTGAGCAGACGGCACCAGGGCTGGAAGGCAAGATGACCGAAAGAGCCCAGAGTCTGGGGACTGGAGTCTGGACCCATTCCTCCCACGAAGCCGCTACGACACTGGACAGTCAGGCTACTTTTGGGGTCTCAGTTTTCTTCACTTCAAAGTATCTTTTCCTTCCGTTTCTTTCCTGAGTGTAGTCAACTCTTCTTCCTTAACTTCCCAGTTTTTTGTCCATTTCTATTTAGAGATTCTAAATTTCCAAGATAATTTAAGATGGTTTTTCATATCTGCAAATGCTGTTTAACTCACGATGGAGCGTTATGCTGAGTGTTCTCTTTGAAAAGGTTTGATTCTCACTTCGGTTTTTTTCCTCTAGAAGTTTTGTATGGATGTTACCTGCCATTTGAGACCATTTTTAACTGTCTGAGATTTCCTCAATAGTTGCTCCCATGGAGGGGTGAGGTACTTGGGGGGGGGGTTACTAGGTTTCTTAGTTACAATGGTAAATGAAATGCATTTTCATTCATAAGTGGCATCCTTTGTTGGTGGTGAGGTGAGAAGATTAGGTCAATCTCCTGCTTTTAAGATACTGTTTGTTTCTAAGCACCCTTAATTTTCCAGTTTTTTTCTTTTTCCCTTCACCACCAGGCCTCTGGGGAATGCCTCCCCCTTATCTTCAGGAACAACCTCGTCCCAACACTGTCACCCCTGGTTTCATGCCTTTTCAAACCCCTTCCTTTCAATTCTCCAATAGCCAGTGCTCAGACCCACCAGTGTCAGATCTGTTCTTGCAACTTCCCCGTTTAGGGTGGGGCCCCCTCCTTCCTGAGAGTGAGTTTCCTCTGTGTTCTGCCAGCCCTGGGGCTCAGCTGCCAGCTGCACTGTCCTCATCCCCATCCATCTGACGCTCAGCTCCAAAGTCCCTCCGGAGCTGGCTCTGGTAATTTCGGATATTTATTTCCCCACTTACACTGAAGTGTACAGCACTCCTTGTTTCCTAATTATGCTGGAGGCGGGAGTTCACACATCCTTCTGTTTGCCTCTCCTGTGGATCCGTTTAGGATCTGAAGGATGTGTGGAAAGACTCAGATTCAGGTGGTTGTCAGCATCCTTCTCACTTCTGAAGTGCAATTTGTGGACGGGGCTCTCGCTGTGCGGGATTCTGAACCAGTGATCCCGAGAACACAGGGTTCTCAGTCAAGGGAAGCTTTCCAAAAATAAGAATGGTGATCTGAAATGCTTTCAACATTTTGTTAAAAATTAACAACTATTCTATCCTGTCTTTAAGCAAATTCAGTAAAGCCTTACCAGGGGCCCTAAAGCCTGATTCAGAGATCCTTAGCAGACAGAACATTAGGAACCACAACTCTATAGCCAAACTACAAATGCATGTTGACATAGTCTATAAGATGGTCTCCAGAGGAATATGTGTAAATGCAACATTTTCCCCCAAAAGCAAACTATAACTATCTGCAATATCAACCCAAATTTAATAGATCATATTAGCTACAGTCACATTGCTGTGGATTTCCAAAAGATTATCATAATCACTCTTACATTCCTCTAAGCCAAAGGAAGCACTAAAAGGAAAAAATGCAATTATTACTGAGTCCATCCATAACATTAATAAGCTAATTAATCAGTGTTATGCTTAAACTTATTTTTTAGGCACAACCTTGAGAAGAAATTTTTTAAAAAGCCTTCTCTTACATATTACTTTTTCTCCTTAAAATGCAATCTTTAAGACAAATGAGCTCCCTAAGAGTTTTTAAGGTACTTTCCTTTTTATTTTATGAAATAAGCTATACTTCCTTTTTTAAATTATATTTTGTATTGAAGTATAGTTGATTTACAATGTTAGTTTCAGGTGTACAGCAAAGTGATTCAGTCACACATATACACATACATATGTATTTTCTTTTCAGATTCTTTTCCATTATATCTTATTATAAGAAATTGAATATAGTTCCCTGTGCTGTACAGTAGGCCCTTGTTTGTCTGTTTTATGAAATAAACTATACTTTCAATGATTCAGATATTATACCAATGAGCATGCCATAGTTATTAAAAGAATAGAGTAAATACCGCAGACCTTACAGTGGTTATTTTTAAAAATAGGTTTTTAAAGTGTCCAGATCAGTTTGTAAACTTTGCATCAATTTCCTCACTGCCAACATGCTCCAGGTGAAAATATTGTTCAAAATGAGGAAAAACCTTTTTGTTCCTTTTCCTTTTATTTTTAAAGCTAATCCATTTTGTATTTTCAAAGACAACCAGTTCTTCCCCAAGGCTTGATCATATGGCTCTCCTTTACCCCCCGAGGACTGTTGCATTTAGCAAGGCACAACCAGCTTGAGATAATGTGGTTAGCTAGAAATCTCAAGGCTCCTGAATCACCACCTTACCTCAGACTCATCTGTAGATTCCTCGAGAGACCCGGTTTCCTACAAAGCATAGAGAAAAACTGTCAGAATATATGACACAAGAAGAAAAAATATCTTCAAGGAAAAAAAGTCCTCATGTCCCCACCACCAGAACCCATCTGCCCTTTTTGGAGGTAACTGGCAACTACACTTTAAAGAAATCCACACGGTCCAACTCCTGCAGGCTCCTACAACTTCTCCACACCCTGCAGGGCTGAGATGGCCACTCTAGGGCCACAGGGACCCACTGCTCCTGCTGACCTCGCTCGAGGGGTCAGCAGGTTAACAAATGACCCCAGGAACTTGCCATGTGAGTACACGGAAGGCTTTTCCATTACAAAAGACGGAAATCCGTCTGGCAAAGCAGGCTTACTGATCTCAGAAGGAAAGAGGAAAATACCATCTCAAATTATCTCTGAGCCAATGTTTATACTGCAAAGCTCTTGTGCTCTTAATTATTATGCTATTAATCTGGCTGAGTCAAAACGATCGTCTGGTTTAAACAGCTTTTACAAAAGAATTCCCCTAGGGTGGTACCTATCAGGCACCCTGCAAACGAGCGGTGTAATTTACATCCCCTCTTTAAACCATTAACCGGAAGACAAATTCTGCCATTTAACACAGTTCCCCTCTTGCTAGACGATGAATCTTGCTGCTCTGGAGAAAACAAAGCAAAAAGGGGGAGGGAAAAAAATGGACTTGATCCTGCTAATCTCTCACCTGTCCACTGAAAGAGAGAATCTGCTGATGCCATGCATCCTCAAAGAGGTCAGCAAAATGAAGATTTACTTAACGTGCGTATAGATATCAACAGCAATAAAAGGTTACAACTAATGTGCTGACACCGAATGGGGGCATTCTGCAACAATCCACAAGATGGAAAAAAAAAAAACCAAAACAATGGAGCAAGGACATTTTAGATACAACTAATATTTTTTCAGGACAAAAAACATGGAACATTGTTAAGAAAGCTGGGTGCATGTATCACCCAATACACAAAATGTACATTGGATTGCAGGATAAACACAAATCGGGTGTTTGAAAATGTTAATTTCATGCCTCGAAAATCAGAGGTGGGAGAAACTAAAAACTCAGGCTGCTTCCAGAACAGCCTTGTGGATAATAGTCACTGCTCTCAAAGTTCATCGGTAAAATGGGCATGTTACTTGTAACCAAGAATTTTATTATAGTTAAGTCATTAGCCACGATGAATATGAGGATCTCCTCTCCATCCCAAGGCAGCATGTTTAGTTTCATGGTAATCTAAGTATTAGAAAGTCTTTATTAATGTGGAGCTACAATCTCTCCACAGTAACTTTTTGTTCTTAGCCCTAATACGACCCCTAAAAAATCCAATTCTACTGCTTGACAGTTCTCCAGATAGTTAATGAAATGTAACATGCCAACCCTTCTAAATTGCGCTAACCATCCCCAGTTCCTGGTTTTGTCCATCTACCAACCTGATCTAACTATTTTGGACACGGACACAGTCTGCCTAATACTAATAGTCACTATTCCGACGTCTTTACTGAACGTCTATTATGTATTTCTCGTGACGCTGAACGTTTTACAAGGAGCATCATGAAATTTCCCAAAGACCTGTGAGGAAAAACACTGAGGCTTAGAGGTTGAACTTAAATGACTTCTAGCATCCCTTCCGTCCCTGACAGCTCCTGCACTTTATTAGCTCAACGAAACAAGGCTTTGCCCACTGAGCCACTAAGCCACAGCTAGATTCCTATTTCCTCCTACCTCTCAAACTCTACAAGAACACTTGACTATTCTTTTCAAAAAATTACATTAAATCTAAGGAAAAATTTTTCCTACACCGGAATCCATTCACATAGGCACATGGTGGATAAGGGCAAATGTCCCACTTACATGCTTCATTAAAACAAAAATGTTAAGTCTCCCACTAGCAATTTCAATTCAAAAATTCAAAACCAAATCACACTTG
Organism: Camelus bactrianus; assembly: GCF_048773025.1. Classification (NCBI taxonomy): domain Eukaryota; kingdom Metazoa; phylum Chordata; class Mammalia; order Artiodactyla; family Camelidae; genus Camelus; species Camelus bactrianus. The sequence continues at coordinate 79,612,944 of NC_133545.1, forward strand.
CGTTCCCCACCAAAAATCATGCAGTAGTAGAATCTGATACCTCAAGGAATGCACATCTCAGAAACCTGGGACTCCCAGAAAAACCAGGCTCTCGGAGCAGCCTCCTGTGGCTACTGGTATCAATCGAGAACATTCACTCCAGGACATGCTGAGACTTCCTCTCAGCACCAGCACATACCTCCCAAGCCCAGCTGTGGCCTGAAAAAAATTACACTTCTGTCCACAAGGCTACCAAAGCAATGCATGGCTACCTTCAGGAATGAGCCTGGTCTCTTACCTCTTAACATCATTCACTCATCAAGCCCCTCTAGCGACATCAGCCTCTAGCCAACCAACTCGGAAGAAGACGAGAGGAAAAACTCACAAGGTAATAAGCACTCCCAGCTAAACTAATTTGTGACAATGCTTTAGTTACGTGATGTATAAAGAGTGGGCCATCTCAAAGTTTCTCTAATCCTGCAAGTTCTTGTTCAAGGCTTTGTTTTTCATTTAGTTATTTATTAGTAAAGTTGCTTTTAAAAGATCTGTCTTGACCAAACTTTATGAAAAGAGAACTGTGCACACTTAAGCAGAGTCCAAGGTTGAGTGATAAATCACTGTCCTATTTACAAGCCAACCACTTCGGCCCAGCACTCTAACATACTTTATCTCATCTCATACAACAGTCCTGGTGAATAAAATCCCCAACCTACAGGCAAGAAAACTGCAGCTCTCAAATATTTGTTGACTTGATTTTTACTTTATACACAGCGCATAATCACGTGGGGGTATACATGTTCATGAATGTACCTTCTGATAATCCTAAAATCCTCTCCGATACAGACAGAATGTCCCTAATTTCTCAGATGTAGGGGGAAATTCAAAGTAGGAACTCTCCTATCTGGTCAAGGAATAGATGGTCTGAGTGACCAAATCTTTTAATGGACCGGGTTCCCTGCTGGTTGGTAGGAAAGATGAAAAGGTTACCAAAAGGAGCTGGCCAAGGCAGGAATACAAGAAGTGTAATCTACAACTCATGTGAATTAGTAACTTTCAAAAGTTTCAAGTAAGATAAAACAAGTTAACACAAATTCTACCTAACCTAACGTAAAACAATTTGACATTTTCAATTCAGAAGGCTATTCTCCCCCTAATAAATCCATTTAAACGTTTTATTAAGCACCGAGTACCTGGAAAGCACTGGCGCTGTGAAAGATACAGACATAAGTAAGCTCTGTCCTTATTCCTGAGGACTCAGCAATCTGCAGGAGAAATAAGACGAATACAGAAACAACCAGACTTCTGCTGTTCAGAGAGAGGTATGGACAAATACTGTTGGGTATCTATCCATGATTATGAAGGTCAAGTATAAATCATTTTGGAGCTGGGTAAAAGGAATTGTTAGAAGATTTCCAGGCACAATGCCAAGTACTAGTTCTGGGAACTATATAATACATATGCAGTAATTTTCACTAAAAACCTTAATCATACTCAGCATAGACAAGGATTTCTCAATGACTTTTTAAAAAAAAGTTCATCCATGTCCAAAAAGTGATTTTCAGTTTGAGTCTGTGAATTGTTTTCTGCTATGTTAACTCAGTACAGAGCTCACTATTTTGGCTCTTCCTAAAATTAAGGAGGGTAAGAGGGCAATCACCAAAAATATGATGCTCAGAAAAGTCAAGAGGACATGTTTAGTTTTGTCTTGTTCATCTTGGAGGGCTGTTTGCATTGACGGTACACAGTGCCAAGGGAAAAAACTTTACTTTGCCCCAAGCTGTTCATCATAGTTACTGTTAATACCCATCTTGGTTCTTAAAGCATTCAGGGAGGCATAATGACGTCTAAATGGTTCAAAGAAGCAAAACGGAACAATTAGCACATTTATTTAACACGACTTTTGTGCACTTTTAGCTTTCAAAAAACTAAATAATAAAGGCCTACTACCTTGGTCATATTTTAATGGCTTCCTATGTGAAATGCAAAAATGCACAAATCAAGCAAAGGGAGAAAAGTCTAATCATTCTTCATCTATAATGTACTAATAACATAATGACAATTATTTACTAGCTTTCTTTAAAAAAGTAAAAAGAAAAAGAACAACTTGTTAGCTTCTTTCTGCTGTTGACAACAGACTACTGGTCTTTTTGAGAATGACACTGCCACCACTGGGGCACAAATGCTGGCTCTAACCATATACTGGCTGATAAGCATCACAGGCGAAATAATGACTTGGAGGAAACTCATTAAGGTGATAAGAACTAACTCCACTTTACAAAGTAAAAAATGATTTAGAATTCGGTTCTTAGGTATTTTTTAAAAAGCAGGGTGAACAAGGACCTACAGTATAGTACAGGGAATTATATTCAATTTCTCGTCATAACATATAATGGAAAAGAATCTGAAAAGAAAAAAATATACATGTAGGTACATGTATAACTGAATCACCTTGCTGTACACCTGAAACCAACATTGTTAAATCAACTACATTTCAATAACATTTTTTAAGAAATAAACATAAATAAAAAGCTCTAGAGACAAAAGACTAGAGGTTTACTACAGACATCAGCCTGAGCAAGTTACTTAATTTGGCTGAATTTCAATTTGCTTATCTGTGAAATGTGATCATTTAACACATGTTGAGAGCCAAGCACTTTTCTAGGCGTCAGGCATACAGCAGTGAACAAATCCTTGCCATTGTGGAGCTTACGTTCTACAGGAAAAAATATACAGAAATGAATACGGAAATATACAGAAAAAAGATTTTAAAATACAATATATTAGACAGCAATGAGCGCTAAGGAGAAAATAATGCAGGAAGGAGGTTTCAAAGAACAGTCAGGGAAGGTCTCACTCAAAAAGATAACACTTGGACACAGACAGGCAGGAATTGAGAGGGAAAGCCATGTTAATATCTGGGGTCAAAAAATGAAGCAGCATGTGCAAAGGGCCTGAGGCAGGTACATGCCTAGCTTGTTGAAAGAATAAGAAAGCCAAGATATCTGATGCAGAATGATAGAAAAGGAAGAGAGCAGCGGAAAATAAGGTCCAAGAACAGAGTTGGGGAGCAGTGTGGCAAAGTCCTGTAGGGCAACAAGACTGTTTATTGTAAGGACTCTGGCTTTTCCTCAGAGTGCAACAGAAAGCCACTGGAAGGCTGACAACACGAGAGGTGTCTGACTGAACTTACATACCAGAATAAAATTTACCAAAAGATTCTTTTGTGAGGACCAAATGCAAGGTGAAAGGGTTCTTTAAACTAGAAAGTGCTGTAAAAATGTAGAGCATTCTTATTATATCATTAATTTTCTAAGTCTCTTTTTATATCAGCTTTGCCAAACTCATCTGCACAAAACAGTAGTAAATACGAAGAACAACTCTCCATTTCTACTACACTATTTCTAAGCACGTAGGAGCTTTGTTTTTTGCTTTTAAATCAAACCACCAAAAAATGATATTAACATAAAAGATGAACAGTGTGAAAACCAATCTCACCCTATCATTAAACCCAGCAGTGAGTCATGTGCTTAATGAGCATCTCCCTTTGCGCTGCTTGAAATGGAAAATGGAGGCTCCAGTAGTAGGTAGGAGATTCTCCTGTTACCACAATGATGACCCAAACAATTTCCCCCTGGGGAAGTTTCTTATTTATTGGCATACACCGAATGCACATGGGGCAAGTTTTCATTATGTAAGTGAAGTAGGTTGCAAATGTTACAAATTATTAAACTAAATAAATTTCTTATTATGATACCAAACAGCTCACCATCAAGTCACTGTTTGGAAGCAATTATGGAAAATGATGGCCCTGTTAATTTGTAAGGAAAAACAGTGCTAAGCTGAAAAGACACTGGAAACGCAAATTTAAGGTATTTCCCCCAATTCTGGCCTTCGTTTTTTTCAGGCTTCTTGGTGTTACTTTGTCATTTCAGCTACTGTCTGGCTATCACTATTAACCATATGAAAATAACTCTATTGCCATCCCTAACTTCTCTTAATCCCAGTGCCGCATGACCGAACATTGCCATCTGATGTCCTGCCAGCAACAAATAATCTCACGCAACTTTTACCGAGCCCAACTTTTCCTCAACACTTTAACTTTGTGTGCTAACTCGTCCCATCTTACACCACCCTGCGAGGACGGTACTATTATTACAGCCATCTTATATTTAAAAGTTAAGTAACTAGCCCAAAGTCACATACTAAGAAACACAACCAGCACTGCAGCCTAGACATTAACGCTCCGCAATTGACGCACTTAACCACTGCCGGTTGCAACAATGACTTAGCTTTGTAACTAACTGAAACAGACCCGAAACAAACTCATCCTCGGTTCTCTCCTAGCCCTCCGGCAAATCAGCTCTTCTGTCCTACCTCGAGAGGAAAGGAATGTAAATTACAGTCACCTGACTTCAAAACTCAAGTCCCTGACGCCTCTCACGGGCAGTCAGTCCCTAGGAGACCCCCCAAGCTGCCCTGAAGCCCAAATTTCTCGGAGCACAGGCCGCAAGGGCAGCGCCAAAGGAAGGGCCGCCCCGGGAACGCTGGGGGTGTGTCGGGGCGCCGTCCCAGCGTGTGGTCCTGGAGCCCCCATCCCTCCCGCCTCTCGGCTGCCCGAAACAGCCTTTCGCCGTCCGCCCGCCCCGCGCCGGCCCGCCTCGCCCCGCAGCAGCCCCCGACCTCCGCACGCAGCACTCCCCGCCCGCAGACGCCTCCCCCTTTCTCCCCTTCCCCAGCCTGGCAGTTGCAGGCTTTACCTGCTCCTCCGCTTCCGCCATGGTGCTGCCGGCGAGTCACGTGACACCCCCGGAAGTGAGAGAAAGAGAGACGCTGGGCCCGGTGCCTGCTGGGAAGTGTGGTTTTAGGAGCATCTGAATCGTGTTTTCTAGCTGATGAACCTATGGAGCCTCGTTTCAGCTGACTCTCCAACCTAAGTGGAATTGTGCTTTGGAGAATCCAAACATAACCGTTGTCAGTCTATGATTTATTTTATTGATGGTCTTATTGTTTCCGTTTTTACTATGTATTTATTTATATTCACTGTATATGAGACCCTGGATTTATAGCATTGCATGAATTATCTCATTTCATCCTCCCAGCAGCCCTTATTATTATTACCATTTATAGAGAAAAACATTTTGGCTCACAGGTCACAAAGCTAGTAGAATACATAACTAAGATTTGAATTTGCAGAAGACTTAGCAGTTACCAAATCCCGCTTAGTCTAAAAGTGTCTTTTTTTTTTTTTAGTATATTATGTAAATATAAAGCAGTCTTTGAAACAGAAAACCGGAGACAATTTATACTTCAAAAATATTTAGCTCCTACTGTTTGATGCTACTTTGTTAGTTTCCTCTTCTGGCATCTGGACGTTGAAATTTTTTTTAATTGTTTAATCATTTGTTTAAATTTTTGTGGAGTATATCCCATAGGTAAATATTCAAGATAGAATATAAATTTATCCTCGGTAAAATCTGTGAAACTACTGTATTACTTCCATCCTTTAGCATGAATGATACCCTCTCCATGTTTGTGGGTGTCATGAACTCCCCTTCCTTATCCTTGGGAATCTGCAGTATCCTGTCAAAGGCAGGCATTTACTTCTTTCTACTCAGCTGCAGTAGATTGAAACTGGCAGAGGGCTTCACAAATGGCAGCACGTGGTGGGTACCTAGTACTTTATTGACCCCTGTGTTGCACGGACTCTGACCTAGTAGGAAGTCGTGGACTCGGGACTCTGTGCCTCCCAGGTCTGCAGCTGTAACCTGCTCAACTCGTGGTTCCTCAATGGCCAGGGTGACATCATCTGAGACACCTGTCTTCTCCCCAGGGCAGAAAGAGCCTTAGCTCCATCCTCTTCTTCCAAGTCTTGGTGGGGGGGTTCCATCTTCTAGTCTGCTGATCACTTAGTCACGGGGAAAAAGACAGACCAACTCCAAGGTATCTAGGTATACAGAGGCAAGCACACAATACTCAACCGTTCCAGTCCAAATTTCTAAGATCCTCTCTTGCATAACAGCTTGGGACCAAACGTTGCTCGTGACTGACTCCAAGTCCCACAGGGATCCTTATACCAACCAACAAGGCTATGGAAGCCCCCAGTCCAGTCTCCACAGGAAAAAGAAATAAGCCTGGCCCCTCTCCTTTTCTGACTTTCCTCACAAACACTATAATTTTTCCCTTTTCCATTAGGAGCTAGCCCCAGCCATAAACTTCTAGGACTATACCTTCTGCAAAATGACAATCTCCTCTGCTTTGATAAAACACAGGCTCAGGATTAGGAAGGAAAACAGAGGATTATAATCAGTCTTCCCCGTCGGGAGTTTTTTATTGTTCAACCCTATTGTGATGAGAAGTCAGGCAACGCCTCTAGAGAAAGAGTGATTAAATACTGAGAAATAAGTAGGAAAGTCACCCTTGAAATTCATAACAAAATCCTGTTCTTGTTCTTCTCAAATTCTGCTTTTCTTTCCCAACAAACAAATGTGCACCCTCAAAATTCTGAGGACTTCACACCCTGGGGAGGTGCTAGCTTCTCTCTCTCTCCTTCTGGGCTGGAAGTCCTCCTTCTAAACCCTTCTGGCCTCCAAGGCCAGACCACTGTCACCTAACCCTGTGCTGATGGTAGAATTGTAAGTGGGGATCACTAAAAAGCCTTTATCGAAAGGGTCTTAGAGTCACAGTCAGCTTCTTGCCTGGGGCTGCTGCTCCCCGATTTCACGGCTGAACATGCTGTCTTTTCTTCTCTTGGAGGCTGGAGCTGCCTAAGTTTATATGATGGTTGAGTCTTCTCCACAAATTCTCCAAGGGACACGTTCCTTTCATCTGCCACACAGGTTCTGCTCTAGGGGCCCTCCTGGTGGAGGACAGGGGCCACCCAAGCAAGCAGAATTGGAAGCTGGCCATCCACTCTGAGGCTTCCTGATCTTTCTGCTTTTCTGGAATGCAGATTGTTCAGCCTCTTTCTCTTCAAAAAAAAAAAAAAAAAAAAAGTGATATTGGCCTGATTGAAGATGTACTCAAAGTTTACTGCTGATTCTCCTCTGCTCCTCAACCTGCAAAACGCTGGATTCCCCAAATCTGTTCCCCATTCAGTATACTGTATTGACTCAATGAGTATTGGAGATATTACTGTTTCCTCTTGAACAGACTGGAAAGTGAAGTGACACAAATGTGGGAAGATGAATTCAAGGAAGAAAGCACGCTACAGGCTGCCAGGTCCAGACAGTGCCTGTGGGCAAGATGAAATTCACATGTGACCTCCGAGCCCTGAGTCTTCTCACGTGAAATGACAGTTAGGGGCTCTCTTATCCAGGAGGTCCTGCTCCTCAGAGCGTGGTCCGCAGACCAGCAGAATCATTACCTGGGAACTTGCTAGAAACAAAGAGCTTAGGGCCCTTCCAGAGACTTACTGAGGAAGCATCTGGATTCGGATAATACCCCCAGGTGATAAGTATGGACATTAAAGTTCGAGAAACATTCAGCCTAACAGTCTTTCATTTTATGACAAATCACCTGTTTCCTTTTTGTTCCTCATCATCAGTTCACGCTCTCCCACCTTCGGGCTATGGAGGTCAAGGTAAGAGTCAACGTCTCATTCTCAGTGTGTAGGATCTAGTTCCGTGAATAGTTTTCAGAAACCAGACCTAAGACCTTATAATATTTGTAGCAGGTTCACTGGTTTTAAGGCTCTGTCTCATAAGTTTGTTGTATAGGTCTGAAACCACTTACAAACTCAATAAATTTAGTCATTTTATTCATGTTAACAACCTATTTCATTGTTTAAACAATAATGAAGGGCTTCAGTATTTTCCAGTATAAGACAGTATTTCTAAATGTCAGAAACTTGAAAAATCATCATAGTGGAAAGATGAGTTAAAAAAAATTCACCCCTTTATCCCTTCTAATTAGATGGCGCTTTATAGATTATTTTCCCAATCTTTAGCTTCCATTCCTTCTTAGCTTGCTAATTTTTTCTGTCCAAAGGTCTTTCTTGACAGGCAGTGACAAGCCAACTTGTACCACATTATACTACTGACTGAGCCCTGATATTAATCTTTCTTTAATTAGCTTTCTCTCCCAATAGCTAAAATAATATTTATTTTATCTTTAGCAATTTTGGCAAGCCTCATCTTATTTTGCAGTTTGGTTTTTCAGAACCTGTACCACTGAAACCTTCTAATATTTCAGATGCTATTTTAAGATATAGCTTATTGTAATTTTCCCTAAGCAAGCATACTAGATTTTTTAAAGGAACATTTGTCTAATTACAAAAATAATACATGTATGACTGAAACATTATGCCGTGCACCAGAAACTGACAAAACATTGTAAATGGACTAGACTCCAATTAAAAAATGTATATTCATGATAATTGGAAAAATACAAAAAATTATAAAATAAATTCAACTGCTACTCATAACTTCTCCAGATCATGACTCTTGGATACATTTGCCCTCTCTCTCTCCCTCTCTTCCCTGTTTGCTTTCTGTGTTTAAAGTTTTTAAACAAATATCAAATTTTGTCATCTGCTTTCTTCACTTAGTTGTTTTCCAGTAACACTATAAAATGTTCTAAAATATGGTTTAATGGTGCACATTAAAATTGCATTCTGTGAAAATACCATAATTTATATAATTAACCCCTTTTTGATGCATACTTTGAGTATATCTAACTCACATCCCTGGGCATAATTTTGGCAGGTACTTTAATGAAAGGTATCCACTGTAGAAATGAGTAAAGCGAACCAAATGAAAAAAAAAAAAAAAAAAAAAAAAAACAGGGCTGTTTATTCAGAACCTGCTCCAGCATAGAAGTCAACCACCATCATCTTGACAGAGACTCAAAGGTGGGCAGAGGAGTGAGAAAGCTTTATGACGGGAAAAGGGGGAGGCTTTGGGAGCGCCCTGATGAGAGGCTGTTGGCGTGGGGAAGCATAGTGGGCAACTGGGGGCGGAGCATGCTGTGTGCTGGGCTGTGGGTGCATATTTTGCTTTCTCAGGTCCTAAGTTGGAAGCAAGGACAAAATTCAGAGAAGCTGTCAGTTATTAATCACATCCTAGCCACTCTGGGCCAACTGTTACAGAAGTTACTGTTTAGCTTCCCGATTGCTATTAAAGATGGCAGTCTGACTTCCTACAAGTCTGACTTATAGCAGCCTGGCTTCCTGGATGTTATTATAGATAAGGGGTTGATTTCCTGCGCAGGTTTGCTGCAGGTTGTGGGTCAGAGTTCTGTTTCTGTATCTAGTCTGGTCATTGTCTGTAGATCCCATCGCTCACAATTTATATTTCTAAGAGTTATGTATGTGATCTCTATACTTTTCTACCATAAAACATTAGATATTATAATTTTCTTAAACATTTCATCAATTTGGTTGGAGAAAAAATAGTATTTTACTTTTTGTCTTAACTTGTATGTTTTTTATTTCTGATGAGTTGATATTTTCCATACACTTACCATTATTGATTGTTTTCTGCATTTTCCACTCTTGCTCTTTACTTATTTTCTACTGGGAAATTGATCTTTTTTTCTTATTGACTTGAAACAGAATGTCCAGCTGACATTTGGTTATTTGGTTTTGAAGCTAAGAGAAATCTGGTGCTGGAGATAAATATTCTGAGATCTTCAGCATGCAATGGATATTTATGGACATTTGAAGTCTGGGAGTACTAAACAATAAAGGGAAAATGCAACCTGAAATATAATCTTTGGGAATATGCAAATTTGAAGAAGCAATGAAGATGAGGTAGTTTAGATTCAGTATGGTAGTTCTCTGGCTCCTGCAAAATTAGTGTGCCCTGATTTGGATCAAAGGGTTTTATTGCTAAAATTAAATAGTCACAGCATTTTCCCAATTCACAGGAAAAAATTAATTAATGGGGAACATACACCATTTAAAACTCTTCTCTTAAATGTTTTCTTGGAATCTTTGATTTTGCTATTGCTTAGTGACAGACAAGCTAAGACCAAAAAAATACATTAAAAATTAGTAAATAAATCCTAGCAAAACAATCAGAAAGAGATGATCATGTTTGCTTTGACAGCTCCTTAGTTTTTACACGTTTAATTTCTTTTCTACTGTTTGCTTTTTTTTATTGAAGTATAGTTGATTAACAATATTGTGTTAGTTTCTGGTATACAGCATAGTGATTCAGTTATACATATATATGTTCATTTTCATTATAGGTTATTATAAGATATTAAATATAGTTCCCAGTGCTATACAGTAAGACCTTGTCATTTATCTATTTTATATATAGTAGATTGTATCTGCTAATCCCACACTCCTAATTTATCCCTCCCCCACCACCACCACTTTCCCCTTTGGTAGCCATAAGTTTGTTTTCTATCCTTATTTTTAAATAAACATGTGCCCAGCACCTAGTGCACTACCCGGCACATATTTGGAACTCAATAATTATTTACTGACTGGATCAATGAATTAATTAGTGAATTACTTGCATATAGCTCCATTCCATTATGTTTTCCTAAGTAACAGACTTTGGTGTCCGGCCACCATCGGTTCAGTGAGAAAGTAAGGAGACATGGGTGGTTTAAGCAGAGCACGTTGGAATAGCATGATGAGGGTGGTGTTTGGGAAGTTTAAGTCAGAAGTCGTGGGAGGCTTCAAAGGTAGGAGCAATCTAAATTAGTTTGGAACTCTCAGAAGACTTCATGGAGGAAGCACCACTTCAGGTGGTCCTTTAAAGATGGATAAGAGGCTGATGATAGAAAGAAGAGGAAAGGGAAGAGATTCCATGTAAAGAGAATGGTATGAGAAGAGACATAAAGATGTGAAGTAGCATCCAAAGAGTCGGATATAATACTAAAGATGATGCTAGAGTCTGTCGATACCAGACATTAATTTGTGCATAATTTCACAGGCAGTGGTGGCAGATTGCTAATTTCCTGTCTGATATCCATTCACTTCTGCTTCCTTAGTAAAAGAACTCCTATAACACTGGGGACAGCAATTCTCTTAGATAAAGGACTACATTTCCTGGCCTTCAAAACTTAGGTGTGCCTCCATGATTAAGTTCTAGTCAATGATCTATAAATGGAAGTGTGATGTGCCTTCCAGCAGAGACTCCTACAGAGGGACAGACAGTTAGAGATACCCTCTTTCACCTCTTCTGCTACTAGATTCTGCAGCAACCATCTAGGTCCATGAGGTGGCCTTGAGGATGGAAACCACATGCTAAGGATGAAGTAGAAAGATAGAAGGAGCCGGGGTTCCTGATGACTTTCGGGAGCCACCATACCCCGCTAAACTGCCTGCTTCCACATTGATTTGGAATGAAAGAATCCACCCTGGTGATATTGTAGGTTGTCTACCACAGACAGCCAGACTGAATCCTGACTGATATGATGGTGGAGACACACTGAGGATTTCTGAGACTAGAAATGACATGGCCATAAAGACATCACCTCCTGCACAGGAGTGAATTATTATTTTCCTACTTGCACATTGGAGAAAGGGAGAAAAGGAGAGATCACACATACGTATGTGTGAGAAGGACAAACTTCTGTATTCTAAAGATTTCAGATCTTGGAACACAGGGCTAGGACAGTGTCCCCAGGAGCAAATTTGCCTTTGGCTCTTTCCAGCTCATTGGGATGTTTAAGAGCTTCAGCGATCAGGACTCAAATCCCATCTGTGCTATTTCCAGTGCAATTCAATAAAAGTACAAGTTAACTTTCCTAAGCTCCAGTATTCTCAACTGTCAAATGGGCTAATAGTAACTTCTTCCAAGGGTTATTGTGAAAAATAAATGAGGAAATGTATCTAAAGCTCTTATCAAAAAGCAGGGGCATAGTTGTTTTAATCATTGTCACGCTGCGATTGTGTTTCCTGCACTTGAGTATCCACATGACAAACAGGGCAATGTCCTCTCCAGGCTTCATTTCTCCTGATCCTCCCTTAGAAGCTCAAGACCATTCTCCAGCCTTACTTGTTTACAATGAGGAGAAGAAAAAGAATTCTGGGGATGTGCAGAACACACACACAACAAGTAACAAGCTGAACAAATGGAGAAATCAACACTCTTCTAGGAGCTGTAAGAGAGGAGGGCACATGGAAAACTCCTGTCCGCAAGATCAGAGAGACTGACAGGGGAATACAGGGAGTCCCAGCATCCCAGAGCAGAGACCCGAGACCCACAAGGAGAAACCACTGTGGAAACCAGTGCCAGGGTAGGAAAACCTCAACTGTACTTGACGCAATGCTGGAGGCTCAGTGTGGGCAAGCCTGAGATTTAGAAACTCGAGGGGCATCTGGATTGAGCCCCCTCAATATTGTGAGATTTACCTCCAGGAGCTCCACCAGGTTCCCATGGTAAATATTGGAGAAAAATCCCGATTTACTTCCAAGAGGAGGAGGGGAAAAGAAACTGTTGTGAAATTAGCCAGAGACCTTGTTCTTAAGGAAGCCTGCCCTCAGGGCAAAGTAGTTAACCAGAACCTAACTGACCTGGGAGGAGGGGAATGCCCAACTGCCGCCCACTCTAGCCATCTTGCTCCGTCTAAGAGGGAGAAAAAAAAATGAGAAATCCTTGTGAAGTTCATAGTCCAGTGGCCCAGGCTCACTAAAAGACTGAAAACATTTTTAAAAACACTATGCCTTATATGCTAAAAAAGGAGAGAAAATGGAATTCTATAAAATTTACAATTAAAACCACAAAAGGCAGGAAAAAAAAAAAACAGGAAAGCAAAAATAGGAACGAAGAACAAGGACAACAAATAGAAAGTGGTCACAAATATGGTAAATATTAATCCAACTGTATCAATAATCACTTTGAATGTCAACAGCCTAAATGCATGTTGAAAAGACAAAAGCGTCAGGGTAGATCAAAAAGCACCACTCAACTATATGTTAATTATAAGAAACTCATTTTAAATCTAAAGATACATTAAAAGTGAATGGATGGAGAAAAACAAAGCAGGCTAACACTAGTCAAAAGAAAGCAGGAAGTAACTATATTAATTTCAGACAGAGCAGACTTCAAGATAAGGACAGTTATCAGGGATAAAGTGGGGCAATACATGATGATAAAGGGGTCAGTTCTCCAAGAAGACAAAACCATGCTTAATATGTATGTGCCTAACCACAGGGTGTCAAACTATATGAGGCAAAATCTGATAGAAATGCAAGGAGAAATAGATGAATGCATTATCTTAGTTGGAGACTTCAATTCCCCTCTATCAGAAATGGACAGATTGAACAGACAGAAAATCAGTAAGGGCGTAATTGAATTCAGCAGCACCATGAGTCAGTGGGTGTAGTGGGCACTCACAGACTACTTCATCCAACAAGAGAATACACATTTTTCTCAAGCTCACATGGAACATTCACAAAGACAGACCACATTCTGAGCCAGAAAATACACCTTAAAAAATTTAAAAGTTACACAGAGATTAAACAACACACTTCTAAATAACACATGGGTCAAAGAAGAAATCTCAAGAAAAATTTCGAAATATTTTGAACTAAATGAAGATGAAAACACAATTTATTACAATTTATAGGATGCAGTGAAGGCAGTGCAGAGAGGGAAATTTATAGCATCAAATGCATCTATTAGAAAAGGAGAAAAATCTAAATCCAATAATCTAATGTTTCTAATTTAGGAAACTAGAAAAAGATGAGCAAATTCAATCCAAAGTAATCCAGAAGAAAACAAATAATAAGAATTAGAGAAATCAATGACATTGAAAACAGGAAATTAATAGAAAAAAATCAACAAAACCTTAAACTGGTTCTTTGAAAGATCTGTAAAATTGATAAGCCTCTAGCCAGGCTAACTAAGAAAAAGAGAGGACACAAATGACTAATATCAGAAATAAAGTGGGGGGGCAGGGGCATCACTACAAATCCTATGAACATTGAAAAGATAATGAAAGAATGCTATGAACAGTTCTATGCTAGATGAAATGGAGCAATTTCTTGAAAGATCCAGTCTGCCAAAACTCACACAAGAAGAAACAATCTGAATAGGCCTAAATCTATTAAATAAATTGAATTAATCAATAATTAATAATCTTCCAAAACAGAAGGCACCGAGCCCAGACGGGCCCAGACTGGTGAATTCTACCCAAGCACTGAGGGAAGAAATTATACCAATTCTCACCAATCGTTTGGAGGATAGTCGCAGAGGGAATACTTCCTAATCCATTTTAGGAGGCCAGCACTGTCCTAATACAAAAACTAGTCAAAGAGATTACGAGAAAACTACAACAAAAACTACAGACCAATGTCTTTCATGAACATAGATTCAAAAACCCTAAACAGAATTTTATCAAATCAAATCTCCGAAAGTATAAAAAATAATTATACACTATGATCAAGTCGGATTTATCTCTGGCATGCAACATTTCAAAATCAATTAATATTAATTAATTAATTAATACATCTAATTAACAGATTAAAAAAGGAAAATCACATGATCATATCAATTGATGCATAAACACCTACACATGATAAAAAAAAATTCTCGGTAAACTAGAAATAGAGAGAAATGTCCTTAACTTGATAAAGACCGACTACAGAAAGCTAAAGCTATCATCATACTCAGTGGTGAGAAACTCAAAGCTTTTCACATACAAGGTAAGGATGTTCCATACAGTAAACAAGACAGTGTGGTGCTGGTGAAAGATCAGATAAATAGATCAGTGGAACAGAATAAGACATGATCCACAAAAGAAATAACAACCTGGATTTCATTAATATGAAAAACTTCAGCCCTACAAAAGACAATGTGGAGAGAATTAGAAGACAAGCCATACTCTGGGATAAAATATTTGCAAAAGACACATCTGATAAAGGATTTATGTAAAATATGCAAAGAACTCTTGAAACTCAACAATAAGAAAACAGCCTGATTGAAAATTGAGCCAAACTCTAGTTTGTTTACTACGTCTGTGAGTCAGTTTTTGGTTTGTAAATACCAAAGGGGAAAGGGCAGGGAGGGATAAATTAGGGGTTGGGGATTGACAGACACATTACTATACATACTCAATTTCTTATAATAATGTATAATGGAAAAGAATCTGAAAAGAAAAAATGTATGTGTATGTATATGTAACAAGTGAATCACTTTGCTGTACACCTGAAATGAACATTGTAAATCAACTATACTTCAATACAATTTTTTTTAAATAAATAACTTAAAAAAGACAGAATTAAAAAAAATTAAGCCGAAGACCTTAATAGACACCTCACCAGAGAAGATATGTAACTCACATATCAGCATAGAAAAAAGATGCTCCACATCATATGGCAGCAGGGATATGATGCAAAGCAAGTGAGATATCACTACACACCCATTAGCATGGCCATAACTGGGACACTGACAGCACCAAAGGCTGGCAAGGATGTGGGCGAATAGGAACTCATATATCGCTGGAAGGAATGCAAAATGGTACAGCCACTTTGAAAGACAGTTTGGTAGACAGTTTTGAAAGACAGTTTTCTCACAAAACTAACCATACTCTTATGGTACTATCCAGAAATCTTGCTGCTTGGTATTTACCCAAAGGAGTTGAAAACTTACGTTCATACAAAAACCTGCACGTGGATGTTTATGGCAGCTTGATTTACAACTGCCCAAGTTTGGAAGCAACCAAGATATCCTTCAGTAGGTGAATGGATAAATAAACTGTAGTACATTCAGCTAATAATTTATACAGCAACCCCCTACTTTTGAATATTTAAATTGCTTTCAATTTTTTGCTACTAAAACCATATGGTGATGAACACTGCAACTTTGTGTACTTGAACGATTTATAAATAGTTCCTTAGAAAAAAATTCAGAAATGGAATGGCTTGGTCAGAGGACCTTTAAAGTTGTCATAAAAGTTCATAAACTATCAAGAAATGCCTAAAAAAAAAAAAAACCCTACCTTTTGAATACTCTAATATGGTAGTTTTGAATGATTTAGGACATCTTTTATTCATTCTTTGGATTCCTGTTGTACGTCTTACTAACAAATATTTCAAAGACCATCTCTTTGGGTTTTCCCCAGACATAGGCTGTTTATGTTCAATCCATTTACTGAACTTCCTTCATATTTTTGACAGAAAAGCACAAAACTAATTTTTTTTAACTTAAAGCATGGATGCAATCTGTTCAGTATCCAGGTGTTTAGCTGTGCCAAGAAAACACTATTTTATAGAGAATCTTTTCATTTTCAATCAAAATTTTGAAACAAAATACTTAAACACATCCTGCCATTGGATCCAAATATCATTTGTGAAACAAGGTCCATTTGTCGGCAAGAATCCAATTTCAAGGTATGTTTGTGGAGCAAGAGACTTTCTCTTCTATATATTTGAGCCCTTCAAACACAAAGACATTACAAATTGAAGAAGAAGAGGAAGAGAAGAGAAAAGACGGAGGAGGATCGGTCTGCTGCACTAGGACAAAGCAATGGAACCTCAGTTAGGTTCCGAAATTTAACATAACCAGTATGTTAATTGGTTGAAACTTAATTGTCACTTTTCCGTATAAACAGTAACATAAATGTTTCTTAGCCAGAAAATTATTTAATCCACATTGAATCTGTGAATCTGCACACATTACGACAAATAGAAAACGTTACTGTTGCATTACCGGTAATAAAATACAGTATGACGTTGGTTTAATGGTTTTGTACTGATGTTGAATATTGTTTTGTGAAGAAAACCAAACATAATCATCATGTGGTTTTATTTTTTCACTTTATTGTGTTTCTGCAGGACTCCGATCACTTATTGAAATGTGACAACCAAGGAGCTTATCTACCATTTAAGGCATCGTTATCATAGGATGGTACCACCTTCCTTATAGGTCCCTGACCCAGAAATGGGGCTTAGAGCCTTTTGATTGTTGTTTTAAGGAGAGAAATGACTTTAACCATCACTAGAGAAGCCTTATCTAACCCCACCCAAAAGACCTCTACCAAGGAGAATACAAGAAAGAAGGAGGTTTACAAGATGAACATGAAAGATAACATTGCATCCTAAGGTGAAGCCAGACCTGCATCTTTAGGTAATCCTTGTTAGATTTCCATGTGACATTTCTAGCCTGTTTAACAGCTACTGGAGAAAAATTATTCCCCGAGTCCCCACCACACCCAAGTAGCAGCACAAGACCCCAAGACCTGGCCTCTCTATTTGATGTATCGCTAATGTCTCCTTTGACATGTAAATGCCTGGAAAGTACTGAAGGAAACTCCCCTGCCCCATGTCCCCACCAGCCACCTCCCAAGACCATCTAGAGTGCTCTTCCCTTCAAGCCTTTCCCTCACTCTGCTTCCTGCAGATCCTACTTCTAACTGGGGTGTTCTAGTCTTGCTGTTCCCACAAGCCAGGTCCTATCCTGACTCCCTTATTCCATTCTAGGGACACTGCCCCCCCCCCTTTTCACTGTGTCTCGATGTTTGACATTGGTGCAGGTGAGTGGAAAGGTCTTTCTGACAGGATTGGCCATGGGGAAGAAAACCATGTCTTACTATAAGTTGACATAAATGATGGCCTTCTCTCTACCAAAGCTGACCCTGGTTATCTCCATCTCTGGAGTCTTGGTTGCAGTTGAGAAGGCCTGATGGTACAGAAAGCCTGTTTCAAGTATTTACGGTATGTTGTGGTAGACATTTGCTGGAATGTCTGTCCAGCACCCTTTCCTAGGGGTTGCCTCCCTACCTCCGCATGCCCCTGGGCTGCCACCCACATGGTACTTCCAAAGCCCTTCCACTTCCTGGATATGGTTTACTGATCTCCATCCCTTCCCTGGGATTTTGGGAAGACTGAAAGTGGTCAAAAGGTTTTCCTGATTCTGTGAGATACCCCAGGAATCTTTTTTGTCATTGAAATAAGTTTAAATGAGTTTTCTGATGCTGACAAGGAGTCCTAACTCTTTTATCTGAATATGTACCTACACACAAACACACACACATTCACATATGCATGCACACACGCACAGTTGGCTCTCCCCTCTAAGCAATCTTTATGTCATATCTTCCCTGCCCTTTGCTCTAGTAAATGGGCTTTGGTAACCAGGGAAACAGTCTCGATTCTTAGCCCTTAGGGATGAAGGAAACATCTCTCAGCATAAAGACAGGGCTCAATTTTCTGCTCTTTGGATGAGCATCCAGTCACCACTCCCATTTCTCCATGATATGTTCCCTCACTTGCCTGCAGGACTTTGGCATCCTCCTGATGCTAGCTGAATTTCAGCCAGTACCTGATTCTACCAGGCCTTCTTTGCTAGACTTCAGGTAAGCAATTGCAGATGAGCCAGATATAGGGCCAAGAGCCGTATTAAAAGACAGTTTCAAGTTCAGGAGAAACTATGATACTAAGCCCCTCAAAGATACTGGCTCAATTATCCGGTTCAGGGACTAAGTCAGTAAGAGTACTAGCCTTGGGTTCCCATTCCTGGCTGATCTGGAAGTAAGATGACCACGAAGGAGAGAGTGTTCAAGGAAATCCTCATGCCAACCAGGCAACCAGCCAAAATTGCCATAAGAGGGTGTTCCTATTGTAATAAGTATATTCTGAGTTCAAATGAACAGATCTCCTCTTATGTAAGTGGCATGTGGTTAGACCACAAGGCTCCTGCTTGTCAATGGGAAGGAATAAAGCACAGAACAACCATGACGGAGACATGCCTTTTTACAATACAACCCTTCCTACATAAGAACAGTCAACTCAGAGCATTGGATTTCTAAGATCCCCTTTCCCTCTCAGAAATATTAACTACATATTATTATATTTCGTTGTTTTGAATATAGTTCAAAAGAACTCTACCTTCTTTGAGTTCTCATCTTATCATTCTTAAAAATCTTTCCTCTTCCACAAACAAACTGAAATGAATGACGGGTTTTTGTCTTTCAAATGATGTAAAATATTGCTTAGTTTGCACTCTGGTCCACAGTTTGTAAATATTATCTAAGATGCTTCTTTTATGCTGAACTGAAGGATTGAAAAAAAATATTCGGACTTTAATAGTGATAGTGTTTGCAGATCTGGTGTAATGGCAGTGTAGTTTCACCCCTGGGAAAGGAGTCACCGGGAACAGTTACATCCTGTGCTCTAAGTGCTGTGTTGCTGCAAATGGCTGGAGGATCAATGCTTTGACTGCATCTACAAACTCCAAAGTCATTTCATCCTACAGCGGTGGCTCTTTTCTGTATTTGCTCATCCTGCATTCCATGAACTGGGCTAGCCTAGTGGAAACTCTTAGAGCCATGCCATAATGACTCCAGGTCCACTGGCCGCGCGCGATCTGTGCTACCTTGTGAATAACACGCATTGCAAATGGAAAGCTCTCCCCCAGTGTTATCAGGATGTAGACTCTTGCGAGGTAGAGGGCTGTTGGCTCCTCACTTGGCACCACCCCCACTTACGGTGCCAGGAGGTTCTCTTTCACCCCACGTGTGAGATACTGGCATTTATAATACGTGAAATCTGGTGACGTGCTGTTAACAGTGTCAGAGTAAAGCTTGCTTGAATGCGTTATCTCATTGTTTCCTGCAGGAAGGTTTCTGGGAGGATTTTTATTCAGTCTGTTCAAAGGATTTCATTGGGCAGCAACTGGTCTTAGAGCGTCCGTGAGTTTGTTCTTGAGCCCTTCACTGGACTCTTCCAACCATGAATTGTAGCTAAGATCCCCGTTTCCCTCTCAGAAATATTAACCACATATTATTGTATGTAAGTTGTTTTGAATATTGTTCAAGAGACAAGGTTTTTATTCTTCGTTTATGTAGATGGTACTCAGTCATTTAACAATTAGCTTGTAGCAAGGGTGGACTTGTGAACTCAAAGATTAAGAGATGGTTATTCCTAAGAGTAACTACCCCAGAGTGTAAGAATATTCAGTTAAATTTACAGAGACCCAACTGCATTGCAGGCATACGATATACTTATTACCAAGTCTTTCTCTTCTCCTCTCCGTTTTTTGAGGGTATGCCCCAAGCTGAATCGATTACCTCTTCTCCAAGACCTCCTCCTCCTGAATTTTCCTTCTCTGTAATTGGCACCACTGTACACACAGCTGCCCCCATCAGAAAGCTGGGTGTTCTCTCTGATTTATCTCCTTCACTTGTATTCCCAGATCTCAACAGGTCACCAAGTCTGTTAATTCAACCTGTCACCATCCCTCTCTGTACCCTTCTCTCCATCCCCATTATGTCTTTTCTAGTTCAATTCTCCACCAACCCTCCCCTAGATTGTTGTAACAACTTCCCAACTGGTCTCTCTGCCTCCATTCCTGTCTCTCTCTACTTCTGTATTCAAGTTGCAGCTACAGTGACATTTTAGAAAGAATACAGGATTATAAAACTCCTCTGCTTCAAGCCCTCCATCGGCTGTCTGTTGTGCTTGGGATAAAATCCAGCGGTGGTACATGCATCACCTCTCCAGCCTCACATGCCACCAGTTTCTCTCCCACCTCCTTCTCCAGCCATATAGCATCACTTGCAGTGCCTTATTTCTCATTTCCAAGCCTCTGCACGTGCTGATCTCTTTACTTAGAATAATCTCTCTGTTCCCCGTCCCTCTACCAACTTCCATTCTTGATTGCTAAAGCCTCAGTCTTCAGAACCGTCACTCCTTATTTCCTTAACAACAGCAATGAAAATTTTTAATCTTTTCTCAAGGAAACATACTTTCTATTTTTGGTTTGTACTTACAGAAAATTTCCCAGGATTTTAGATCACCTCCAGCTGCCATATTCTATGCCTGGTTATCATGAAACTATAACATTTTTTTGCAGCCATAGAGTGGTTCTTCTATCCCAGGCAGGTGAATTAGGGACCCATCAAAACTAAAGCTCATCTAAGCCACTAGGGTATTATTCCGTAAACAGATGACTACTTCAAGTTGAGTATGTTTCTTTCAGTGTCTGATATTGCCTATAACAACTTTTCTTCCTTCCAGGCTATCATTTGAAGATGAAAACAACTTATATTTACTATATGTCTTCCATCCAGTAAGTTATAAAATAACTTATAAAAGAGCTTAGCCCTCCAAACAAATCTCTGATTCTTGGAACCTTAGCTTAGGTTTTCTGAATCCTTGCAGATTGCTGTCCTGCTTTCTGAAAGACACCCAGTTCTGATGCTGCTTCCCCTCCAGCTCTTATAAAATATATTTGATAAATACATTTAATAAAATGTACTATTTGTGTTGTTCCACAGCCAGCTATGTGGAGGGCCTCTGAGGTTCTGAGTTTATAGTACCTGATCTAGAACATTCAAATCATGGGCAATATAGTTAGGGCTAAAAAAACTTTGTTTCATTGTTTCATGACCAAGGCTTTAGAAACATATTGGCATAAACTCATTAAAAAATGACAGCCTAAATGTCCATCAACAGATGACTGGATAAAGAAGGTGTGGTATATTTTTACAATGGAATACTATTCAGCCATTAAAAATGACAACATAACACCATTTGCAGCAACATGGATGTCCCTGGAGAATGTCATTCTAAGTGAAGTAAGCCAGAAAGAGGAAGAAAAATATAATATGAGATCGCTCATATGTGGAATCTAAAAAAAAAAAAAAAGAAGAGGAACATAAATACAAAACAGAAACAGACTCATAGACATAGAATACAAACCTGTGATTGCCAAGGGGGAGGAGGGTGGGCAGGGACAGACTGGGATTTCAAAATTTGTAGATACTGACAGGCATATGCAGAATAGATAAATAAGTTTATACTGTACAGCACAAGGAAATATATACAAGATCTTGTGGTAGCTCACAGCAAAAAAAAAAATGTGACAATGAATATATGTATGTTCATGCATAACTGAAAAATTGTGCTCTACACTGGAATTCGACACAACATTGTAAAATGACTATAACTCAGTTAAAAAATGTTAAAAAAATGAAAGCAACTTTGATTTCCTAATGGGAGTATTTAATCTTCCCAAGTGCTAAGTAGAATTAATTTTCATCTTTCAAGAAATTAAGAGTGTGCTTGAAAGTCTCACTGTGAGGTGGATTAGCTCACGGTATCTTAAAGGTTTTTATTTGTTTGACGTTTTGTTTGGTTTTTGTTTCATTTTCTTTGGTTTTCTGCCTACAGCATCCCATAGGAAGAAATTCATTTTAGTTTAGCTAGATATATTCTATATGTAATTAGATAGACAGATAGACAGACAGGTAACAGACACACACAGTTGAAACAAAATTTCCATGAAATATCCTTAGTTTATGTGCTCCGCATTGACATCATACATTTTTTCCATCCTATCTAATCCTATGCTATGCTACCTTACAATATTCTGATCACTACCCATTAAGTTGATTCCATTATCTGCAACTGAGGTGCAAGCTTGCAAATTGAAAAGCACTGGATTATAATTTTTGGCAAATAGAAAAAAGGCAAGTAAAGTAGACTGGATGAATGCTAGTCTCTGAATTTCTAGAATATTTTCCCATCCTTTCTCCTTTGATCTCTAGATGATCCTGGTGGGGTTCAGTCACACTAGCTTCTTCACCATTTCCAGCCTTTAAGGTGAGCAACTCGAGTTGGACCAATTATAATACATTTCCTCCTGAACACAGTAATCCCTCCAGGTAAGGAAAGATGTTTAACCCAAAGTGCATTGATCAAAACTTCTCTGTTGGAATGAATGTGGAGGATAGTCTCTTTCTTCTGGGGTTGCCGAGTCGTAGGGATGTGGGTGTGGGGTGCTGACAGACATCTTCATCTTGCTGGAGAAAGCCTGAATGAAAAAGGAAGCCACGTTCTATCGAGGGATGGCAAGAGACAGGGAGAGCCCTGGAGCAATGTTTGGGCAAGTGGATCAAGATGTTAGGAATTCTATCTGTTGCATTTCTTTACACTAACAATGAAATATCAGAAAAAGAAAGTAAAAAAAAAAAAAAAAAAAAAACCTTTAAAAATCACATAAAAAATAAAAATACTTAGGAAAAAACCTGACCCAGGAGGTGAAAGACTTATATGTGGAGAACTATAAAACATTGATTAAGGAAATTAAAGATGATTTAAAGAAATGGGAAGACAGCCCATGCTCTTGGATTGGAAGAATTAATATTGTTAAAATGGCCATACTACCCAAAGCAATCTACAGATTTACTGTGATCCCTATCAAATTACCCAAGACATTTTTCACAGAACTAGAACAAATACTCCTAAAATTTATATGGAATCATAAAAGACCCAGAATTGCCAAAGCAATCCTGAGGAAAAAGAACGAAGCTGGAGGCATAACCCTTTGGACTTCAGACTATAGTACAAAGCTACAGTAATCAAAACAGCATTGTATTGGCACAAAGACAAATATATGGATCAATGGGACAGAATAGAGAACCCAGAAATAAACCCACATGCCTATGGTCAATTAATCTTTGCCAAAGGAGGCAAGAATATACAATGCAGAAAAGACTGTCTCTTCAACAAGTGGTGTTGGGAAAGCTGGACAGCTGCGTGTAAATCAATGAAGCTAGAACACTCCCTCAGACCATACACAAAAATAAACTCAAAATGGCTAAAAATTTAAACATAAGACAAGACACCATAAATCTCCTAGAAAAGAACATAGGCAACACATTCTCTGACATAAATCTTACCATGTTCTCCTACATCGGTCTACCAAGGCAATAAAAATAAGAGCAAAAAGAAACAAATGAGACCTAATTAAACATAAGCATTTGCACAGCAAAAGAAAACATAAATAAAAGGAAAAGATAACCTATGGACTGGGAGAAAATGTTTCCAAATGATGCAACTGACAATGATTTAATTTCCAGAATATATAAACAGTTCATATAGCTCAATAACAGAAAAAAAAAAAAAAACAAATAACCCAATCAAAAAATGGGCAGACGACTAAATAGATATTTCTCCAGTGAAGACATCCAGATGCCAACAGGCACGTAAAAAGATGCTCAATACAGCATATTATCAGAGAAATGAAAATCAAAATGAGGTATCACCTCACACTAAGTCAGGATGACCATCACTACAAAGTCCACAAATGATAAATGCTGGAGAGGGTGTGCAGAAAAGGAAACCCTCCTACACTGCTGGTGGGAATGTAGTTTGGTGCAGACATTATGGAAAACAGTATGGACATTCTTAAAAAACTGAAAGTAGAGTTACCATATGATCCAGCAATCCCACTCCTTGGCATATATCCAGAGGAAACTCTAATTGGAAAAGATGATGCACTCCAATGTTCACAGCAGCACGATTTACAATAGCCAAGACATGGAAACAGCCTAAATGTCCATCAACAGATGACTGGATAGAGAAGTTGTGGTGTATTTATACAAAGGGATACTATCAGCCATAAAAAAGAATAAAATAATGCCACTGCAGCAACATGGATGGACCTGGAGATCATCAAACTAAGTGAAGTAAGTCAGACGGAGAAAGACAAATATCAAATGTTATCACTTATATGTGGAATCTAAAAAAAAAAAAAAAAAAAGACACAAGTGAACTTATTTGCATAACAGAAATAGATTCACAGACATAGGGGAAAAAAAAAACTTATGGTTACCAAGGGGGAAAGGTAGGGTGGAGGGATAAACTGGGAGTTTGGGATTTGCAAATACTACTTTACATAAAATAAACAACAAGGTCCTACTGTACAGCACAGTGAACTACATTCAATACCTCGTAATAAACTATAATGAAAAAGAATATGAAAAAGAATGTATGTATAACTGAATCACTATGCTGTACACCAGAAACTAACACAACATTGTAAATCAATTATACTTCAATTAAAAAAAGATGTGAGGAATTCTAGATGTACTTCTCAAGTACATGAGATAATACAGTTTTCTTTTTCTTTAAGCTGTTACTGAGTTTTCTCACCTGCCAAGTGGAAGAAGTCCTGATAATAAGGTAAACCAGATGGATACAGAGGGCTTGCTATTTGTGATGTGAGTGCAAAGATCACATACTTGCCTGTGTCCATATTGGAAATATTAATAAAGGCTATTTCTGCCTCCCTTCTTACATCCACAGAGAAATGGGTGTTTTTTTTTTAATGACTTACGTGGCTGGATAATCTGTTTTTAGAGTATTTGAAGTGTTAATTCATATGTCCTTCTCCCCACCAGTTCTATCTTTTCTCCCATTCATTCAGCTTGGCATTCTTTATCCTCAGAAAAGGGATGACACAACAGAAACAGAGTCTTGGCTTTTAATTTTCCATTGCCTGGGCTTCAGGAGAACATAAAGGAGGTGTGATGAATAAGAAAAACGTTTTCTAACTGTAAGACCGATAAGGAATACCCAGGCTGAGGGGAGAGTGAAAAGAAGGGGACATGGGTGGGAGAAAGTTGGTGGAAACCCCAGGAAAATTCACCTAGTTCTGTTCTGGCAAGTAGTCCCAGGACCAGGGTCTACCGCCAACGCCTGGGGGGCTTCCTGGCTCCGTTTAGGTGAGGACCATGCATTCCCTGTGCTGAGGAGTTGTGTTAAGTAGTCATTCCTGCACCGAGGCACAGTGAGAATGTCCCTTCCCTTGCCATTACCAATGGCCTGCTGAGTGTCTGGTAGAAAGACTGCCCTTCTCTTGTCCCTATGCACCCATCCCTTCAACCCTGGTTTCATCTGGTAATTATTATTTTTTTACAATAATCATATATTATTTTACAATATATTATTTAATAATAATATAATAATTATTATATACCATTATATAATATTATGTATAATTATATAATAATATAATGATGATATATGATTAATTTTTTTGTCAAAAATGACCCTGAGTTGTCACCATTTTCGTTTCAGTTTAGCCATGAACATTCAACCTGTATAGTTCAATAAAGTTGTTTTCCTATAATACTTCTCGAGGGATAAAATTTGGCATTAATTACAGTTTAAATAACCCAGAGGACATGATGCACAGATGCGCCTCTGATAGATTGCTCTCCCCAGCTTTAATTGATAAATTCTGACAGAAATGGGTAGGGCCGGTTCCATCTGCTGCGAGTGCTTTCCACGGGGTCTGGCTCCTAATCATGGCCTTGCCAATGGGATGGCCTTCTTCAGTACAATTTCTACTCCAGTGCTGTATCAATTTTCTCCTCTTCATAGAAATAGGCTGCCCTTCCTATCCTGTCCCTTCCTCCCCACACCCTGTCAATAACAGGCTAACCCAGAGCCAGCACCTTTGGGCAGTCCTTGATTAAGAAGCCACTGAGTGGCCACGTGCCCCGTCAGAATCCTCGTCTCTGCAGGTCAGCTCCATGGCATTAAGTGGTGCTTGAAAGGGGCTGCTTAAGTACATGGCTTTGTGCTCCCCACTTCTTCTTGCCGGTGAGCTTTTCTAAAGAAATACATTTTGAGCTAAGAGCCTCTTCCAGGGAGGAGAGTATATCTGTAGGTTTCAAGGAATTAAAAATCAGCCTCCCCCCACCCCAAACCCCTGGCAGGATAGTTAAGGTGGAGACAAACAGCCCTCCTGCAGGAGGCGGCTGCCTCTTGTAAGGAAGTCGACCACCTTCCTAATCCATGGGAGAGAGGAATCTTTCAGAAATGGAAGACACATGCTTTTGAAAAGACTGCCTGGCGTTCCAAAGACAGACACTTGAAGTCAAACATTCTAATTGGGTGACTGTGTTACAGGAGAAGTCAATAACTGAACTGACTACATCTTAAGAATAGGCAAAGCGTTTCCTTGGAAAATGGTTTTTCTACATTCTTTTCATTTTGGAGACTCAGAGAAGGTCTTTTGATGGATCATAAGCCCCTTATGAACTCCTGACCCGGACTTGGAAAAGCTGTAATTACTGCATGCCGACTTTCATAATAAGCCCACCCCTTCCTGGCTTCCAGCCCCAAATGAACTCCAAAGGGTACACAATCCAGAAATCAGGAACCGTGTGCACTAGAAATTATGCCTTCAGGCAAGAAAGGTTTACCTCTGGCTCAGTTTCCAGTTTCTAATTTCCTGTTCTGATTCTTCCCAGTATGATGAACACGTAGGAATTTTCTTCTTCTAGTGGAAAATGTATTTCTGAACAACGGGGAGTAGTCTTTGTTTTATCCCCAAAGGCTATCAGTTATAACACCATAATCTGATATCACAATAAGAGATAGTGGTTGGGTCTTTTCTGCACATGATCACCTGTAATGAATCACCTATAATAAATAGAATCATGGTAATTTGCTGTTCACATAATATCCTGTTCACATATGGTTGCTTCTTAAATTCTCTCAACACACTGGTGAGTTAATCATGATCATGCCCTTCCCCTACTCAAATATTCCACTAACTCCCCTTACACTACAAGATAAAGTCTAAATTCTTCAGCATGACATTTAGCATCTGACAAGAAGTAGAATGAAAAATAAAGGAACAAAGCAGAACAGCCCTCTAGTGTTTTATTTGTGGCCAATTCCACTCTAGATTGTGGTCTTCAAGTGCATGATTACATTCCAATCCTGTCTCTGTCTATCCTTGTGACTCAAAGAAACAACTCAGCGTTTCTATGCAGGAGACTGGGTTTCAGAACCATTAACGATGGAATACTACTCAGCCATAAAAAATAATAAAATAATGCCATTTGCAACAACATAGATGGAACTGGAGAATGTCATTCTAATCGAGGAAAGCCAGAAAGAGAATGAAAAATACCATATGATATCAGTCATGTGTGGAAGCTAAAAAAAAGACAAGCAAACTTATTTATAAAACAGAAACAGACTCACAGATGTAGAAAACAAACTTACGGTTACCAGAGGGGAAGGGGTGGGAAGGGATAAATAGGAAGTTTGAGATTTGCAGGTGCTACAAAATAGATAAACAAGGTTGTACTGTATGGCACAGGGAACTATATTCAATATCTTGCAGTAACTTATGGTTAAAAAGAATATGAAAATGAATATATGTACGTTCCTATATGATTGAAGTATTGTGCTGTACACCAGAAATTGAAGACTAGTCAGTTTACAATATTGTGTCAATTTCTGGTGCGCAGCATCATGTTTCAGTTATACATAAAGGTACACATACTCATTTTCTTATTCTTTTTCATTAAAAGTTACTACAAGGTATTGAATACAGTTCCCTGTGCTACTGTATAGTTGTGCTACAATATAGCTACTATATTGTTTATCTGGTTCTGTGAGGATTCTCCTTGTATTTCCGATGCAAGAGATATTCTGCCAAAGTTCAGTAGGTATTCTGTGAGAACTGTTCCACATGTAGACATAGTTTCTGTTG
The DNA here is from genome assembly GCF_048773025.1 of Camelus bactrianus. Taxonomy (NCBI): domain Eukaryota; kingdom Metazoa; phylum Chordata; class Mammalia; order Artiodactyla; family Camelidae; genus Camelus; species Camelus bactrianus. The sequence continues at coordinate 79,641,125 of NC_133545.1, forward strand.
TAGTTGTGGGAGCGGGTGAGCACCAGGCCCTTCTACTCTGCCATCATGACCAACCTCTCTCCCAAGTTCTTGGATTCTTATTCCACTGTTCTTACCATGCCACTCACCAATTACATATTTAAAGATACAATTAGGAAGAGGTATAATTAGAATAAAAGGATAAATATTTAAACTTTCTCAGAGAAGAGATTTCTGGGAGAAATCTTTACCTTATTCCTCTAGTGGCAGGATTGACAAAATATCTATTATTTTCAAAGTAACCCATTATTGTACTTTTAAAACAGAATTTTAAAGGAAAATCTATGCTCTGCCTATAGATGAGTAAAGCCAGATTTTAGCAGTTATGCTTGAAGGTGCCCAAAGCAGATTTATGATAAATAGAAAGGAAATCTATTTTTATTGACTCCATCCTTAGGATATCAGAAGGTGTATGTGTGTGCTTACCTATGATTCTTCTAATCATTTTTGCTTCCCTTCGATGCCCAGGTCATCCTACTTGAAAACAGAGCAGTGTGTGGGGGGCACGTTTCTAGCATTTACAGTAGATTTCTTAGCCTGTGACATGAATAGAATAAAGGCACCACCTAAAAAGTCAAATGTGGCCCTGGAAAAAGCAAATATATTTGTTAGGTTTTCTGTTCACTGCTCTTTTCAGAAACTCTTACCCATCTAACATTGAAAATGAAAATAGCTTTAAGCTTAAAAAAAAAAAAAAAAAGAAAGGAAAATAAAAGAAAGAGAATATTCCCCTCCCTAGGGTTGAAACAGCCTATTAAGAGCTTGAGAGTAAAACTTCCTTCCCTATCAATGTTTTCCTTTTCTATTAAGCAAATATTGATTTCCCCTCCCCCGCTTTTGATACAGGAGTCCAAATGACCCCAGCCGGCGCTTCTGGTTTGCTCCCTTCTTTGTGTGCAGATGACTGACAAGGCTGTATGTTTATGACCTGCCTGCTGCCAGGCAGCCAACAGGGGGTGCTCACTGCATATTTGGATGAAGGGAAAAAAGATTTGATGCAAAGCAATCTCCGGTTTTATTTGCCTTCACATTCATTGCAAAAGTAAAGACTATAGTTCTCCCCACATACGAAGGTTTTGCAAATACATTCAGAAGCAAAGTGAAGAGAGGCAGCACTGGTCAGTGGAGGGGGCGTTATGAGAGCGAACGTTTCTACATGAAGTGGCGATTGGGGTACTGAGGGGCTTGGGTCCCTGAAGGATTGGGGTCATTGGTCATCAATTACACCTGAATTTTCTCTGCTATAATGACTGACTTTATTGGATAATTTATCAACTTCTTACTTTGTGTTCATAGAAGCAGAGTGAGTAGAGAGAAAATATGTTCTAATTTTGCTTTTCCCCAGTTACTCTCAGCACATCACTCAGTCTCAGCTTCTCCATGTATCGAATGCAGATGGGCTTGTGGGTTCCTACGGACAGTTTCTCCTATGAAAAAACTTCTTGATGTCTGAATGGCATATGAAAATAATAAAGACATTTTGGTATATAAAATGTTGAGGGCAACCGTGTATTATAAGATGAAGGAACTGGAGAGGTGCTATGATTCGAAGTCGTTCTTACCTACTGAGATTCATATTCAGTTTGAACTTATAAAAATCCCCCCAAAATAAAAATACACCTGGCCAATCCAAATACTGTCCGATTGTAGTGTTTAAAGGATCAAGCTTAAATTTGAAAGGAGATGAAAAAGAAGTTGCTTGAATGCCAGACAAATGCTGATAGATACAAGTTCTTTTGAATCATTCACCTCTGAAGACAGACGAAAAAGATCAGAAGCAGCTCTCATTAGAAGAAAATAAAGCGTGTGGCAAGTCCCATAAAAATGATCCGGATCTATCGTCAAGAAATACCAAAAATCACAGGTATATTTTGAGATATTAAAAAAACCATTAATAAATAACTTTTAATGAAAAAGAATATGAAAATGAATATATATGTATACAAATGACTGGGACATTGTGCTGTCCACCAGAAATTGACAGATTGTAACTGACTATACTTCAATTTAAAAAATTTTTAAAGTAATTAATATTGCTGACTTTTTAACCAGACTGGTAAATAAGGTTTCCAATCGAATTATTAAAGCCTTCATTTTGATTTACACAGCAAAGACTTCAGAAAGAGTGATGGCCTTGCTCATTATTCCACAAAAACCACCAGGAAAAAAATGTGCATCTTAGAAACCTACTTTGTTTTCTCTTTCTGGAGCCCAAACAACTTCTAGCTAAAAGACATATTTTGATTAAGATAATATTTTTCCCTAATCAATATTTTTTACCTCTGGGTTATTACTTCCTTGAAGGCTTCTCTGCCTTTTTTTTTTTTTTCCTTTCTAAATTAGTCTATGTGGTTTATGAGAAATCACCAGAACCCCCATATGCTGCCGTTTACATTAAATCTTTCCCTGCGTATTTACTGCTGGGTGGCAAGGCTTGTCTCTCGCCCTTACGGTTTGGCAGCAAATCCTGAAATGTGTAATTTATACTTAATTGGAATGGGGATAGGAGGGCAGGAGCAGAATGAACCATTAATGAAATAAGACTCCTCTCAACCAACATTTACCAGCTTCCAACTTGGTCAGTGAAACGCCTGAGCGCTCCTTGGTGCGAAGCCGTATCCAGTATCCAGTGTGATGCACTTGCTTTGCGCATGTGCCTAGAATCATATACCGGATCTGTACCAAATAGCTTAAAAAAAAAAAAAAAAGGTATCTCAATGCCTACTCTGGGTTTATGTACTTGTCTCATTGCAGACGGGCGACAGTGGTTTAGGGACCAGCGCTGGTCTGCGCGCCACGCTTGGAAACCACTGGTCTGGGTGTGAGGGGGGAAGGGGATCTTGTCATCCCCTCCAGTGCCTTTTGTTCCCCTAGACACTCAGTAGCCGCACAGCTCCACCCGACTCCTCACCCCAACATATCTAGGCACAGACGCACACACGGTGGTTTAAGGCGTGAAATTAAGGTTCGCATTATGTGCTGCCTTGACATCTGGTAAAACTGGAAGGGCCTTGAATGGCTTAACCAACAAGCTCCCCTCCTCACTCTGCTCCCGCAGATACAGTGACCTCTGAAATAACCCTCCTTCCCAGAGGGCCAGCACCATTCCTGGTGTTCCTCACTGGTGGGTTTCACTTCCCTGCCAGCGCATGGAATTATCCAAACAAGCCAATAGTGTGCTCTTGTAGGAACCAGGGGCACCTCACCCTTTTGATACGACTAAGACTGCTGCTCACAGCTGTTTTTTGGGGGGGAGAGGTACAGAATGTAGATTTATTAGCTAATTACTCCAGTGTACCTTTTTCATGCTCTGGGTCACCCTCTAGGTTGTCCACTCTGTCCCTGAGCATAACCCCTACGTGGCCCTGCATGGAGTGTGGTGTTCTTCTGATTGTGAATTCATGTAACAAATAAACTCTAGTTGATCTCATTTGTCCAGCATTGGCATTATGTGTTCAACCAATGCCTGCAATCCTAGGGTTGGGGATCCCTTCCTCATCAGTGGGGTGAATAGGAGGAAATTAAAACACACGTGCACACACGTAGACACGCACACACACATGCACACACACAGCGCTCCTGTGAAGGAAGAGGTTTACTCTAAGCTGGATTTCTTAGGACAATACCTTCAATTACAGTCCTGTCCCTGGACTATTGCTCTATAATCAGGGTTTGCACTTTAAAATGAGGAGGGGGAAGAATTAGGAAGAGAAGGAAGTGGGTCACCAGGTTTGGAATCAGAAGATCTTAAGATGAAAACGAAAAGCATCAAAAATACCCCGCATATTAGCTTGAAAAAAATGTGCATTCTTTCCCATTCCTTCCCATTCCTTCCATGACATCACTGTGTGATCCAACGTGACACTGGATGTGCGTAGTTTTGTAAAACGTGGTATGTGTATTTTTAAAAGGGGAGGAACTGGTCTGAGGGGTTGTTTTGACCATGAAGAAAGAGAATTAAAGGAGTTGCATTTGTGAAATGCCCTGTGTGACTGTGTGCCTTTTTAGTTATCTCTGCCAATGTAACAAATTGTTCCAAAACCTGGTGGCTTTAAACAATGAACATTTATTTTATGGATCAGGAAATGTGGTTGCCAGTTAGCTCTGTGCCTCTGAATCACCCTGTCTCATGAGATGGCAGGCAGGGAGGCAGCCTACATTGTATCTAATCTGAAGGGTTGACCAGAGAAGGATCCACTTCCAAACTCGCATGGAGGTCCACAGGGTTCAGCTTCTCGTGGGCTGTTGAACTCAGGGTTTCTGTTTGGTGCTGGTTATTGGCTAAACCTCAGTTCCCTGCCACATGTGCCTCCCCACAGAGCAGTTCACAACATGGTAGCTGACATCCCTCAGTGACTAAAAGCCAGTGTTTTGGTAACATAATCTTGTGACATTCATTCACTGCTGATGCATTCGATTCCCTGCCAGCAAGTCACAGAATCCTTCACATACACAAAAGAGGACACAAGAGAGTGAACAGCAGGAGGCAAGGATGGTGGGGACCATCTTAGAAGGTGCCTACCACACAGTCCAAGTAGACAACTGTGGGCCACACAGATTTGGGAGAGAGCCATTCCTTCCCCATGTCTGACACCACTGCAGGCCACAGAGGGCTCAGGGCAGTCTTCAGCAAGGGGATAATCATAGAAGTGCAAATAGCCCAAGAATTTGGGAAATTGCATATTAGTGGCAGTGGTTGCAACAGATGAAAGGATTCCATCAGGAAGAAAGCACCATTCATAAATGGGGAGACTTAGGGAAGAATGAATTCTAGGAGCTATATATATATAGTGTGTGTATACACACACACGTCTCCAAATCATCTGCCACCTCCTTGGTGAAGCTTCAGATAAAACGTGTACACATTCATATGAGTGTGTACAATTAGAACAAAAATTTTCACCGAGAACTATAAGCTTACAGGCTCTGGTTAGTTAGTCAAGAGATATGCTGTGAGTGACGAAGCTTATACCAGCCACCTTGCTTTGTGGAATCATCCATTCTCATTGTCAAGTTGAGTTGATAAGAGATCTCCAGGAACCCAGCCAGAGCAACAGGCGCTACCTGAGCAACTTCCCAGTTCATCGTTGGTGTTGACATTCAGCATGGCCAAAAGAAACAGAGCTGTAGTTAAAGACTTACACTGCTCATGCCCATCTCATTCTCCTCTCCTTCGTGCTCCTAGACATGTACCTTGTACTGTCACACCTCCTTGCCACGTGGGGAGTCTTGTGGCTAGGAAGCAGAAGTGACACCCCCACTGTCTGTCAGGATTCTTGAAGCAGAGGACGACTAGTTCCTTGCTATAAAACACCTTCCTTTATTTCAAACATGTGAGTCATCCAATAAATTCTTGTCTTAGGCTATAATTATATAAATCCTGTCCATACAAAAAATGTCCAGAGGTACCCAAAAAAGTGATCATTCTTTTATCATGGGATGAGATTACAAGTAATTACTTTTTCTCTTATTGCTCCCCAATACAAGGCATTCTCTTTGTAAAGGGTCTTCCACAGCACTAGATTTAATCAGATGCGAAAATAGGCTTCTTAATCATGAAGATAAAATTTACGATTCTCCTTTCAAAAGTTAATGTCTTTTTGACTAGAACATATACTCAGAGGTTTTAGAAAACCCGCGTACATAGCAATTTCTACATTTTATACCAGCTGGCTTTAGGAATAAAATCTAGTAGCTCATGTCTTTTGAAGTCAACCTGAAGATCAGAGGAACAATTTTGTATCATCTCAAAATAAAAATCACAAACTTTTCTGTTCAGAGACTGATAATGGCATTAAAACAGCAGTAGAATTACAGACATGCCAAGCCTCTCACCACTGATTTTCCTGTTTCCATGACGTAACTACGATTCTGGCTCAGCTGTTTTGCATTTAAGCTGTGGCATTTGCATCTCTGTCTCCTTGCACGGGCATACCTATGAGCACAACAAATGTGCACCATTTAGGATTCGTATGGCTCTAATTTTTAAGTGCCTGTGAAAGCTCATTACACCGTCTTCACAGAAGCCTATCAGACTAGTCTTGGTTTCAGTGACAAATATTTTAAGATAAATGTTGCCAGAAAAGGACCACATCGGTCCAAGAGACTGGCTTCCTTCTATATCCAAGGCTGAGTATTTGCCCGTAACTCTAGTTGTGCTGTATCTGAACCAAATTTTTCCAACTAAATTTAAGACTTCTCATGAGAAAGGATACAATTTTTGGGCTTCTTTTGAATAACCGTAAATCTTAACGGAATGCTTTCATGATGATGGGCACTGAAAAAAACGTGATGAATAGCACCACTTGGATGTATATGTCCAATAAAAAAAAAGATCGCTTGAAACAGACTACCTTCAGACATCTTTTTAAACTTTGTGATTTAGATCACCATGGTTATGACAAGCTTTGTACAAAGTAATGGGTCATTTGTGAAGGGTCTTCAAACAGTGTTGTAATAAGTGCCATGCCTCCTTGACAATGAAGGGACATATTCACCAGCTGTGACACCAAGGCTAAGAGATGCCAAATATATGCAAACTGGAAGCATATCATTAGGGTCTACATAAAAAGTAATGCAAAAATCAGCTTAAAGTGACATAGGGGTCCAGACTTGCAAGATTCAGTGGTGACCAAGTTTAAGGCATAATTTTTCCAGAGAAAGTCATAACTGCAAGACAATCAAAAGTTGTCAATGGAGAGAGGGAGCACTGGCTATCAACTTGTGTTCCATTGTCAACACTGTCCCTAAGGAACAGATAGATAAGATCAAACATTGTAACTTAGGGGTTAAATATTTCATTTGTTGATGCATCTACTTAACTACCCATGTTTACCAGATAACTTTCTTATTTTAACTTATCTTTCCATTAAGGCTCTTTTATGGGACTTTCCTTGGATACAATGATGCCAGAATTCTGGCTTACGTGACCTTTGTTTCTCATTATAAATCAACAAATCAGTAGTGATGGTGCCAAAACTTAGTTTTTCAAACACTTTAGTTTTGCAAAACAATTTCTTGGGCCTGATTACTGCTACATGATGACAAGAGTGTCGAATTCAGGTAACTCCTTGAAAAGCCTGTCCTGATCGACTCAGCCTCCTGATTTCACCTCTATCTTGTCCACATTCAAATTTCTACATGACACACCAAAGCGACACAGTGAAACAAATGTAATCCATTTTCTTCTTCATTCCCATCTCCCCAGTAGCCTAGTTAGATTTATGGCGTCCCCTCATTACTCATTCATTCAACAGTTATTAAGCACACAGCGCATGCCCAGCTCTGTGCAGCACGCTGCCAGAGCCCACACTGACCATGGCACACGGAGCTCTGGCTACTAGAGGGTTTCGAACCCACCTGAGTCATTTTGATCACGTGTCACTGTTGGGTTCTTTTTTGTAGATATTGGTAGCCACTGACAGCGAAACTCTGATCGTTAGCTAAATCTCCACAGTCTGGTTTTAATGAAAGCAGTATCTCAGAACACATTCTAACACACATACAAATATTTATCAGTAAATGTGTTTTAGCAAGCAGACACATAAACCATGATACAACTCAGTCTGCAAGTTCCAAGTTCTGGCTCTCTGTTCTTCGTGTGATCTGCAAACACATGGAAGGAAAGTTCATTTGGAGCAAATGTAGCCACGGTCCAAAAACAGAAGTTAATTGACCTGATAATCGGCAACAGAAAACCATTAGCCTTTAAAATAGAGACTGGAGTCATACCCAGGTGCCATCTTGAAGATTTGCCAGTTCATGCAAAGACAGGGCAAACGTAAGTCATTTGCTCAGTCTATGTATCACAAATGCCACTTGTTTAACTAACTTAACCATTTCTAAAATTCTCTGCCCTAATGATCAAGCCAGTAATTTTACCAATGCGAATCCATTTCAATCCTCAGTATGTAAATTAGCAAAGTGTCTGGTTTTGATTGAAGATAAAGATAGCTGTAGCCTCTGGATAGCTATGGCCTTTCGAATTAAATGCTGTCTGAACCCCTCCTTTGAGTGTAAATTCCTGATTAGGGTAAGTGCCAGCCCCTGGGGTGTGGATTAAAATTAACACACACATCCACTTACGTCATGCTGTCTCCGCTGAAGTATTTTTAAGCAAATTATAGGCATTACAACACAGGGTTTTAAGATACATACAGTTCTTACACCATTTTCAGTTTTTTCCAAATGGTATTTAAGCTAAGGAGGAACTTGAGAAGAATGGAGTTTTGGCTCCTTACCTGATATTATCTGTATTAAATATAGTCCTTAATGACTACACTACTAAGATAGGAAAAATGCTATTTTAAATTTATTTGTTTACTTGTCTGTTTTTTCAGTTTACATCTTCAGGTGCAAGAGAAAGGCAGAATTCCTCTTAGGGTAAAAACTTCTCTTTTCTAGAATAAACAGCTAACTTGACACTGAAAGTCTGTAAGGCAGAGTCTGGAAAGTTAAGACAGAGGCCAGCAGAGAACTGAATTACTCAGCATTACAAAGTAATGGGATTTTTTTTCCCCTTGGATAAAAGGAGTCATTAGGAGGCTCCAAGCTTGAGTGGTAGTTGGGGGCAAAGAGAGACAGATGGAGAAGACATGTTATAGCTGAGAGTAGGGACCCAGGGATATGGAAGCAAGTAGAGTCTGGAGGGGAAGAAAGAACCACAAAAAATCATCTGCAGTAGAGATGACCTCTGGATCACAGTGACGTCTAATACTCAGTTTTATGTGGTTGCCAATTCTAACCCGTCTGTACGTAATTCACTTCTGTTAGCCTAAGCCTTCAATAAAATGTCTGCTACACAGAACAGCTGTGGTTACTGGTCCTCTGAGGAAATGAAAGAAAAGACGTGGGGTAGAGTATGGATTAACGGAGTTCAGAGAGAGGACAGCAACCCACGCATTGACCAATGAGTATTGGTCTCTCTCTGAACTCAGTTGACCAATTAAGAATTCAAAAAAGAGCCTACATTTAGAGTGGGAGGTGACCGTGAACTGTAAAATCTTGAGGAAGGCTCAAACTTCCTACAAGACCTGTAGCGTGAGTTGGTGCCATCCTGCTTCAGCTATTAAAGGAGAGGAGAGCCCCAGGAGACACCCAGACCAAGAAGCTGGTATTAAATACACGCAGAGTCAAAACTAGAATGCACTGCTTGATGTTTATTTGATGCACTTGTTACATTTAGCCATAGATGACTAAGTTGAACTTACAGTAGAATCATGAGAAAAGTTTCATCTGATATGGACCGTCCCCAAATGCAGGGAGTTTATCGAGGAATTTTTGTTTATTTAACTGTGAAAATGGAATTGGAAAACTTTTTTTAAGGCAGCAATATTCTTGATTCTGTGATTTAAAATATGTCTTTATTCAAAAACATTTTTTGATGCCACAATGACTTGGTGTTTAAAGCAAGATTGTAACATAAATCATAGCTTCTGTGCCTCTATGCCCTGCCCAGTATCACAGGTCTGGCATAATATGAAGGGTGGAAGGAACACAGAGAAAAACACGGTTGTGGCCATCTTCGAGCATCAGAAAAGTAAATACTACTGAATTTAAGGAAATCTGATTATTCTTTATTTAACCTGAGCAGCCTTTCAAAACTTAACATGCTGACTTTAAGATCCTAAATATACCTTCCTCTAAAATGTATACCAATGAGGTTGTTTTTTTTTGTTTTTGTTTTTGTTTTTTTAACACTGTGGATATTCAGGGAAGGCCCAACCCTAGATTCTGATTCTGAGGAAGCCAAGTTTGCCTCTGAGATGAAGATTTATTAGTAAACAAACCATTTCTGTGCATCACTCCCCACCCCTGTCCAAGGTGCTGCGATGGTTCTTTAGGCTAGTGATCGTTTTGGGCTTTCCATTGATCTTATTTGGGTTTTAACATGTCTACAAACATTAGGCTGACTGTGTTTGCCTGACTGCAAAAATCTTATTTTTTTTAATCTCACAGGCACACTCATGGTTGGTTCCAACACATCCAGCATTCAGGCTCATAGCGAAAGAGAATGCGACAATGAATATATGTATGTTCATGTATAACTGAAAAATTGTACTCTACACTGGAATTTGACACAACATTGTAAAATGACTATAACTCAATAAAAAAAAGTTACAAGAAAAAAGAGGTAATTGGAAACTTATTTGACTTTCTGAGATGTGAGTGATATAATCCAAAGGAAGTCAGAGGAGTTACTTTTGTGGTGTTGGGGCCCTGAGTGGGACAGGTGTTAGTCATGATGTGGAAGAACATTTAACACACTAAGTGTGAGTATTTAGAATGGTAACTTTTAGAATAGAGATGGGCAGACTGGGAATGATTAGATAAAAATGTATTTGTGGTTGGATATAAAGTATCTCTAACAGAGTACAAAAGAAGCATGGTACCAAGTGGTTTTTAATTAAAAACTCTTGTCTATTTGCCTTTCACATATATTAGTCAGGATATTTCACTAGGACTTCACATCACCAAATAGCTAAGTGTGTTCAGAAAACTAGTCTCCACAAATGAGACTGACAAGGGCTTGATCTCTAGAATATATAAACAGCTCATATGACTTAATAAGAAAAATAACAAACAACCCAATCCAAAAATGGAATGGGCAGAAGACCTAAACAAGCAATTATCCGGTAAATACATATGAGTGATCAATAGGCACATGAGAAAATCCTCAATATCACTAATTATCAGAGAAATGCAAATCAAAACTACAATGAGGTATCACCTCACACCAGTCAGAATGGCCACCATTCAAAAGTCGACAAATGACAAATGCAGGAGAGGATGTGGAGGAAAGAGAACCCTCCTACACTGTTGGTAGGAATGCAGTTTGGTGCAGCCATTATGGAAAACAGTATGGAGATTCCTCAAAAGACTAAAAATAGACTTACCACAGGAGCCAGCAATCCCACTCCTGGACATATATCCAGGAGGAACCTCAATTCTAAAAGAAACCTGCACCCCAATGTTCACAGCAGCACTATTTACAACAGCCAAGACAAGGAAACAGCCTAAATGTCCATCAACAGATGACTGGATAAAGAAATTGTGGTGTATGTGTGCACAACAGAATATTACTCAGCCATGAAAGAGAATGAAATAATGCCATTTGCAGCCACATAGGTGTCCCTGGAGAATGTCACTCTAAGTGAAGTAAGCCAGAAAGAGAAAGAAAAATACCATATGAGATCACTCATATGTGGACTCTTTAAAAAAAATGAACTTATATATGAAACAGAAACAGACTCACATAGAATACAGACTTGTGGTTGCCAGTGGGGAGGGGGGTGGGAAAAGATAAACTGGGAGTTTGAGATTTGCAGATACTGACTGGTATATATAAAATAGATAAACAAGTTCATACTGTACAGCACAGGGAAATATATTCAATATCTTGTAGTAACCTACAGAGAAAAAGAATATGAAAATGAATATATGTATATCCATGTATGACATTATGCTGTACACCAGAAATTGACACATTGTAAATTGACTGTACCTCACTAAAAAAAGAATGAAAAAAATTTTAAATAAATGTATATATGTAATAAACATAATTATAAATATAACCTAGAATAACATCAAATATGAGGTTCATGTTTGTTGAAACTGAAAATGACAAACTGCAAAACCCCATCAGTTGTGCAGAGTTGTTATTAATTATTATTATTATTATTGATTCCAAAATGGAAGAAAGGAAGTGGAAGGAGGGAAGTGTTAGGGGACTTGACCTGGGAGCATTCTTTCAAGCAAGTCTGACCTAAATACATGCCACCCATACTGTATGGCTCACCATTTCTTGCATGTGCTAGTCATCTTTATCTCTCTGTACATCGACCTGGGTTGCTCTTTCTAACATGTATGCTATTCCCTGCTTAATAAACGTTCCTCATCTTTGAGAAAGAAAGGAAAGAAAGAAAGGAAAGAAAGAGAAAGAAAGAAAGAAAGAAAGAAAGAAAGAAAGAAAGAAAGAAAGAAAGAAAGAAAGAAAGAAAGAAAGGAAGGAAGGAAGGAAGAAAGAAAGAAAAGAAAAGAAAGACGGAAAGGAGGAAAGAAAAGAAAAAAAAGGAGGAAAGAAAGAAAAGAAAAGAAAAGAAAAGAAAGAAAAGAAAGAAAGGAAAGAAAGAAAGAGGAAGAAAGGAAGGAAAGAAAAAGGAAGGAAGGAAGGAAAGAAAAAAGGAAGGAAGAGAAAAGAAAAGAAAACAAAACTAGTTTTCACAAGATCGAGGAATTCTCTAGTTGCTTTATCTGACCCCAACTATCACAAAACTCCTTTTTACAGCCTGGCCCATCGGGGAGGATAGAAAACAACTGCTTTCAGCATCAGATGAAGACACAGCGTGGTCTCACACTTCTCCCAGGTCAAGATTACAGCTTGAAGATGGGTTTTATAAAGCTTTTTTAGAGATTGGATCTTTTTGCCAAACTGTTGGCAGGGTTGCATCTGAGCAGTGAGTGGTGGAGGAGAGAGAAGTTGAAAGTGGGGAGCTTTGACATTTTGTTCTCTATTTTTAAACAATTCTTTATATTGAAAAACTACAACTTGTATGATTTCTTTTACAAAATTAATTTTTCCCTCATGAGTAAGTATGGAGCAAAAGTAGAAAAAAAAGTTTATAAAATATCTGTTGAAATGACAATCTCAGATGTGTATGCACTTGATAAGAAACACTTCAAAATACATAAAATAAAAAGACAGAACTGATCGATCCATAATTACAGATTTTAACGATCTCCCATAATTACAGTGATTTTAACAATCTCCTAATAGCATAACTTGACCAAAAAACTCCAGAAAGCTATAATATATGTGAATAATACTGTCAGCCAACTTAACCCAATTTTCATTTAAAGAACTCAATAGTCAACAATTGCAGAGTATATCATTTTCAAGGACACAGGGAATGCTCATCGAGAGAAACTATTCTGTGGACCATAGAACAAGTCTGAGTACACTGAAATCATGGAAGAATTGAAATGACTCAAGGTATCAACAGAATTAAATCAAAACTGGAAAAAGAAGATATCCGGAAAACCTTCAAATATTTGGAAATTAAACAACATAGATGTTTCATTAGGGGAAAAAAAAGTTAAAACCAACGATCTAAACTCCCATTTTAAGAAGCTGAAAAACATCAAGTTAACCCCCAAATAGAAAATGGGAATTAAAGATAGTAGACATTTCAATTAAGTGGAAAATGAATAAATGGCAAAAAAAAAAAAAAAAAAAAAGCAGTGAAACTGAAAGTTGGTTTTCTGAAACCCTTCTGATTCTGGGCGGCGCTAGCTCCCAGTCAGCCTCACCGTCACCATGAGGGTCCACTCACACTTAGCACCGATACACTTACAACTACTCTGTACTCAGACAACCATTCTGTTTTTCACTTTCAGAAGTATTCAGTAAGTTACATGAGATATATTCAACACTTTATTATAAAATAGCGTTTGTGTGAAATGATTTTGCCCAACTGTGCACTAGTGCCAGTGCTCTGTGCACATTTAACGTAGGCCAGTCTAAGTTACGATGTTCGGCAGTTTAGATGAATTAAATGCATTTTTGACTTATGATATTTTCAATTTACAGTGTGTTTATCAAGCTGCAACCCCGTCATAAGCTGAGTAAGGTCTGTAAACCTACTTTTAACTTGACTAAATAATGCCAAGTTGTTTTCCAAAGTGAGTGTATCAATTTGCACTCCCACCAGCTTTTAACTTTTTGTTTTTTAATGTGTTTAGAAATACTTTTTTTATTGATGAAGTAAGTACTGAGTTGTAAGTGCTTAGTTACCAACTCATACTTTAAATTTTTTCATATAAAGATTGAGATCAACCTTAAAAGTAATTTTTTTCCAAGGTAATTAGGACTTCAAATATTTACTCCAATTATTAGAGTGCTTTCTAAATTAAATTAGATTAAAAAAATAAAAAATAAAAAAACCCAAGTCTATTCTTGGAGCAGATACATTCAGTTCTGCACATAAAAACCCGCCAGCTTTTTAGAAGGTTTCCAGGTAGTTCACATCCTTGCTGAGACTTGGAGACAAAAGGCAATGGAAATTTGGGAACAGAGAGAGAGAGAGAGATGCAGAGGCAGTTTTTGGCTAGGTAGCAATCTGTGACCATATCTGAGGAAACGACTGAGACTGAGGACAGGTAGGACCCCTGGAAAGGAACAGGCAGAATAATCTTGAGCGCTCAGAGAAGGCCAGGGTGGGGGTTGTTTTCACCAGCCAGGATGCCAGAATAAAAAGACGCTTTATACGCAAGGTATCAAGTAAAGTTCTCAAAAGTGTATTTGTCAGCAGTAGGGCCAAAGTTTATCTAGTCTGAAGGCTGTTCCGCAGACAAAATGTAACACGGATGCTTGTGAGGATCAAGCTGATTCCAAGTAACTTAACTGAATTCCAGAACAAAAGCCAAAATTACTTAAAGGAATAACAAACATAATTTTAAAAAAAGTCATTAAAAAAATGAATACATGTTCAAGAGGGTAGAGGAAAGCATAAACATAAGAAAAAACAGCGAAGTCAAACTTTAGGAGATTAAAAAGTATAATATCGTAAAAAGTAAAATTTTAAAACTAAGAGAGAGGAGTATCAACAGGTTACATGCTACAAAAGAAAAGATTAGTGAACTTGTAGACATAGACATGGAAACTATCTCAAATTAAACCCAAAGGTTAACAAGAACAGGAAAGAAAAAATGAATAGAGAATCTGAGAGAACTGTGTGATCATATCAGGTGCTCCGGTATACATGCAACTGAAGTCCCAGAAGATGAACAGAGAGAGCAGGAGGTATTAAAATATATTTAAAATATTAATATGGATAAAAATAATTTTTAATAATTGAAGAAATCATCTCCAAGCAGAACTACGAAGAAAACTACAGCAACACACACCAGAATCAACCTACTGAACACCAGTAATAAGCAGAAAACCTTAAAAAGCCACTGGAGGAAAGGACAGATCAGGCACAGAACACAGATGAGAACGAAAAGCAGATTTCTCACTGGAACCAGCAATGCAAAATAGAGGACAGGGAAGCATCATCTTTGGAGTACTGAAAGAAAAAGAAGCTATAAACTTAGAATTCTCTATCTAGCAAAAATGCTTTTTCAAAAAGTAAGGCTGAAGACTTTTTCAGACGTACGAAAGCTAAGAGAACCCAGCAGTGCTGCACTGTATGAAGTTTTAAAGGAAATCCTTCTGGGCGAAAGGAAAAATGATACCAGCTAAAAAAAATTGGGTCCACTTAAAAAGAATGAAGAGTACTAGAAATGGAAAATATGTGGGCAAATTAAAAATGTACAAGACTTTTTTGATTGCTATTTAAAATCTCTGTGAGCTTAATTAAGGCAGGGAGCGTACGTGCCTTGATTACCGTACATGGTACCTGTTACGCATTTTATAAATATTATTGAATGACTTAAATGCTTATGCAAATGAGTGTTATCTATGCAAACTATGATTTGCACTATGAAATAAAAGTACAGAATACTATGAAAGAAGAGGAAAGCGTAATTCCTGACTTACAGGGGTAGAGACATTCAAGCTGAGACCTTGAAGACGGCAAGGCTGGGTGGGTAAAGCCATCCAGGAAGCTCCTGCAGAAAGGATCTCAGCACTTGTTAGTAACTGAGAGGAGACCAGTAAGACTGTAGATTAGTGAGCAAGAGGGAGAGTCACAAGGGAGGGGGAGAGAACAATCGGGGACAAAATTGTCCCCCACCCCAAATTCACATTTGGACGTCTTAACCCCCTCCACCTCAGGACGTGACTATATTTGGAGATAGGGCCTTTAAAGGGTAATTAATGTAAAATGAGGTCAAGAGGGTGAGCCCTAATCCAAAACGACTGGTGTCCTTATTAGAAGAGGAGATTAGGGAGGTTTTTTTAAATTACATACAGAGTCTATTCTGTTCTTCTAGTTAATTGGTCTATTCAAATCATTTATTTCTTCTTGATTCAGTTTTGGTGGACTGTGTGTTTCTAGAAACTGTACGCCAGAAAGTAATAACATTGTAAATCTACTATACTTCAGGAAAAGAAAAAAAAAAGCGAAAACAAATTACATGCAGGAAAAAAAAAATGAGAAAATTAGGACACACACACCCTCAGAGGGAAGACCATGAGAAGACACGGGGAGAAGACGGACTCCTGCAAACGGAGGAGAAGGGCCTCAGGAGAAACCAGCCCTGCTGACCCTCTGGTTATGGACTTACAGCCTCCAGAATTGTGAGAAGACACATTTCTGTCTTTTAAGCTATCCAGTGTGTGGCACTTTGTTACGGCAGCCCTAATTAATTCATACAGGAACTGACAAATTGTGATTTACTTTAAATCATTTAACGTTGATCCCCTCCTGGAAATCATGCTGGCATTCAAGTATGGGTCAGATAAACCTTCAGGGAGTTATTTGTTTGGAATAATAAACTGGTAAATAATCCAAAGTTGGTGTTTCAATCCTCATATTACCAGATATGTACCAAATAAAAATGTTTTCCTCTGACCTTAGTTATGGGTGAGATAGGTAACGAAAAAAGCCTCTATAGCATTAGCTTCTTCTACGCTGGGCTGTCTATTTAAAGTTTATTTCAGGATGCATTCAATAGTTGGTAAAGTTGCCCAATCAGGTGTTTTACTGGGTAGCTCATTTCCACTTGGTGTCTGTGGACTGGTTTCAGTCTGCTGTATTGGCTGATGCTCATATTTTAAAAGGCATACATGGATCACATCTATTCAGACTCTTTTGGAGGAGATGGGTTGGATGGTCTATGAAATTTCAGATTTCTTTCACATGCAACATTAGAGGATTCTGCTGCTTCTTAATCTACTCTGTTTACCATGTTCAACATTAAGGCTCAGGATACTTGAAATTGCAAATACTTTCTCACGTAGGAATATTAACCTTCAGATACACGCGGTTATAAATAAAAACTATTGTCTGTTTAGCTGCTGCATAACTATGATTTCTTGACATCGACTTCACAGCATCGGACTGTTAAAACAGTCCTCTCTGATGCATTCTCAGCCAGCTGTTCAGTAAGACATAATTGTGCCCATAGAAGAAGATGTGTTGAAAATACTCATAGCAGGATATACTTAAAGTAACTCAAGTTGAATGGAATTACATTATTCAAACTGAAAACTCAGTGAAAAATTTGTTACAGGGTCTTTTAACAAGATAGATGTCTCATTTGCAGGGACATGATAATAATTTGCCATTTATCATGAAGTGTGCCTTTTATATCAGTAATTGAGTAAAATAAGACAGCAAGAGATGTTTTGGATCAGAGTTTTTCAGAATAGCAGTCAGCAACTTCAAACACGATGTTAGTCATTTGCTCTGGCTGGAATGCAAGAAATAACAAAATATCAAAGGCTTTATTTTGACATATGGTTTCCAGCTAGTTAACGAGCAAGCTTTAGATATTCAGGGTTTGGGAGTGGAGAATCAAAGGATGAAGTTAAGAAAAGGTAAACAGCCTAGTTTAGGAGGATTCAGAAAAATAGATTTGGAAGAAGAGTGCAATCTAGCCAGAAGGTCAAGATTTACATATCTCAAAAAAAATTCTACTCACAATAAAAACCTAAACCTACTCAGTGAGAAACTTAGCAAGAGTTGCGAGGAAGTTATAAGAAGAAAATTATGAAATTTTATTGAAACTTAAAAGTAGAAAAAGTGGGAGTCTTAGATGAGTAATTAAATATAGTAAATGATGTCAATTATTTGTAAATTAATACAATTCTAATAGATACATTAGGGATATATTTATAGTGATTTCTATTCTCTTAATTGTGCTTTTCAGGAGGTGCTAAACTTTATAACAGAAGTGTATGTGTGTGTATATATGTGTATATGTATTTTTTTTAATCAGGAAAGTTACTAAAATTTTACTCTGTACGTTTTAAGTGCCAAAAGTACCTTTGCATGGTGAATGGCAGCATTTAATTGGTGATCTGGAGTGGGTTGTCTTTGCTTGACACTGCAGGGATGTGTATTGTGTATCTCTGGGAGTACAATTCTCATCAGTCTATGTGAACAGCACTCTCCGGAGTTACACAGTGCACAACCTAAGCTATTGTACAGAGCAACCCAACCCTGTATATTGAGAGATTTTGGTTCTTGCTTTTCCCCTAACTCCAAGGAAAATGTCCTATTCTTTTCCTTAAAAAATAAACAAACAAAAACCCATATATTTTTAGGAGTGTGAAAATAAAGGAAACCTCATTTGAGATGGGAGTTGGGAAGTCCTGAAGGGAGAGCTCTGAAGCATTACCACTCATGGCCACCAACACTCCCCAGCAGCAAGAAGCCTACATTTCACACCCCAGCAGGAAGATTGTCTCCTAGCTCAGCAACAGCCCAGCCTATGATAAGCCTCTACCACCCTGAACTTCCATTTTCGTCCATTGAACTTTCAATCCAAATCTCCTCTCCCGGCTTCCTCCTTTCTTCTGTAAAAGGATGCTCCTCTCAGTTCTCTGGACTGGCCCATGCTTTGCCATAGTTTGCATGTCCTGAATTGCAATTCCTCTGCTACTCCCTAATAAACTCATTTTGCTGGTAAAATAACTGTCTTTTTTTTTTTTTTTTTTTTTTATGGTTGATAATAGAGAACTCAGCTCACCTGAGAGGTCACATCTTAGAAAACTTATTTAAGCATTCATATCATCAAGTTGCAGAAACGTCACCAGACTGAAAGCAGGATGTTCTTAAACCTCTGTAGATATTTTAAAGCTCTCTGCTGTTTTAATGAAAAAGCAGCACCCACCCATCAAGGAGTTTCTGAACCCTAGCCAAAACTCTTCATCTAAAAGGGGATTTCAGTGTTGGCATATTAAAAAGTTGGTTATTAACTGCCCATCACTCAGCTGACTGGTATAGCAATGATGCCAACGTTGATTAGAGCTTGTGCTATATAGAATGACAGATTTTAATTTTAAGAAACCCACCAAACCATTAACTTTTGTTATTTAATATATATTGCCACACTACTTTGCAAAATCTAAATATGCAACACAGTGCAAAATTTTTGGTTTTCGCTTATTAAGTTCGAAACAGTGCTGTTTCATATTTCTTCCAAATAGCAACAACAAATCCACCATCCACACTGAGCACTTTGCATAGATTTCAGCAGAGGCTGCACTTACGCTTTTTTTTTTTTAAATAGGATCAGAGATTTAACTTAGCGAACACACTGTTACCTGAATAATTCTGTGAAGAAACAAACGGCATAGGAAGCAAGTATTATCCAGCAATGTGTTTCATGTCATCTCTAGAAGATGAGACTGAGTATAAAATGAAAAAAAAAAAAAAACTTCACAAAAAAGAGATTTGGATTTCCCCTCTCAAGTTTTTCTATTGAACGTTTAGGTCTTCAAACAAAGATGAGGTTTTAAGAAAAAGATTTTACCACTTTAACATTTTAGCACCTTGTTGTCTAATTTGTAATTGAACTTGGGGTTTTGGTTCCAGTTCCCAGTACATATCTATTAATTTTAACTTTTTGACTCCGC
Organism: Camelus bactrianus; assembly: GCF_048773025.1. Lineage (NCBI taxonomy): Eukaryota > Metazoa > Chordata > Mammalia > Artiodactyla > Camelidae > Camelus > Camelus bactrianus. The sequence continues at coordinate 79,660,668 of NC_133545.1, forward strand.
CATAATTACACTAAATTCCTGTGCTGATTATTTGGAGAAAATTAAAAAATCCTTCCCCAGCTACAGTGAAATTATAATCTGAATTTTTTTTTTTTTAAAGAGGAACCTTAAGGGTGTCCCTCCCTCACTGGGGTCCCAGTTTGGTTCAGCTGTGGGCACTGCCAGTGGGCTTCAGGTGGACCTTTTGGGTCTGTTAGATGGAGCTGGTATGCTTCTTCCCCGGCCTTATCAGTGACCATTCTCCTTTCACGTTCTGTAAGCATCAGATTGAGAAGGATGTCTGTCTGCCCATGACGAGTGGTGGGTAGCAAAAAAAACAAAAACAAGTGAACAGTTCTGTTATTCGGAAAGGATCCTCCATATAAGGAGAGTTGCAATCTTTCCAAACAAGTCAGAGGTGGAGAAAGGACTATGCAGCCATAGAAACTCAGGCGGCTGGCCATTTGCATTTAGATGCCCCACAGGATAACCATGTAAGGAAAATTGCCCTGTCTCAGGAGTGGCTCTTGGCCCAAATCGGGTGCCTGTAGGGTCTTAGATGGAGACACCAGACCAAGTCCCTGTACCCCCAGGAACTAACATAGGATTTTCTAATTGATCCCTTGCAGGATGGGGAGCCAGTTCCAGTGTTGAGAGCCCCAGTGTTGGGAACTGGGGCTGGATAGGAATGGGAGGCAGTGGAAGGGTGGATACATTGGCCTTATGGCTGGGACAGCCAACTCGGCCAGGGCCAGAGGTTGGAGTAACGTATCCTCAGCCTCGTTCCCTTACTTTTCTTCCTGTAGGGCCCATTTCCCTTCAGGTTTCTCGCACCGTAAGGTGACAACTGTCTGACTTTTTCCCACCGTGATCTAATAGTGTAAATGCTTGTGCATATGGAATCTTATCATTTCCTCCTCCTCTTTCACAAAACAATTCCAGTCGCAAGATTGTATAGGAATTGAGCGAGCCATTCAGGGGTCATTGCTTCTCTGATCCTAACATGTGTTGGGGCCACACATTATTACAATGGAAAATCATCTCTCTTAGTCGTGGGCTCACAACTATATTTTGCCCATTTATTCAAGATACGCCCCCAAAGGGCTTTCCTTAGGGACAGATGGACTATTTCCCACGTTGATTTAGTCCAAGAACAAAATACCAAAAGCACAAACACATTCCAACATGAACACAGAACAGAAGCAAACAAACCAGCTCACAAATCGGGTCCAGCAACTATTTCCTCTCTCCCACAGGGTACCCCACTCAAATACAAGGCAAAGTGGCTTATTACCCAGAAAAACAAAGCCCCAAATGGAGGAAGGAGAGCTCCCGGCTGTGCACACCGGAGCGACTTACCCTACTTGTTCGGAGCCCGTCGCTTCCCAGATGCAGAGTTCTTGCTCTAACTGCCAAGCGCTGGGGCAGCCGGTGCCGCTTTGGGGAATTTTGGAGGGAAGATCCTCAAGACAAGTGGTCCTGGAAGCTACTGGGGTTTTACTCGAAAACTCCCCAGCCGGGGCCTGCAGGCCACGAGCCGAGCTGCGAGGCTCGCAGCTGACTTCACTTAAATTTGTTACCGGGTTAGCGAGCGAGCTCGTACTGCTCGGCTCACAACAGGCCAACAAATCGAGGGATGAGCTGTTGGGGCGAGGAATAGTGACTTTATTCTGAAAGCTAGCAATCCAAGAATGTAGCAGAATAATGTCCTAATGAGTCATCTTCCCCGAGGTAGAACCGAGGCTTCCTTTATGCTAAAAGCCCCGGTTCCAGACAGACTCTGGAGGGGAAGGGTCAGTTTCTTCCTTCCAGCAGCCATTCACAGGTGGTCGGGATGTCTCCTGTGAGCTAAACTAAGGTATTTTAACTTAATGCTCATTACCTGGGAGGCAAGGCTCCCAGAGATGGGCCATTAAGCATAATTACAGCTTGGAGGCAACATCGCTTTAGTGATTAACTTGTGATAGAACACAAAGGTTCTTCCCCATTACAAGATCTCAGCAAACTGTAGTCTGTGAACACGCTATGGTTTTACCAAGATTTATAAAAATTTTCAGAACCTTGCATTTATCCAAATTACCTATGGCTCTGAGTTCTGCCTTCCACTGAACTTTCAAATTTTATTTTATTTTTATTTTGCATTTTATATATTTTTATTGAAGTATAGTCAGTTTACAAGGTTGTGTCAGTTTCGGGTGTACAGCACAGTACTTCAGTCATACGTGAACATACATATATTCATTTTCATACTCTTTTTCACCATAGGTTACTACAAGGTATTGAATATGGTTCCCTGTGCTATACAGTATAAATTTGTTGTTTTATCTATTTTGTATACAGTAGTTAGTATCTGCAAATCTTGAACTCCCAATTTATCCCTTCCCAATCCCTTCCCCCTTTGCCCCATAACCACGTTTGTTTTCTATGTCTGAGTCTGTTTCTGTTTTGTAAATAAGTTTGTTTGTCTTTTTTTTTTAGATTCCACATATGAGTGATATCATACAAAGTGAAGTAACCCAGAAAGAGAAAAAAAAAAAACCATATGAACTTTCAAATTTTATTTGACATTTCTGTCTCAGTGTTTCCCCAAACATACAGCAGACCTCTTTCTCCTTAATTCTTTCATCCTTCAAAATGCTAGTCAGCAAAGGGGGAGTATGTGTTGGTTTCCTGAAGTTTTGGGCATGTAACCGTAAAAGGCGGTAGGTGGGAAGATGGGAGGTAGCGTTGGGTTCATTTCAGCATCACATAATAGAAAACAGAAAGCATCTTAACATTAAGACTGCATGTGTGTTCTTACGAAGCCTCAATTCTACCAACTCAGCTCCAGCTTCTTCTTACTGAGGTGCACAGCCCTGTTTCTCTCCTGTCCTCTCCTCTTATTCCTTATTTCCTGCCCCCCCATGCTTAAATTCCCACTCATTAATAAATATTATTAACCAGCACCAAGCACTGTGTACTTGGAGCTTTATATGTATTGTCCACTTAATGCTCTCACAACCCTGTGAGGTAGGTACTATTATCCCCATTTTACAAGTGAGAAAATTGAGGTAGAGAAACAACACTCAATATATTGTCCCCAAATATACATTTTATAATTGCCTTTACATGCCATCCAACACTGCTTATTAAGACATTGTTCTAAACAAACAGTTTCTACTTTAGAAGGAAATCTGGTGCTCGCTGGTAAAATATTACTATTTTATTCATTCACCATGTGTACGTTAGACGTTAACGTGTTGTTGGACGTTACCGTATGTTTTACAGGTTTAATTACTCTCTGCCGCTTCCTTTGGACCTCTTAGAGCCAATACTTGAATTCCTTACATTGGGTATTTTCATTGAGACTACTTCTTCAGGTCATTTGTGTGTGTGTGTGTGTGTGTGTGTGTGTGTGTGTGTGTGTGTGTGTTGTTTAAGACTTTTTTAAAAGAGCACTTTAAGGATCACAGCAAAATTGAGAGATAAGTACAGAGATTGATCATATAACCTCTGCCCTCACCCATGCATAGCTTCCCCCATTATCAACATCCCCCACAAAGTGGTACTTGTTTACAATTGATGAACCTACATCGACACATCATGATCACCCAGAGTCCACAGTTTACATCGTGGGTCACTCTTGGTGTTTTCACTGCCCTAAAAATGCTCTATTTATCCCAACCTCTCCTCCCTCAACAACTGGCAACCACTGATCTTTTTATTGTTTTCAGAGTTTTGGCTTTTCCAGACTGTCTTGTGGTTGGAATTATATAGTACGTAGCCTTTCCAGATTGGCTTCTTTCACTTAGTAACATACATTTAGGTTTCCTCTATGTCTTCTCATGGCTGGACAGCTCATTTCTTTTTACTGGTGATAAATTTTCCATCATCTGCAAGTACCACAGTTTATCCATTCACCTACTGAAGGACGTCTTGGTTGCTCCCAAGTTTTGTGCTCTCTCCTGAAACACAGCCCCATAAGTTGTCCAGCTGGACCTAACCCAACCAATGATGGAGAAAATCAGATAGAGGAAAAGAACTAGTAGATTTAAATGACTATATAATAGTTGTTAAATATGAATAATAGAAAAAGTAAGTTCAAATAATACATAATTGGTGATGAATGGAACCAAAAAATACTCAAAAATAGAATAAATTTAAACTTCCCACAAGTGAAAGACTGAATATATTCATGAAAATGGCTTCTCTTGTCTCTGGAAAATAAATAGACATAAAATAACCAAGAGTAAGTTTCATTTTATGAACTATTTTACATTTACCTTAGGATAAAACAAGCACATTGTTATGTTAATGTTATTTTGAACCAAAATATTTTTCATAGGCCAAAACAGTGACAAGATAGATGTCTAAAATAAGTCTAAGAAAAGTCTCTAATTTTAAATTTGGAATTGGAAATATCAACGTGAACTAATGATTGTTGGCCCTTAAATTTTTTTTGAGTTTTGATCTCTGAAACAATGTGTAATCAGTGTTTCTCAATACTATTCTTCTCTAAAAAGAGCCTAGGACTGGCGTAGGAAGTGTACAGGATGATCCTGGAACATCTTGTTGGCCCAGAAGGCAAGGAAGCTGTCAAAGGTTAATGGGATCATGTCAAAAGCACGTGCAGCCAGCTTGACGGGCTCCCATGGCAAAAGACGTGACAACGTGAGCATCAATGAGAGTGATGATTGCAATTGTTTAAAACTCCCTGAAAATATAAAAAAAACCTATGAGTTATTAGTGATATTAAAAGAGGAAATCAAACATAACTCATTGTACAATATTGGAGGTTGCTAGGGCACAAACTCACGTAGAAAACTGATAATGAAAGGAAAAGAACTGAGCGTTTATCCTGCCTTTGCAGTAGGAACTATGTTTCAGAGGAACCAAATGTCTTCAGTGGATGAAGGCAAGTTTTTATGTCCAAAAACTACTCATAAATACAGAAGCAATCGCAGAATGAGAAAAACCACCACTTGGCAACTTCTAAGGAATGACAACTTCAGACGGTGGTCATCAGTGGGCCATGAAACTGCTGATGAGATGTCAATGGGGATTTTTACAATGAAGGGAACAGCTTGTCAGCACCTGAACCCCAACCCTTAGCATCTCTAAGAGTGAGATAACCAGACTTAGTGCCTCCTGATAAAACTCAGTGTGACACCACAGCACCACCTGCGATGAAATTTGAACTTGAACATAAACAAGCCTCTAGATGTAACTCCCAGTCTGCAGGAAATACAGGAGCTAGAGAAACAATCAGCAAAATTCAGAATGTGGAACGGACTCAATTTCTTCAACATTTAAAGCATAAGAAACGAAATAAAGAGGGGATGTCTTATAGTAAGAGTTTTATGAGAAACTTAAGAGATATAAGAAAATACAAGCAAACTTATTTGAATCTTAATTCAATCAAATCAACAGTAAAAACTTTTTTTGACAATATGTAAATTCTGAGAGTTTGAAGGTGGACTCAGTATTATAGTATGAATATTACAATATGAATGTTGACTAGATGATATAAAAGTTATTAAATGGTTAATAGTATTAGGTAATCATGATGATGGCCTGTGGTCATGTAAAAAATGTTTGTTTTTTTAAAAATTTATATTGAAATGTTTAGAAGTAGAAAAATATAACATACGAATTTTACTCTGGAATACTCTAGCCAAGAAAATAGAAATGGGGAAATAAAGCGAGTCTGGTAGCGAGGATGGTTGTTGAAGATGGACGGTAATTACTAGAGGTTCCTTGAATTCTTTACTTTTGTGTATTTCTGCAAGTTTTCCCAGTAAAAAGTAACAAAAGAGAATGATTTGTCTGTTAGCAAAGCACCAAATTCAACGACTAAAGAGTAAAACTTTTCAAATATTTAAGCATATGAAACTGGTCACCTACCAAATTCTTCCTCTGAAATGTTAAATGGCAAGAAATCATGGAGAAAGGTCTATAAAGTTGGCAAAAACCTAACGTAACTCAAAGTTTATCCAAGAGGAATTTATTTACAGTTAAGGCAATAATAACTGCAATTACTCAGGATTCTAATAGCCTAAAAAATCTTATTTGAAAAAAATTCCATCCTCCTTGAATATTAATCAAAATCAGGAATCCATGAATGGAGAGTCTGTGTTGTTGAAGAGCTGGAGAAGAGCCTGAGTCCATTTACTGAGTCATGGAATAACTCCAAATAACTGCGCTAATTGTTTTTATAAAAACCGACAACATAACGCCATTTGCAGCAACATGGATGTTCCTGGAGAATGTCATTTTAAGTGAAGTAAGCCAGAAAAAGAAAGAAAAATACCATATGAGATTGCTCATATGTGGAATCTAAAAAACAAAAACAAAAACAAACAAACAAACAAAAAAACATAAACACAGGAGAGAAATAGACTCATAGACATAGAATACAGACTTGTGGTTGCCAGGGGGGCGGAGGGTGAGAAGGGGTAGACTGGGATTTCAAAACTGTAGAATAGATAAACAAGATTATACTGTATAGCACAGGGAAATATACACAAAATCTTATGGTAGCTCACAGAGAAGAAAATGTGACAATGAGTGTGTGTATGTCCATGTATGACTGAAAAATTGTGCTGAACACTGGAATTTGACACAACATTGTAAAATGATTATAAATCAATAAAAATGTTAAAAAAAGACATTTAAAAAAAACCATAATGTAATTTTAAAAGTTAATGATATAAAAAAACCTTATATTCTCTCATATCCCCTTGCCTATTTTCCTTTAAGGCATTTATCATGATTACTAATTTAGACATTTACATACAAGTTTAACTTGTTTAAGTTTTGATTCCAGTCATGAGTCTGTATGCTGGTTGAGAGCCAGGACCACATTTTTTTGTGTTTAATTCTCATCACAGAGTACACTCAACATCTAACTTATTGCCTACTGCATTATAGGCATCTAAGAATCGTTTTGAATAAATAAATAATAATGTGTAATTATTTATGAAGGTAAAATCCCCAAATGTGACCGTGTTATCTTAGGGCTTGAGAAATTTTATGTTTTAATAACTTTATTGATCTATAATTGGAACAGAAATTGCCATGTTTAAAGTGTATAATATGACCCATTCTGACACATGTATCCCATGAAACTCACTACAATCAAGATGGTGAACATATCCATCATCCCCGAAAGTTTGCTTGTGACTCTTTTAATCCTCTCCTTACCACCCCCTACACTGTACCCTGCTCCATAAATATATCAAAAGTTATCAAGCAGTACATTTAAAATATGGCAGCTTATTGTAGGTCAATTATACCTTCATCTGCTTTTTGTTGCTGTATATTAGTTTGCATTTTCTAGAATTTTGTGCAAAGGAATCATATCATCTGCCTTTTTTTTTCTTTTTTTTTGGTCTGGCTTCTTTCACTCAAGATAGTTATTCTGAGATTCATTCGTGTTGTCATGTGCATCCACAGTTCAATTCTTTTTTTACTGCTGAGTAGTATTCCATTGTGTGGATACCCACAACTTTTACATTCATCTATCAGTGAGCATTAGCAGTGTTTTCAGTTTTGGGTTGCTGTGAACATTTGTATACACGTCTTTGAATGAATATATGCTTTCACTGTCCATGGGTAAACACCTAGGAGTGGAATGACTGCATCATACGGTAGATACACGTAACTTTTTAAGGCATCCAAATTGTTTTACAAAGTGGTTGTTTTGCCAACCAGCATGGGGATTTGTCAGTGGCATGAAGGCGTTAGTGATAGAGACGGGAGTGGGACCAGACAATTATTCCCAGAAGTAAAATAGCTGGATCATATGGTAGTTCCATTTGTAATTTCTGAGGAACCTCCATACTGTTTTCCATAGTGGCTGTACCAATTTACATTCCCACCAACAGTGCATAAGGGTCTCCTTTTCTCCACATCTCACCAGCATTTATCATCCCTTCTTTTTGATGATAGCCATTCTATCAGACTTGGGGTGACATCTCTTTTTTTTTTTTTTTGCATTTCCCTTATGAGTAGTGATGCTGAACACCTTTTCATGTACCTGTTGACCATTTGTATATCTTCTTAGGAAAAATGTCTATTTGGGTCCTTTGCTCATTTTCCATTGGATTATTTGGTTTTTTTGCTATTGAGTTGCAGTATTTTATTGACTATTATAAATGCAAAGAGTCTCAAAGGGCAACCTGCGGAATGGGAAAAATATTTGCAAATGATAGATCTAATAAGAGGTTAATATCCAAAATATATAAAGAACTTAGACCAAAAAATAAATAAATAAATAAAATGGGAATAGGGCTTGAATAGACGTTTATCCAAAGAAAGTATAATAAATACTGCAATCAGTCTTGTAAAATCATTTTTTTAATAATTGTAGAAATATTTTTTATCTTGTAAAATCATTTCGTGAAAGGGGAAGATGGAAATTAAGGGACACTGGCTGGATTTTTCTGTTTTTATCTAGGATGGTCACGCAGGTAGAAAAGATAATGACATTGAAGAGCTTGTAAAATCAAGATAAAAAATATTTACCTTCTAGGGTCAGTGTGAGGATTCAATGTGTTAATATACATAAAGAACTGAGGACAGTATAGAGCATATAGTGAATACTCTATTATGTCTACCATCTCAGACTTTTAAATCTTAGGATCTCTTGACGCCATTACAAAATTGCTTAGCACCACCATAAAGCTTCTGTGCTCAAGGATTACATTTATCAATATTTACTGTATTAGAAATTAAAACCAATAAACTTAAAAAAAATGAAAAAAGCAAGAGTAAACAAATGGGACCTCATTAAAGTTATAAGCTTTTGCACAGCAAAGGAAACCATAAACAAAACAATAAGACAACCTACAGAATGGGAGAAAATGTTTGCAAATGATGCGACTGAATAGGGCCTCATCCCCAGAATATACAAACGGCTCATACAGCTTAATAACAAAAAATTAGCCCAATCCAAAAATGGCCCAAAGATCTAAATAAAAATGTTCATTCATGAAGTCATTTAAAATAACTACATGATAACATAATTTAAAAATTAAGAATAACTATACTTTCTCCAAAGAATTAGGAGGAAGAGTGGCATTGTTCTACGTTTGTGCAAATCTTGGTAGTATCTGGCTCACTAGAAGATGCTTGGAACCATACCTGCTTCTGCATTCAGTCTGCTATAAATCACACATCAGGAGGCCTGGGGGAAACTCCATTGTACTCTCCACAGAAAGTGAAAGTGAAAGAGGCAAATCCCATTTTATGATTATTTGAAAAAGTTTTGACCTCATGGACCCAGGTTTCAGGGACCCTCAAGAGTCCTCAAACTGATTACACCTTGAGAACGACCCCATATTTTCTATTATTATTATTGTTGTTGTTGTTATGGTTACTGATGATGATGATGATGATGATGATGATGGAGAAAACCAGGATAGAAATGGATTTTCCAAAGTTAGACTATGTGTGAAGTTCTCTTTATAAAACTGGTTCTATGCAGACATCCATTTAAAAGTGCTCGTCTTTCCCCAATGTTCACAGCAGCACTATTTATGACAGCCAAGACATGGAAGCAACCTAAATGTCCATTGACCAATGACTGGATAAAGAAGCTGTGGTGTATTTATACAATGGAATACTACTCAGTCATAAAAATGATAAAATAATGTCATTTGCAGCAACATGGATGGACCTGGAGAATGTCATTTGAATGGAAGCAAGCCAGAAAGAGAAATCGTTCATGTGCGAAATCTAAAAAAAAAAAAAAAAGACAAATGAACTTATATATAAAACAGAAGCAGACTCACAGACATAGAATACAGACTTGTGGTTGCCAGGGGGGAGGGGGGTGAGAAGGGATAAACTGGGAGATCGAGATTTGCAGATACTGACTGATATATATAAAATAGATAAATAAGTTTATGCTGTATAGCACAGGGAAATATATTCAGTATCTTGTAGTAGCTTATAGTGAAAAAGAATATGAAAATGAATATATGTATGTCCATGTATGACTGAAGCATTGTGCTGTACACCAGAAATTGACACAACATTGTAAACTGACTATAAACTCAATAAAGAAAAAGTGCTTGTCTTTGAAAGAGTGGAACTAGGTTTAGGTCAAAGTGCTGTGAACCTATTGATAGTCAGAATAAATGGATGGTGATATTTATCTTTTTCAGGCTTGTGGAGCTATAGGCATGAAATAAAGAGGAAAAAGTCCCCTAGTGCGCTGTTGCTGTAAGGAAACTGTGTGTGTGTGTTTGTACCACTGTAGAGAATTTTCATGAGAAGTTACGTGTTAGCCCTGTGCTCAGACACGAAAAATGCGGATCATACAGTGAAACCCAGGAAAATTTTAATGCCTTTTCCCAAGGATATTCAGGCAGAAGAAATACATTCTGGAAGACCAAAATAAATAACTGTAACCAAAGCATTTCATGAAAAGGGAAAATGGAACTTAGGGGACATTTGTTCCCTCGGCTGGATTTTTCTGTTTTTTATCCAGGATGGCCACCAGGTAGAAAAGATAACAATATTGAAGAGCTGATAATACAGTAGTATGTTCTCAGGCCATCCTTGTCCAGAATCAACAGGGTCTTGAATTTCTCAGCTATTCATTTTAAAGGCAAAATCTCGTCCTTGTGTCTCAGGGGGAATATCATGCTCCCAAACTATGTTGTAAGAGAAAACTGAATTACAGGTCCTCAAGACCAGCGATGCTGGTGGGGAGGGTGTGTTTCAAGTGGTAGAGCACATGCTTACATGCATGAGGTCCTGGGTTCACTCCCCAGTACCTCCCCTAAAAATAAATAAATAAACCTAATTACTTCCCTCCCTACCTCAAAAAAAAAAAAAAAAAAAAAAAAAAAAAAAAAAGACCAATGATGCCAGGCTCAGCATTGCCGAGTCATTCTTGAAGCTGTGGTCTCTGGGTCTCCCAGTGTAGCAGTTTCCCTCCGCCCTCTGTTCTCTTTTAAAAATAACCATTCTGCTTTTGGCACTTTTCCTGTCCTCAGTTTCCCCAGAAGTATGAAAAACCAACAACAAAAGATCCCAGGGTACAGATTGGTTACACTGTCCAAGGGTCCATGGAAGTAAAATCCATCTAATGTGGCTTAGGGAAAATCAAAGTGGTTGAGAAAATGATCCACAGAAATGATCTACAGGACATGGAAGGGTAAGCAACAGTGTGGTATTGAGGGTGGGTGCAAAGAGAGAAGGCAATGGATCATTCCAGAGGCTGATGGTGCCAAATGAAACTAGGAAAAACTGACCTTGAAAAAGAGGGTAAGAGATGAGCCAAAGGGAAGTGAACTAAAGGCTGTAGAAAGTGAAGTCTTGACTGTGTAGCTCTGCTCTTCTGTGCTGTCTCTCATCCACCTGTTATCTGATCCCTCCTACATCAGCCTTGAAAATCATTCCCCAGCTGCAGGGTGAGCCATCCTCTGGAGGATGCTCTGCCGTGGTTCATACTCTAGGAAGAAGGCTGGGGTCATGTGGACGTGTAAGAAGAACAAGCGTTGCGAGATCTGGGGGAAAGATAAACTAGTGGAGGAATGGTGAGATTCATCTGTTAGAGACCAGAAAGCAGAGGATTCAAAAGCAAAGGAGTAGTAGAGAAATGAAAAAATTAAGGCTATAACAAAGGGAGAAACAATTCGCTAGAGAAAAGAACACATCTTAACAGAGAGAAAGGACAGCTGGTGTAGAATTAGTTTTTAAATTTTTGGGGAGAGATTAGTTAGTTTTTATTAATTTTTTAGTGGAGGTACTGGGGATTGAACCCAGGACCTCTTGCATGCTAAGCACATGCTCCACCACTGAGCTATACCCTCAACTGGTACAGAATTGAAGCAAACCTGCCTGCTGTGATAGCAGAGGAAATAGACTAAGCCTAAGTAGGAGTGGATTCTTCTTGGTGACCTGCTGAATGCCTTCTCTTGCTTCTTGCCTTCTAGAGGTGCTCAGCTATAGTATCTCTTCTCACTTGAAACACTGCAGAGGATTTTTTGAGTAACAGAGATGACCAACACCTCTAATTTATCTTGATTCCCTGTGCAGTATTTCTCTCTCAGGCTCCTTAGGGTTTTAGTCATTAAGGAATTAAGGACATCTTGGGGAATGTAGCCAATATTTTATAATAACTATAAACGGAGAATAACCTTTAAAAATTGTGAATCACTAGATTGTACACCTGTAACTTGTATAATATCAACTCCTTCAACTAAAAAAAAGGAAATTAAGGATAGCTCTATCTCATTTCCTGAGAAGTTGGGGACTAGCTGTGATTTATGGGGGGGCCTGTTGCTGTCTTTTATACAAGGTGGTCAGCTTTGGGGAAATGGGCATGTCTAGCTAATCTGTGATGCAGGGAGAGGGCCGTAGAGCATTAGAAAAAAGCATCATTTAATGAAAATTTGGTGGAGAGAGGGGAGAGCGGAAGAGATGATGGTAATGGTGAATATTTCACTTAAGGAATTTTCTTTCCTCAATTCTTTTGTGAACATGGGAGTAAAAATTAGTTGAAATACTTTCTGCCCTTCTCCCTTTGTTTTCCATTGCTTTAACCGTAAACGTGTCTGCTGCCCACACCGACAGAGGAGCACCAGATGGTTTTGCGCATGCTGTTCCCTTTGCCTTGACTAGAAAATGCCCTCTGCTTATATCACAGTCAAAACCCTTCCACCATCTTGGTGGAGCTTTCCTCAGTTCCCCAGCAGTATTCATCTTTCCTGCCTCTCTATTGTCCTCCCATATAGGTAAATAACTTAACATTTGCTGGGTGCCTACACAGTATAACTCAGTATGCTCTCACAAGACATTATCTCCACATTACAGCACCCTTGAGGAGTTACGAGAACCTCACGGTGCAGAAAAGTGGCCGTTTTCTGAAGGCTACACCCAGTCAGAGGTAAGAGATGGAAGAGGGATGACTCAAGCCTGTATCTCATGGTGCCTAAAACTGTAAGCATCTTCTGGCAAATAGAATCAAACAATCCCCAGAGATAAATTTTGTAATGCATTTCATTTATTGTATAAAAAAGCAATCTGTGCTGCGTTTAAGTCATCTACACGTGTTTGTGTTTCCTACTAAATTATGAATCTTTGAATGTCAGGAAGCAGATCTTTATTCCAGTCTCTGTATTACCCAGAGTGCCTACCGGGAGATCTTACTATAGACGATAAATACAAGCTGCTAATTGAATAGCTCAAAACTACCTCTGGGTTTTTATCCTTCCATCTGTCCTGTTTTGCCACTCTTGACCTGGACCTCAGTCCTTCCATTTTTTTGGACCAGAGTCTGGGGTCTCAATCAAACTTTTACACCGAAGTGAGATGCCTTAACTCATGCCACCTGGAGACTTGTCATTATGGGGACTCCTAAGAGCAGTGGTGGTCACCAATTTTACCTCAGTTTCCTGGTAGGACAATTTTAATCAACTGGACATCCCAGAACAACAAATTCACCCCAAAGCATTCTAAAGCAGGGATCTGGAACCTGGATTTCCCCTTGGATGAAACTTCCCTGCTGCTGCCTGCCCTTGGGCAAGTTGCCTCATCCCTCAGATCCCTAGATTTTTCATCTGAGAAAGGGAGATGATCATTCTTACCCTGACGGTCATGAAAATAAATCTCAAAACTAAAATTATGACACGGACCTCCCTTCTCCAGCCTGGTCTTCCTCCTGTCGATGTACCACGTCTGTCTATGGCATCACCAACTGTACATTTTGTGCAACCCAGAAAGACACTTCCCTCTCCTTCAAGCTCTGCTATCAATCAGCTACCAAGTTCTGTGAGCTCATTCAGTTCCCTGCATCACCAGGACCACCACCCATAACTAACTGGTCTCACCAAATCTACTTCTATTACCGCCGTTCCCAGACCTAACTTTCCACACTATACCCAGAGACATCTTTCAGAATTTAAGTGGGAGTCACTGCCAAAATATTCTCAGTGGCTTCACAGTACTCCTGGCTCAGCTAAAGAATCTCTGATACAGCCTGAGACCCTGTGTGCTCTGGGGTTATTTCCAGCCTCTCTCTCCCAGACTGTGCTCCACACAAGGCAGAAAGCTTCCGTCGATCTTCTCCAATAAGCCATGCACATTTCTGCTGCAGAGAATGTTTACCCATCATGCCCTTTCTCTTTTTGCCCCTAACATTCTTTCAGTTTTACTTTATTTCAAGTTAACTGCTTAACTCTCCTTTGCTCACCTACACACCCAAGACTAGGCCAATTCCTTTGATATAGATTCTCCTATCACTGTTTCACTTTCCTCCCCAGCTCTCAGAATAATTAAAAAATTTACATTTCTGTGAATCTTTGACAAACCTCTGTCCAAACATCAGCATGTAAGACCCTTGAGGAACTATGTTTGGCTGTATCTCTAGCACTTAATACAACACCTGGCACAAGTACAGGCTTCATAAATATTTATTGAATGAGTCTGTACTTTATATATGGTAGCCTTTATTCTGAATGTTACCCAACTCTCCGGTTTCATAGGAAAAGCTCCATTTTTGGATTCCGAGCTGGTTCAAATCACGGTCCTGTTAATCTTGAGCAGTTATATCCTTTTGTAGCTCATCTGTAAAATGGGGATGACTGTCCCTGCCTCACTGAGTTGTTGTGAGGTTTTAGTGAGCTAATACAATGTCAAGTGTCTGAAACGGGCCTGACTCAGGGCTTCATCAGCGTTGGATAGTAAAATTATTGTGATTAACCTAGGCCAGAAAAAAATTGTTGTAATTAACCTAGGCCAGAAGGTCATGTAAATAACCTGAGTGTAAGCAAACAGTTGTCCGTAGGTCAACCTTGACCACCTGGAGCGTCAAGGAGGGAGTCTCCGGCCTCATTCTGCAGTCCCGTCGCGTCCCCCCCGCCCACCCCCGCCGCAAAACTGTCCAGGAAGTTTCAATCCCAGGGGAGGTTGAGGCTGCAGGGAGGTGGCAGCGAGAGGACACCCGAGGGCGCTGCAGAGGTCGGGGCGGCAGTTCAGCCCCAGCCCGGCGGCCCCGCCGCCTCCTCCGCAACTGCTCGGCTCGCCGTCTGTGTCCGCAGCCCGGGCAGCATCCCAGGAAGGCGACGCCGGGAGCCACCGCGCCTCGCCTGCCCTCCGCGAACCCGCGTGCTTCCGGCAAGTTTGGCTCAGCCCTCGCAGGTCCCGCATCCACCCGGCCCGATTTTTCGGGTTCGGTCGGCTGCTCCCGCCTCCCTCCCCGGCCCGAGGTGGCGACCGGACGCGCAAGCGGCGTCCCATCTGGGGTGGCTGCACAAACAGCGGGGGTGTCTGCGCCTCCAGGGGCAGGGACGGGGTGTCAGCGCGAACTTCGCATTTTAATCACGTTTAGGAGGACCTTTCGGTCGTCAGGTCCCAGGAGGGCTCCCCAGTTGATGTAGGTCCTTTTTGCTGGGGGATGCAGATTTAAGGGGTGTGTGTGTGTGTGTGTGTGTGTGTAAATCTTTACATTATGGGGCACCTTAATGAGAAGTCTATGAGACTTCAATTCTCAGTTCTTTCCTCCTAAAGCTTTCTTTAAACATGGAAGTAGTTTTTATTTCCTCACTTGAGGTTCCTTTCATTTAATTTTCAAGCGATGATATAATACAACGCTATAATATACAGAATAATACATATTCTAAATTAAACATTTCTCATAACTCCTCTACCCTTCAAACTGAGCGTTAATTTTGAACCTTGGAAAAGCATTCTCATTTTAATAACAAAGTTTTCCCATACATTTTTCTTTTGAAAAGTTAGAGTACACCAACCAATGAACTTAAATTTAAAAAGCGGACAAATGCAAACATTGAAAACTCCACAGAGACGCCAAATTAATGGATACTACTTATGGTTTTGGATTTTCAAAGAATGGCTTTGCGGTATCTGTCAGATTGTCTTGAAAATCAAGTTCTGATCTTAATCATGAAAGGGTTAAATAGCTTCTAGGTTATATTCATGTCACTCTTAGAATAGCTGACCCATAATACATCAGCAGTCTATCCTAGGGCGTGTGGGATCAAATACCTTAAATTAAATGAAAAAAAGTTGAAATATTTGTCGTCACGTTACGTCAGTTTAGATGAGTTGCAAGTAAATCATTTCCTAACCTTTTAAAAGATGAAAAGTTTTGATGACTACTGTTTACACACTTTGAATATTTTATATTTGCGTGGTCATCACAGTTTACACAAATGATTGCTTATATCCATTTCCAATCGACAAATAGGAGAGTAGCTGTGATATTTGACAGTTAACATTTCATGCTTTTCCATAAAGGTGACGTTATATAAAACTGCAGAGATTACTGCCTATTATCAAAAGGTCATTTAGAGAATCTGGAGATAAACTCATTATGGACAGGTGAAGAGAAGTAGGGTAATTAATTAGAATTGAAAAAAACTGATATGGAGTCATAGAAATCAAAGTCATGATTAGCACATGAAATAGTTAATTTTGTTTTTGTTTTTGTTTTAAACACAGGTTTCCAGAGCCTTACCAAAAAAATCCTCTTACGTTTGTTAAACATTTAGTGGAAGATTACAGCCAATGTTTTGTCTTTGGTGAGTAGCTGTTTGTCTCACTTTATTTACTTGGTATTGGATATTTGTCAATGTCATTTCGTATCTACAGAAAATTCTTACGCTCTATGGAGGTAGGGAATGTGTGTGTGCGTGTCTGCCGGAGGTCACGTGACGGTTTCATCCTATTTGGTGGAGCAGCTTGACTTTTTTTTCCCCTTGTTTTTGGTGATGGTTGTGAGTGCAGAAGTTGATTGACAGATGCATGCCAGAAACCCCCATTCTCCTTTTCAAAGACAACATATGATGGATTGCGATCTCCCAGCCCAGCAGGACACGGGGACCATGCAAGCTGTAATTGGTCAGGTATGGAGTCAGCCATTTCTCAACTGCCCCTTTTTTTTCCACGAGGGTCTCACCATATGATTCACATAATTCATATTTACAGTACCATCTTTCTATCTGTAGCTTCAGCTACCTGCCAGCGTAGTGCTGCAAGTGCAAGGGGGAAAAGGCACCCATTAAATCCAGCCAGGAAAGCTCAGCTTAAAACTTCAATGCGATGCTTAAAAACCCAAACTAATCCAACCACAAAACAAAACAAAACCAAAAACCAAAAAAAAAAAAAAAAAAAAAAAAAAAAAAATCCGAAGAACAAATTTAATTTATCATTTGACCTGAATGTTGAAATTTATGTCTATTTTTAAAGAATATATTTTCTGTTGAGATTGTGATCTCTGGAAGAAATCAAGTGGGAGACGAGACTAAAGTATTACATTTTCTAGGTGGTAGTTAAAATTTTTCTGTTCAATATTTTTATTTTGACTGTGTCCTGTCCCTCTTTCTCGCTCTCCCTCCCTTTCTCCACGGAAGATGTAAATATATAAATGCACGTGCCTTTACTTCTAACCCAGATGATGTGTGATCCAGCCTGGTAGATGTATGTAGTAGTGGTCCTGGCTGCTGCGGAGGGGCAGGCTGCAAATTAAACACTGCCACAATCTGAAAGGTCCAGGTGGTCCGCTCACGCCTCCTAATGCAATCCACACAACAGCTTTAATAAACAGCTCTATTTAGTTCCTCCTCCCTGTATCCAGGGAGGTGAACTGGTCTGGGGCTGCTGTGATGAAATGCCAGAAGAATCTCTCTCAGAGGCCTCACAAGCTGATTTTTAGAGCTTCCCCGTTCTGTCGTCTTTGTCTTCCAAATGGGTCAGTGAGTCTCGCTCTTTCGGTTCTCGGGCTTTCTGTTCAGTCGGTAGTTTCTGTGTGTGTTTGAATGTTTGTGTCGTCGAGCTAAATCAGAAGAGGAAAGGGTCATTGTATTTTCATTTGCCTTCAAATAACTGAAGTGGTGAGAGGAATGATCGCGCCCTGCTGCAAAGGAAGGGTGATTTTTCTGACTGTGATGGGGGTGGGGTGAAGAAAAAAGGAATATACGTGGCTTCTTTCTGGTTTTTTGGTGATGGATTATTGACCAAAATTTTTTCTGAGTTACCTCTGCTTACTTAGGAACTGTTAACTCATAAATCAGAATATGGTTACGAATATTGATGAACTCCTAAAAGTTTTTTTTTTCTCTTTCTTTCTTTCTTTCTTTTTTTTTTGCACACTTTCCAATCAAGACAAGCTGGCAGGGTGATGACATAAAATTTGTTTGCTGTGTGTTAATGGCATGAAGGAAAATCTACCATCTTACTCTGTTTTCAGCCAAATTATAGGCAAACACTTTAGGGTTCTGAAAGCACATGTTTTATTAATACCAGCATGCTTCATAACGTATTTTTAGGTGAAAAATGTCAGATATATAATACCATGTTTCCACAGGCTCATATTATTTTAAAAGCAGTAGATAGCTACTTCAACAGAACAATGTATTTTTTTTAAAACTTTCAAGTTGGTTTTTGTTATACAGGTACATATAAAGTGAAGTCTCTGGGCATATATTTGTCAGGAAAAAAAAATCTGTGAAGACTTTTTATATACCGTTAATACCTATTTCAGTGTCAGTGTCACTAGATAAACAAGGAGGTGTATGAAATATAGTTAAAATAATTGTGCCAAATGGAATTAAATACATACCTGTTAAAATAGATGACCTTTTGGTGTATAGATAACAGTTTAGCTCCTGATATCTGTCTTGTCCTGTTTAATAAAACTTTTCTTAGTTGGCACCCATGTTCCCTTCTGTAGATCATAGGATGGCCTTAATATTGTGCAAAATTACTGTGTTTCAGTAGCAAATAAGCAGTAAGATTTTCTTTCGTATTTATTTCCCTTAGTTGGAAAAAGAAAGCTTGGCAAAAAAAAAAAAAAAAATAACAGGAGAGTTATTTCTAATTTGTTATTCAATATTGTTTATTGGAAATCATTGCTGAGGTATATACTTTGAAAAGGTTCAAGTACCTACTAAAAAAAGGAATTGGCATACACTTTACAGACCCCAGACTGAAACTTCTAATTTGTCAGAATTTAAAATTGGTTGTTATTATTACACTGCTCTGTGTTTTGTGTGTACTTTGAGTGATTTTTAAAGGCTCAGTGTGTCCAGGAACTATATATATTAATGATTAGTTATGAATACTTACTAAATAGTGCATCAAAGCAGCCAAGTTGTCCCTGAAGGTTTCATTTCTCATAAATGATTTGTTAAAAAAAAAAAGCCAGATCCTTATGATAGTCATGATCATAAATTACAAAAGCGGTTGCTCTGAAGGTTGTAAAATTTTTTGTACCAAAAATGTACAAAAACTGAAATGCTTATTTTTTTCGAAACTGAAAAACTAGTACTCAAAAGAAAAGAAAAATAGCATAGTGTCCCATATGCATACCACAAAAGTCAGAAAGCCTAATTGAACTCATATCTTTAAATATGGAAAGATGACACAGATTTGGAATGATTTCCTTTTAATTGGTATAGTATAGATAAGCATATTGACTCAAATGACTAATTCTAACAATAAGGACAAGAATGTGAAAATAATTTTTCTTGCTTTTCAGTCACTTGTAACCAGAAAGAGATGGTTGGCTTTTTAGCTTTTGATTTCAGTATCATCTTATACCTTCCCAGCAGCTGTGAACAGTCCCCATTGATGATACAAATATTTTTGTGTTCCTTCTCAAATACATATTGGAATAGTAATTATTTTTGCCCCCCCCCCTTTTTTTTTTCTGGTCTGAGTTCTGTTCCTACATGATTTGAGGTGGAGGAGAAAATCACCACTTTTCCCTGATATTTTGTATTCAGAATACTGAAAGATTCCCATGAAAATATGATCATCAGGGTTTTGTTTTTTTTTTTCATTCATCTCTAGGATCAAATATCTAGTTGCTTCCACTGGAGGGGAGAGGGAATTTCTCTGCCTTGCTGGTCATGATTCAGCTCGGGAGGGTGCAGAAGCTTCAAGAAGCAGATAGTGCTTATAAATGCCTTTCCCCCAGGACTTTCCCTCCCTCAAGCAAGCAATTAAGCCATCTAGTACTTAAGTACAGACTCCTTGCCTAGTATCTCAAGACCAAGAAACTTAGTTCGTTCATAAAGTTTCTTAGAAATCGAACCAGATTTTAAATAGTTATCTGTAGCAAGCTTCCTGACCCTTGAAACCATAGGATGGATTTTACCTTCAGATGATTTTCAAATCAATTCAAACTAAACAGTTCAGCAGGTTCTGAACTGTGGGTTCGAATATTATTTAAGAATGAAAATGCACATTTCCATCACTCATGGTCATTAAATGTTTACTGCATCTTTCCTTTTTCTTCAAACCAGAGCTTGTGGCTTGTGAGTGACAGATGAGTTTATCAGTATTACGAATCTCCTGTTTTTTGTTTTTTTTTCATCTCATGCGGACGGGTCACAGTGTCCAATCCTCTTTCTAGCATTGCTGTCCCCAGAGGACCCTTGGCCAGCCTGCCATCTTGATGTGCCGGCCTGAGGGTCTGGCCTGGCTGCATGTCTCTGTAGACCGACTGCTGCAAATATTACAGGACAGATGATATTAAATTAGCTGTTAATAAAAACAACAGATGAGGCAAATTAGATAAAAATACTTAGCAGGCATATCTAAGAGTTTGGGAGGAATGGGAGAGACACAGCTGGCCAGAAGTGCTCCTATGTGCACCTCCCAGTGGGCATGGTTCAAGAACTCAAAGGAGAGTGAAGAAAACATATTTAATCACATTGGAAGTGCAGTCAAAGCTTTTGCAATTTTCCTAACCAGTAAAATGGGTCTTTTTAACTTTTTTCGAGGTAGATTTGGACAATTTAAATTGTTTGAAAGTGGCCTATTATAAGGTGAATGCAGTTGTCTGAGACCATGCTCAGTGAGTGTGCTCATGGCTCAAAAGGGGAGTGAGTGTGGGTAACTGGGTGCATTTGTCCTAATGGTATCTCAGTGAGTGTTTTCTCATATGAAGGTTTTGAGACACAAATATTTCATTGTTCTAACATCAAAACAGTTTTATACATGGGTTTGTTTATACCCTCTGTGGTTCCAAAAAAGTATTTTAACGTTGCTTTAGGAACAATGTGCTTACCTAGAACATACTCAAGCTGATGCGAAATGGAGGTGGCCTGGGGAGAGGGGAACTGGGCAGGGTGTAAATAATACACTTGCAGACTGTTCTCAGTTCATGGAGACTGCTTTTCATGCCCCTTATAAAAAAATTGAATGTTGAGGCTAACCTAACCCTGTTTTATGTTTGCTAAACATAACTCTCATATATTTAAAAAGCCATTTTTGTAGGTGTGACTGCCCATGGTTTTTGAAACTGACATATTCACTTCAACAGATTTATGTATTTTGGGGATGTGTAATCATTAATGTCTGAATTTAACTGAGAATACTTTTTTCCAGAGTATTGTAGGTAAATAGTATACTAGAAAAATACAAATTAATTAAGGATTATTCTTTCTGAATACAAAATTGAATTTGTACTATGTACTTCTAATTGACCTTAAACACTTCACTCAATATTTCACTTATACTTAGAGGAAAGTTGATGTTAGCTTTTTACATTCTATCAGATGAACTCAATTTTTATTACCTTTAAAATATTTTAAAATTGAAATTCAGTATGTTACCTGAGCTAGTGTTTATATTGTAAAGCCAATTTTGTCCCTTAATGTAAAATTTGTCAGTATTTATTAATATTATTGTATAGTATTATAGAGTAACAACGTGTAATAATGTAATTAATACTATACAATAATAGTAATAATACTGAACAACCAGCACATGAAATCTGGTCTTGAAACTAAGTTTTCTTTTCTATTCCTAAGGTTAATTAATGAAACTCTTTCTAAATACTATTCAAATATCATTTTGATGCTTAAGAATTTAAAGCTTTTTGATTTGTATCTCCAGAATATGGAGAGAGATTGCTAAAGCACTTAAAAAAGTGAATGCTTATGAAAGTTTGAATGTCATATATTTCCTATATGTAAAATCTGTAGTATTTGTTCCATAGGTCAGTGAATGAAGGTATTCCTTCCTCCACCATGTCTTTGCTAGTAAATTGCATTTAATCAAACAGTTTACAGTATATTCTCTTTTCATCTTTATTATTTACACAAATTAGAATTTAACTGACATGTTCACAAATATTGAAAAACTCCACTTTTCAAATGCATTATGACATATAAGTGTTGCTTTTTAAAAAAACACTTGATTGGGTAGAAGAGAGTTGTGAAATAAAATGCAAATGTAAAAGGATCAGACCTGAATCTGAACAGTAAAACAAAATCCAAATCATGAAACTCTTAAATAATTTTTTATTTTGTAGCCACACTGTTCCTTGGGGGATAATAGCTGCTCTAAATAATGTTTCAAGCCTGCCTTCATATTCTTCTTTTTTCTTTTCCTCCCTGCTCCCCCCGCCTTTTTTTTTTTTTTTTTGTGGGTGAAATGTGTGTCCAATAAAGTAAATTACTGAGTGAAGCCTTGTTCTGGGATCACATGTCAGTTACTCTGTTGAGCCGTAATGTCTTGGGCTGGTCCAAATTTGTAATCAAAATTTGTAGAAGGGGTTGTGAGAGATTGTCATTACACCTCAGTAAGATTCATTTTTCTTTCTACCTATTATTTTCTTGCTCTCCCCAGTTCTGTGATGTGAGCCAATTACGGTGAAAATTGACTAATTATTATTTGATAAATTCTTTCCTGGCTTGCCCTATGCTTGTATTATTTTCTTTACCCTGGCTATATTATTTTTATTTTCGGGCTGTCACCTCTCCTAAATACAAAACCATGGTAAATAAGTAGTAACAAAACAATTGAAAACATTTCTGATTATTTATATAAAAGGCAACTCTCTAGATTTTAAAAAACACTTTATTTTTCAAGGTGGCTGGTTTCAGAAAATAGCTTTTTTGTTGTCACTAGCTTTAAAACCCCCATGATATGAAAGACCCTTTCTTCCAAAGAGAGGGATTAGCTGTTGATACTTGGTGCTGATTCCAGGTGAACTGTAACCCTGTTCCCTTGGCGGCATTTTTCTAACCATAGAACAAGAAAAAAAAAATTGAGAATCAAAAGAATAGTTTAAATTTCACCTATTTTCAGTCTCCCCACTGGTGGATTATTCCAATGGGAAGAGATAGTCGCACAATTTCCAGCTCCCACCTCTTAAGGTCAGAGATGCAAATAAATATGTTGACACTTTGAAAAGGAAATAGTTACTCAAATACATTGCTGCAGTATTTTGCTCTCTTCCTTCACCGTCATCGCTCCATCAGTTTTTCTTCTCTTTTCTGCTGAAATCCAGAGTCAGTTTGATGAGTAATAAGTGAGAAGTGAATCCTTGTGAGCTGCCCAGGCAGCAAAAAAAAAAAAAAAAAAGAGACAAGACCTGAAGCAAAACAAAGCCAAATGTTACCAGGAAACTCACCAACACACTTGATACTGTAGTTAGTATTTTGGGTAAATTATTTTGTGAGATTCCTTCAAGCACTCAGCAATAGTGTATCACACAAGAAAGCAGTGGAACAATGCTTTAGGACAGGACAAATACAATTTTAAAACAAAACCAAAAGGAAAAAAACAAAATAGCTTCACAGTGTTGGAGCCATGGAACACAGATTTCCAAATGAAGAAACACCTATTTTGGAGCTTTTCACAGGAGTTTAACCAACACTTGTGTGCTGTGAAATAGCAACCTTTTAAATAAAATCCATGTTTCCGGTGGTTAATATGATGCTGACTCTGTTGGCATATTTTACAACCCTGATTTTTCATGATTAATTAGAAACTGTTATAAGAAGAAAACATCTATCTCGAACACCTAAAAACTTAAAGAAACAGATATCCTTAAAAAAAAACAAATATACTTAAAAAAAAGATATACTTTTAAAACAAATATTAAATACCTGTTAAATGCTGTTTTTAACATTGATCAGAAGAACTCAGGTAAAGCCCTGTTTAAAAGAACAAAGTACATCTTTATAGAAAGCTTTGTTTTCAGAGCAAGATTTATACACAGATTTTTTTTAAATGAAATTATTTGATTGTTGAGAGTGAGAGGCAAATATTGCACCAATACAGAAGCCTGGGTACCAGAAACTGTAATGGATATTGAAGAGATATGATGAAAAAAAAGGTAGATATTTCTTAGATCTTCAGTTACGTTTGTCCCAGATCGAAGGCCAACGTGGGTGAGAATGGAGCCAGGAACACAGTCAGGCGATGGCAGGCCCAATTGTCTTCAGAGTTGGTTAATTCTGTAACCCTTAAATAACACTTGGAAACAGGGTTCTTTTAACCTTCTGGAGAAAAGGTTGAGAGTTGGGACAAATGTAAAATGCTGCTTAATGTGCACGAATAAAGCTGAGAACATCAGGTTCATTTCACTTGGTGTCAGCCCTGATGATTCACCGCGATGGTCAGGGCAAACTCTGGTCTCTGGGCTGAAACAATTTTATCCATTTTTTTTTTTTTCAAAAGACAGAATGTTCCAGCTTGGATCTTATATCCTTAGGGTTACAATATTGAATTCTGAATCGGGAAACTCAATCTTGCAGCCAGATTTGACAAGATGCTGGTTGAATGGTAGGCAGAAGTGATGATTGTGGGATGAAATGCCCGAGGTCAGAATTTGGGGAAATAAGAGATTTTTGTGGAAACGTGGCTGTGATATAAGAATCCCAAGTTTGAAAGTTTTCTCACCACTCCTATTAGCAGGTGGTGTTTGTTCAGGGGTCTGAAAAGTAGATCACTGCTGTATTCATTTTCTCTGCCTCAGATTTTTCTTAAACAGACTTGAGTTTTTACACATTCTTAGGTGTACTTCTAACGTTGCTAATATAAAAGGTGTTTGTAGTAATAGTCAAATATTTCTGGGATCAAAGAATAATGTTATCGCTCAAATCCAAGAAAGTCATACTTGGTTCCTGGCAAAATGTTAATACTTGATTCAAGAACTAAAGTTGTTTCTTTTTTTGAAAACTTTTTCCATTTGTAAACAAACCCATGTTTAGATTTCCAGAGACTAAGGAATTTGGAGTAGACATGAAAATGAGGCAGTTTAATTAGTGAAAACACCTACTTACACCCCTTTGAGATTGTAGGAATACTTAATTAGTTAGCCTCTAATAATCTAAACTTATTTTAACTCTATTTTGAATTTTAAGGCATGAAAAATTTATGGTAGGTGTTTACTTAAGATATTCCTCCCCTCAACCAAGTTGTTCAAGGCAATGGAAAAATATTTTGCAACCTCTATAAGTCAAGATTCTACACTACATTGTAAACTGACTGTAGCTAAATAAAATAAAATAAAAAAAAAAATAAAATAAAATAAAATTAAAAGATTCTAATAGAAATTTGAATATGTAGTTGATCACTATACTGCAAAAGGATGATTATTGTGGTTATTTCCTTCCAAAAACAGGGGTGCTTGGTTTTTGCTGGGAACTTCCATTTTATAGCTGCTTTCTACAAGCACTGAAACATATCAGCTGGGATTGTTTCCTCTCTACCATTATCCATCAAATAGAATTTAAACAGCTAGTCCAGGCAGAGAGTGAAGCATTGAGTAAAGCCAGCAGAACATGAGCACAATTCTTATGTGCGAATAGTTGAGTCAAGTTACAGAGCACAATCCTACCAGGCTTTTAAAATTTTTTATTAAACAAATTATAAAAGCAATGCGTGCTTATGAGAAGCAGTTGCAACAACTGTATACAGTGAAAAGTAAAGTACCCCATCATTTCATTCCTCTCCAAGTATTCATTGTCAGTACTTTCTTATATATCCTTCCAGAAATTTTCTATCCATGGATAAGCATAGAAAATCTTTATACAACTGAAGCAGAGCCACACTGTACATAGAGTTTTGCGAATTACTTTTATGTTTTAAAAAAGTATTTTGCATGTTTCTCTCTCATATTCCCTTTTATGGATGTACACTGATTTATTTAACCAGTTCTCTTTTTTTAAAAAAAAATGGAGCTGTCATTGACATATAACATTATATTACTTTCAGGTGTGCAACATAATGATTCAATATTTGTATATGTTGCAAAATGATCGCCACAGTAAATAAGCAGTTATCTCTTGATGAGCATCTAGCTTCAAATGTAAATCTGTCTCTGCTCTCTGCAATGAGACTAACAAGCAGAGATGTTTCATTTCTCTTAGCATAAAAAATCCAGAATCTTCCAGATGGGGTTTTGCGTTACCAAAAGAACTCTAAGGAGTGACTTCCTAAAAGTAGGTGAGGTGTAATGTTAAAAGTGAAGGATAGCTTATGTTACAAGAATAGATCTTTATCATTTATGTATTGAACATTCAAACCAATTAAAGTAAAAATAAAGATCACGGGACTGTATTTAGTGACAAAGAAGTAAGAATAAGAGATGATCACATAATGAGACTGTTCTCATTCAGAAACATTGTGACTTTAAAAACCTCTGTGTCTGTTCCAAGGGGAACAAAATGCATAACTTACTTTCTTTCGTGGGGCTCGATGCTATTTATTACGATAATTGACAGAGATATATGCTTCCAATGCAGGATTCAGTTAGTGTACCTAGATTAGTGAAAAGGAGACCAGAAGAAATTCATGGTCATTAATGTCAGTTAAATTCCTGTTTTCTATATTTCATATTGTCAGAACAATCCTTCAACCACGATTTGTAGGTTAAATAATGCAGTCAGGAGAAGGGCAGAATCAAAACTAACCAGACATCGTGCTTGAATTCAGCTAACTTGGGGTTTTGGTAAAGTAGGCAAAATGCATACTTAAATATTTAAGGGAATATGAAAAGTTACATTTTACCTTTCTTTTAGGCTATGTCTCTCATTTGTCTCCGCCCCCTTTTTTTTTTAGTGAAGTCTAGTCAGTTTACAATGTTGTGTCAATTTGTGGTGTACAGCATAATATTTCAGTCATACATATACATACATATGTTCGTTTTCATATTCTTTTTCATTATAGGTCACTGCAAGGTATTGAATATAGTTCCCCGTGCTATGCAGTAGAAACTCGTTTATCCAGTTTTGTGAGGATTTCCTTCTATGTAAGAGATACTCTGCCAAAGTTCAGTAGGTTTTCTGTGTGATTTGTTCCGTGTGTAGATGTAGTTGTTGCTGTGTTCGTGGGAGAGGGTGAGCGAATCGTTTTCTACTCCGTCATCTTGGGCCAGCTGCCTCTCTCATTCATCTTCACCACGTCATTTCACATATGCTAAGAGGAGAAGCGGGGAATAATGAAATCGTACTTGTATGAGAGATGGAAGTGTGGGCTGATTGTGACATCTTTCACTGTACAGATTCCCTGAGCTGACTCTAGGACTGCCGGCTGGGTGGCTGTGTGCCTTCTCCTTCTCTGTCCTTCCCTACAGGTGCCGGGACAAGCAACCTGGACAGGAAATGATCACACTTCATTTACAGGTTCCAATGTAGCTGACTCCCTCACGAGAAGCTCAAGGCAGACTTTCAAGAACAAATTGCAGAGCATCTCTCTGATATTAATGCTCTCATTTGAAACCCACAACTCTGAGAATTAGATACAAACCATCACTCCCATTTTATGGAAGTGGAAACTGCTTAGAGAGGTCATAGCAATATTGCCAATTGCTAGTGAGTGGAAATGAACTTTGAATCTACATATTCTTTCTAAGGGTTCACTGTTTATCATCTATCCCAGTCCTTAACTCTGGCTGCCTTTTAGAACCACCTGGGGGCAACCGTGAAAAAAATCTGATATGCAGGACCCATCATCAGAAATTCTGATTCACTTTACTTGGGTAGGGTCTGCATACTGGTATTTTAAAAAAACTTTATAAGTGATTCTAATGCATTCTATCACAGTGCCTCTTAAATTGAATGGATGTTATTTTAAATAAAATGAGGTAATGAAGATTAAATAGCGTTGCCCCACCCGATACACACACACACACACACACACACACATCATTAATAATAACCTCCCAGTTAGTGCGCACTGACCAGATACCAGGCACATTACAAGCAAAATCTCATTCTCGCAGCAGCTCTGTGAGGTGGTTACTGTTATTGTCCCCATTTCACTAATTAGATGACAGAGGAAGTGGCACAAGTTCACATGGACATTAAGTGGCAAAGCTAGAATTTGACGTAAAGATGCTGGAAGCCAGGGTGTAAATGCTTAATCATGTACAAAATTCACAGAATTGAAACATGACACTAAATACTACCTGTGGAAAATATGGTTCTTAGTATCATCTCTTTTTAACAAATGATTTTTTAATTACTGCATTTACTTTATTCTTGTTTTTGTTTTTTGGGTTTTTTTTTGGGGGGGGGAGGGGGTTTTATTTATTTATTTATTTTTAGTGGAAGTACTGGGGATTGAACCCAGGACCTTGTGCATGCTAGGCACACACTCTGCACTGAGCTATGCCCTCCCCCAGTACCATCTGTTGATGAAGGCATATTTTATCACAGAAATATTTCATTTCCTTTCTCTCTCCTTCCTGCCCTCTTCCCTTTCCTCCTCCTTCTCCCCTCCTCCCTCCTCTTCCTCTTCACCTTCTTCCTCCTCCTTTTCCTGATTTTTAAGAATTATATTGTCATTAAGGATAACAGTGGTGGGGAATCAATGATTCTACCAAGGAATTATTTTTTAACTCAAAGTTTGGAAAACTTGTTAATAATTATTGTAGCATTTCACTTAATTTGATTCCATTTCTTTCTGAAGTCGAAGTAACTAAAGGATATCATTTATCTTGTTTAACTGTTTTCAATTACATTTCTTCCTGTCAAGTGGCATTTTTAACATTTGTGGCCTCAGAGGCAGGAGAGGGGTTGGAAAAGAGAAATGTCTCCCCACCCAGTTGTTTAAAATCTTCGCAAAACATTCGCTTTGTTTGCATCTGTGTGTTATGAATGTAGGACCACGTCGAGTTTACTTTTAAAGATACCCTTTAATTTTTTCCACACAATTCAGTTATGTCAGAACTCATGGATATATGGTTTGGAAATAAAATGATGATTTGGGGAAGTGAATCACCATGATCTTCGACAAAATACTTAATGCTTTGGAACATCAGAGGTGAACGTAACACTTGGTAAAGACAGTGTTTTTTCGCCTGGAGCTTGCAATCCATGGTAGTACAATACATCTTCTGTCTTGGCTTGCCACGGCTTCCGTACCTACATCCCTCCTCTCAGTGACACTGTGAAGCAGTGGGAGGAGACGTGCTCATTGCTCAGGTGGGTGAGCTGAACCTTGACAACGTCTCCTGCAGGAGCCCAGCAAGGGGGTGGGTTGGGCTGGAATTAGATGTAGCCTGTTGAGAGGGAGTACGAGCGAGGGGTATGCTAGAATTAAAGAAAGCAGACAAGGACGTGAGTTAGATTTTGTGCGTTGAGATCTTTGAAGGTTTTCTCATGTGTTCACACCTCTCTTCCTTTTTGCTCATTTGTTTTTGTTTTTAGGGGTTGCAGGTTTAGGTTTATGATTCCAGAACAACCTAAAGGAAAGTCTAGCTCACATCCAACATGAGTCTGAGCCACATAGAAATTTGGATATCAGGATTTTACACACACATACACACACATGCACAATTCAACCGTTTTTCCATTCAGGAGTTAATTTTTTTCATTTCACAAGAGGTCAAAGCTCGCAAAACCACTAAAGCACTTGGAGTTTGACCGATCGCTGTAGAATTCCACGGAAGAAGAAGCAAATGGTCCTCCAGTGTGTGTTTCAGAGCATCAGACTTCTGGTAGACAAGAGGTGCAGCGTGTTCTCAGGTTGTCACAGATGGCAAGATTTTCTTCTTTTTTTTTTATAGCTGAGTAGTATTCCATTGTATGGATATGCGTATGTGGGTATATACCTAAATATAGATATATGTGTGTGTATATAACACCTTTATCCATTTATCCATTGATAGCCACTTAGCTTTCTTTCATATCTGGGCTATTATAAATACTGCTGTAATAAAACATGGGGGTACAGATATCTTTTCAAATTAGTGTTTTCATTTTCTGCAGATAAATACCCAGCAGTGGAATTGCTGGATTATATGCTAGTTCTACTTTCAGTTTTTTTGAGGAATCTCCATATTGATTTCCTTAGTGGCTGCACCAATTTATGTTCCCACCAACAGTGCATGACGATTCCCTGAATTCTACCAAACATTTAAAGAAGAGTTAATACCTATTCTTGTCAAATTATTCCAAAAAAATCTGAAGAGGAAGAAATACTTCCATACTCATTTTTTGAGGCCGTCATTACCCTGATATCAAAACCAGACAAAGATACAACAACAAAAAAAGAAAATTACAGGCCAACATTCATTTTTGGGGGGCTCTACTACAGGTGGTTTTTCTACTTGGCTGAAAAAACTCTTTGTCCAGCTAGAATTCAAAGTATCTGAGACTAATTGAAAGGCAAAACCATCGATTTTGTTAATGCCATCTCTTCCCTGTTGTTCTCAGTTTTCCTGTATTAGTTGGTACTTGGATAAATGGCAAGTCTTCCCTTCCAAACCAGTGTGGACTCGATCTGCAGGACTGCTCCATGGGTGAGGCCGGGTGGGGCCACAACCTGGAAGTGGGAAAAGCCAGACAGGAGAGGAGGAGGGTCTGAAAACAGAAGTGTGGTGTCGTGGGGGTGTCACAATTGGCACCTGGCAGGTTCCAGGGGAGATAAGGGGGTAGAGCTGGGATTCAAAGTCAGGCAGTCTGAGTCCATGGTTACGCCCCTCCACCTGCTCACTTCTGCACAGGTCGTCGCAGCCTTTCATCCACCTCAGCTCCTTCCTCACCCTCACCTCCCACATTAAATGAATGGACAGAGCTCATGGGATCCACTTGGGTTGAAAAGCTCTCTGCCCGTTCTTGCTTCCAACCTCCTTTTCAGACTGTTGTTCCTCTCACCTGGGCTGTGGCACTAACCCATCTCCTTCTAGGCTTCCTGTTCCTGCTTCCTGTACATCAGCGACTTTCAAACAAATTTCACATAAAAGCCCCAAATGTAGAAAGACAGTGGGACTCTGACTGAAGATTCCCGCCTGCTCTGTGACGACTTGTCCCCCTGTGGTGGCCTTGGTGCTTTACTGGAAACTTTGGGGAGTAAAATCCACTATGAAGGATTATTGGATAATTTCCTTAAGGAACAGCTCTAGTGTGTTCTTCCTGGTTCCAAAATTTCCAGTGGTTCAAAGACTTGGTCCTGAGAGCCCCCACCTTAGCTTTCCCAGATTTGTTTATAATCCTTCATTCTTCCCACTCAGATGCTACACTCTAGACGAACTAGACTACTCACCTTCCTCCAACATCTGTTGTTTCTTTCCTCCATACGTTTGGATTCTCACCACAATTTCTGTTTACTTAAACCTTATCCATCCTTCTGAAACAACAGCTCCTTCAGCAGACTCTACCCATCAGCCTAACCATCTGAACCCTGAGAGCACGCTGCCCCTCTTTTTGGCATCAACCTTCTCTGTTTGTTTTAGGGTGGTTGTAACCTGTGTTCTGTTTCCCCCGGATGATAACCTCTCAAGGGTTATCCTCTCCAATTTCCCTTTGGTGCCAGAGCTAAGCACACGGCCTCCAGCCTAGACCCGGGGCCCACACACATCATGCAGATAGTGAAAGTAATTCTTTCCTTCAATAGTGGTTCTTGGGCAATTGTTAGGCAACTTTATTGGTCCTGGGGATACAAGGTCCCAGCTGTCATGGCACTGATAGCAGGTATGGGTACACGTGAGCAGATATGATAAGGTCCTCCTTCTCAGCTGAAGTAAGAATTTCATAAGTTAGAGAAGTTTTAGAGGAAAAAGGTTGTCAAGTCCAACTGACACAAGCCCCTTGTTTCACCCAAAGAGGTCAAATGATCCGACCAAGTTCAGTGACCAAAACTGGGTGAGAGGTACCCCATTCTCCGGGCTTTAGGTCATAACTCTTAGGCTATCCTCGACTGGTCCCTAAGCAGATATCTGGTTGGTTCAGAAAAATGTGCAAAACAGAGATTATTCTTTGCAAAATTACCCTTTTATCCTATTTTCTCTGACCATTGTAATAATGCTTGTCTTTTGTCTTTCCTTCCTTTCCTCTCCCTCCCCATTCCTGCCAGCAGCCCCCCTACCCCTCAACAATCACATGAACAAGGTATGCAGTAGTAGTATTCTGGTTAATAAATTAGCTGTGACATCGCCTAGACCCTGCAACTTCCTGAGGTTAGGAGTCGGGGAGGAAACCTCCTCCCATAGTCTTTAGTGGATACATCCTAGCTTGAGCTGTCTTGTGTGATTAAGGTGCACTTGAGTGAATTTTAACAGCTCAGGAAGATGGGGTTGCAGCCAGCTCCCAGTGGGAGAGAGAGTTTACACAGCATACAGTATGGCTCGTGTTTTAAAAGCATACCTGTATCTAGACTTAGGTATGTTTTGATATTTGTTGCGATTTCACGGGATACCTAGCAAGTCTGAACATTTGTAAATGAGCCTCCTCATGCTCTGTATTTTTAACACAAGGGGAATGTTAGGAAAATTTAAGCCATGACTTCTTTTTTGGGGTTAATTGTGTTGGTTGTTTTAAGGGTGAGCTGGAAGAAGACAAGAAAGAGTAGACCGCCACATCAAGCTTAAAGACGCCACCATGGGAAGCCCAGCAATGGGCGTTAGAGTGTGGGCTTGAGGAGTTAGATGCTGTGTTTGAAGTAGTGTGAGTTGGGGGGTAGATCTGAATAGCGTTTCCACTTCACAGACTTCTCATGTCATTTAAAGAGTATTATGGAAGGTTTCTGATCTTTGGCCCCAGAGGAAGGAATTCCCCATTCCGTGTGGAGCTGTAAGGTCCCAGTGGATTTATTTCCTCATAAGCTACGTGAGGCAGGCGCTGTATTTCCACCCAGCCTCTGAAACAATGCTTTATACATAGGAGGCACTCAGGAAGGGGTTGTCAAGTGTCTGAATGCACAGGGTTCCCATCGAGGTGTGGTCCAAGGCTGTTCAGGCAGGTGGTTCTTGCTGCATGTTTATTGCCATTCCCAACTTACAGCTCCCAAAGCGACAATAACTTGTACCCTACGAGCATGTGGAGTATTGAGTATTTCTGTATGTGGTGTCAACTTTCATGTCATAACATACTATAGATGTCAGTTACAGTTGTTTGGGGGAAACCACAGGCTTTTTCCCATCTAAAATAAGCCCTTGCCAGCCATCCTAGCCTATGCAGGGGTGACAGTCACCGAAAAACCGTCTCATGCCTAACTCCCTCCCCTCACACTAGACCCCCAATTTGGTAGACACACCCAGTTACAAGCTTCAGTGCTGATTATAATGCCAATTCTGTGCTTAATAGTCTTTTGGCTAGTAACACTGTGACATTAATATTTCTGAAGGCCACTTTTATATTTGCTGTTGGTGTGTTGGGGTTAGTTTATTACAGCTACACTTTGAAAAGGGGAATCAATTCAAGAGTTGGTCTGGCTCCATGAGATGTCCCTGGGGACAGTGACATAGAACACACGCATTGCCTCATCCAGCCTCCTGCAACCAAAGATGAAATGCAATGGCTTTGTTTTCTGAAGTAGATCCTGTAACTTTTCCTTTTCTGTTCATAATTAGAGACTGTTTAAAAGGGTGTTTCTTGAAGCTTTCGAAGAGGAACTAAACCTCATCTTAGTTCTTCTTGTAGTTAAGCTCCCTATATAGAAAGCCAAGGGAAGGAGGCAGCGTGCTGGTGATGGGCAGGCGGGGGATGTCCATGGAGTCAAATGCTCTCTTCTCCAGGCCTGGGCAGCTCAGTTCTCGTGGATGCTGGAGCGCACTGTTTAAGCTGATTGGCCTTAAGCCATCAGATATTTCCATTTGTGTTACTTGAAGCTTAGAGATCTATGTGCTGTGCTCTCTAAGGGAAAACCACAGCGAATCTGTGTCTTTCTGAATTAAGAGCATCTTATTGTTAAGACTGATTTACTTATAAGGCCTTTACCCTTCTGGTGATCACTTAAACAGTTGATGAAGCAAGTCTGATATTTTACCAATGCATACTCCATCTCAGCAACTAGCATCATTCCTCGTCACTGTATTTCTTCTGCTAAAGGTCCTCTCTCTCTCTCTTTTGCATTCTCTTTTTTATTGAAGTCTAGTTAGTTTACAATGTTGTGTCAATTTCTAGTGTACAGCATAATGTTTCAATCATACATGTAGCTACATATATTCCTTTTCATATTCTTTTTCATTATAAGTTACTGTAAGATACTGAATACAGAGCCCTGTGCTATTACAGTAAAACTTGTTGTTTATCTGTTTTATATATAGTAGTTTGTATCTGCAAATCTTGAACTCTCAATTTATCCCTTTCCACCCCAAGGTTCTCTTAATCCCTTCTACATCTTCCATCTTCTCCCTTCTCTCAACACACACACACACACACACACACACACACACACACACACACACACACACACCAGGCACATCCCTTCCTTCCCAGCTTACAACTAGTAGATCTTAATCTCTGTCTTTTACCTTTGGAACCCTGGCCTCAAGACTGAACACTCAGGATCTTTGTTTCTCCTTTGGAAGTCATAAAACACATTTGTTGAAATGGAATAAAAATGCACCCAAGTTTTACTTACAGAATCTCTGGAAAAGGCTGGGGCTAAAGGACGCATTCCCACACTTTTGTCCATGAGTGTCTTCTTGGCCTCTGCGCACAGAGACTCCTGGCTCGGTGCCTGGTCCAGGCTTATCAACAACCCGACCTTTCCTTTCCTTGTATCTTCCAACACCTCAGTCCTTGGCAAGTCAACAACAACCCATCCAGTGTTCTCTGTTCAAATAGTCTAACAAGTGAATTCATACCTAAGTGTAAAAATGTGAACTACCATCTAATATTCATATTGGCCTTACAATATATTAGCCTTAAGATTAATTTAATAGTGGGGATACTTGTTGGGGAGGTGAGAGGGGTGTTTCTGAGTGAACAGCTCACTTGACCTCTCAGCCCAAACCACTTAGAAGGCCGCTTTCTCTGCCTTTATGTGATGCCTGTTTAAAAAAGGCTTCTTACACGTATAGCAGCACTAAATTTCCGTACTGAGACAAAGTACACTGGAAAGATCATTTTGCATCACAGGCAATGTGCGTGTGAGTGTGTGTGTGTGTGTGTGTGTGTGCGCGCGTGCATGCATTAGGTTAGAGTTGAGAACAGGTGATGATAATTAATTACTTCATATGCTTTTAATTGAGTGCCTGCTATGGGCCAGGTGCTATATAATGTCCTGAGGATAGAATGACAACCAAGAAAATTGTGGTCATTGTCCATACCTAGATTGTAGTGTAGATAAGGAAAGAGATGAAATATAAGTTTAAAAAAAAGACAAAAAAATTCTAATTTGTGATAAGTACTGGGAAAGAAATAAAAAATATTGCTAAGATGGTGAATTACAATTGAGGGTGAGAAACCTACTTTAGATGGGGAAATAGAAGTCCATGTTTAAGCTAAGTCATGAAGGTTGAATGGTCAGATTGTGGAGAATGGGGCTGGTGATGGGATGCGGAGAGTTGATGATAATGGTGATGGTGGTGATGGTGATGCAGATGGTGGTGGTGATGATGCTGGAGATGGTGATGATGATGGCAATGGTGATGAAGATGGTGGTGGTGATGATGGTGGTGGTGGTGATGATGGTGGTGGTGATGGAGATGGTGGTGGTAATGGTAAGTATTACCCACAATGAAGTTTAAATCTACTCTATGGTTAAAATAACAGAGCCATGTTAGTCTTTGACATTTTATCTAAGAAGACCCAGATAATAACAATTAGAATGATATTAAATTACTTGTTTAATCTTACCTTTGCCTGTGAATAGTTTACTCTTGAAAGTATGTTTAGTAGCAAAGGAACAAACTATTTCTGCCGCTTATATATGTTCTTTTGTAGATGATGAATTCTAGAAAAAACAAAGTGACAGCTATTACTCTTTTCTTCTTCAGGCAACATCCAGGAGTTTTGAAACCAGGTTTTCAATATAGGACTGGTTTTGCCTTGAGGTCAATGATTTACAGGTATCACGGAGAAAAATAATATTTTAGGGCAATAGACTGATTACTGACCTGCTGTTTTGGTAATTTATTGATTTAGTCAATTTCATTGAAGGACTAAGCTTATTTTCATCTTCAGGGGGAGTTTCTGAGTATTTCCCGATGATTATCTCCCACTTCCCTGCCTTCCTCTTCCCACTCTTCTCCTCTTTCTCTTGCCAAAACATTCTTAGCATAGACATATGAAGGTTTTGCTAAAAATCAGGTATTATTCAGTAATGAACAGAGACAGAGTTTTAAAATTTGCTGATTTATTCATCATCCGTGGGAGAGCACTTGTGGAAAACCGACACAATTTAGTTATGCTTTGTTTTTGAGTTTGAAAGATTTACTGTCATGGAAAGAATCTGTTATTTTGTTAACAGTAAAAAACAAGGTATAATACATCATGTACTACATGCTTCAATTTTATAAATAATTCAAAAATATAAAAAAGTGTATATAAATATTTATATCTGCATACAAAAGCCATCAAGGATATACTAATATGTTAGTCTCTTACTAGTGGGCTCTTTTGAGAAAATTTTATGGTTTTTCCTTCCCCAAGTTCTAAAATTTCAGCAATAAAAGGGATACTTTTGAAATAAACCACAAACCAAACAATAGCTTGTTTTGGCCTTTGACCTGGTAATTCTAGTAATTTAGAAAATAACCAGAGATCTGGGTGAACAAATTGTGTCCCTTTTGTCACTTATATCAGCACTCACATGACAAAGAAGGATCTGCTGTCTTAAAAGAGGGGAGTAGTTAAATATATGGAGGTAAATCCATAAATCATGTGAATTTAAAATTATGTTTTCAAAGAAGTTGAAGAACATTGGTGTATGTTTACAATATAATGTGTAATGTGAAGTGAAAAAAAAATTAGTTTATGGAGTAAGATACTAATTATGTAAAAAAGATACTGTATGTGTAGGAAAAAAGACCATAAATAAATAACCAAGCTTTTGGCAGTGGTAATTTCTAGGTTTGGGAAATCATGTTTCTCAATTTTTCAATTAACAGGCATTCCCTTTAAAATGAGATATATAAACACTTTTATAATTTTTAAAAAATCAGAAGATGACCCAAACAAGAATTCATTTAGCTGTTTTGGTGAAAATAATTAGGCCTAGAAAACATTGCTTCCTCTGTGTTCATTCAGTGACGTTAAGTCAACGGTAGCAAGCAGTAGCCTTGAATTTCTTGGACGCTTTTTATAGACTGTCTTAACTCCAGAGAAACACAAAGAAATCTCAAGATTTAGCATTGAATTATTGGCTTATCTGAGCAGTTATAAGCTTGGACGTATTACTGCTAATATTATTATAAGAAACATTATCAACTCTTGTCAATTGATCAGGGGAGTCCAATCAGGTTAATGAGCACCAGAGGGTTTCCTATAGGTTTTCTTGCATGTTGGACATATGGGATAAGAATCAAATGTATTAACCTCAGGGTCCCTGTTAAGCTACAGGACAAACCCAGCATGTGAACTGAACCCATCACGCAGGCATCCCTGGACCTCGGGCTCAGGGAAAGGAGACCTGTGGATTAGCAGTGCCCTGTGCAGAAGCAGCCCTCAGTAAAGAAATGACTGATCGCAGGGCACCGAAAGCGCCTTCGATCTTGTCTATGTCTCATTCCACCGTTTTAACTGGAGAGAGGATACTTTATACATGATATTTATGCAGATGGTACCTGTCTAGGATAAAAATGTAAAAATGGGAGGAGTAATTGTATTAATAGTAATAAAAAGATACTGAAAATTACAGCGGCCAATTATTGTGCCCCTGTGTTGTGCCAGCCCCTGCTTGAGCTGCTGGCATGAGTCTTTTAGTTAATCAGTGATGCCCACCTCTGATTTGCTCTGGGACTTGACCTTTCCTGATGGTCGTAACATGTAAGAAGACACAACTTCCAGGCTCTCAGCATCTACGGTGTCGAATGCCCTTCACCCCCTGTCCACCTCGTGGACTCGGTCTTGGTCTGTGCCCTGATGGTGTTCCTCCATGTCTGTCTGAGGCGGATGAGATCCAAGGTGAGAGGAAGAACAAATCCTGTAGGGTAATTCTATCACTCACCTCATCTTCATAATCTTCCCTGAGCTTCCTCCGCTGCTCACCCGGGTATTGATCGTGTCACAGGCTATAGCTGACCGAGACAGGGGGCTTGAAAACCTCTCCTCGCCAGCCTGGCCAGTGCGCCTGTTTCAGCTCCGAGAAGAAAAGCCTGCTGTGAAAACAATCAGTGCATTTGCTTTAGATCTAAGTGATTCCAACTAGGTCGATGCTTCATGCTGACGTTTGAAAACATTTTAAAAATTTCTCAGAGCTTGATTTCCACGGGAACATTGTGGCGTGTGTCTGAGTGTCTGCCGCTGTTATTTTTTACTGACGTGGCCAACAACCGCTCCCTGCCACAGCATACAAAAGCAATACAAAAACGAAGGCTTTTGTCTGCGTGGATATTTACCACGAAGGCCTTAGGGGGAGAAGGGAAACCGTGTGCAGGTTTGGCTGAGAGTCGCGTGTTAGTTTGATCTGCAGTGGCGCGGTTTTGATCTTGCTTGTTTCACTCCGGAAGTGAATATGGTCCAACCTTGACTAAGTCCAGATGGGAAAGGATGGACCAGCCTCCAGTTTGGTTTCGATTTCTGAGATTTTTCTTTGTTTTGGCACAGACTTTCCTATAAGGCCAATCATGTGTAATAATACTGAGAGAGGCCTTTTTTTTCTGAAAGATCCATCGGATCTCTGCAAGTGTATGTTTATATTCAGAAACCATCACATCTTGGCCTCAAATGACAAAATGGGCATTATAGAAAGGAGTTATCCTCACCCAAATTAATATTTACTCAATCTCTGGCCGGCACCCAGGACAATATGAATTAATTAATTTAATTAATAATTTAATATAATCTATTTATTAATATAAATATACTTTAATTACAGAATGTACAATAACACATTTTCTTCCTGAAAAATAACCCCCAGAGGAAGGGAATTCTTCACTAGCATTTATGTGGTGTTGGGGGGCACGATATAGTGAGGGTCCAGTTTCAAAGTATGGGGGCGGGGGCATTCATAAAATTATTATCCCTGATCACATTTCTAGGCTCCTCATCCTGATTATTAATAGCAGAGCCCAGGATCTGTTAAAAACAAAACAAAGTTAATTGACAAGCTGCACCATGAAAATTACTGTTCCTTTATTTTGAGACGAAGTCAGAGGCCTGACATAAGGGTGCTTTGTATTTTTCTTGGGAGATCTATGGCTGAGTCAGAGTCAGAGCTCAGTTGGTTACTGTTTCATCTGCCATGTCCTGCAAAAACTATGTGTGTCAGTTTGGCTGAATTTTCCTTGCAAGGCCATCATTTAAATCAAATGTTGGGGTTTTCCTCTGGGCGTGAACTTTCTGGGGTTGTCTTTCCCTGTTTGCTGTTTACTATCAGGATGCTAAGAGGATGTTCTTATAAAGATCCAAAAGGAAGTGGCAGAGTTCTCTTCTTCAGGTATTTTGTTGATTTTTCGGAATGCCTACCAATAGGAAAATCTCTACAAAACTCTAATGTGTGAGTTTATCGTGTAAAATCCGAGGGAAAGCATTGTCATGTCTCCTTTACTCAAATGAGTGAGATCTCCTTTTGCTCTGAATTGTTGCTTCTCCAAATGGTTAGATTTACTTTATGCCAGAGTTATTCCTTCTTTCATTAGCTGCTGCCACCTCTGGTTAGCTCTTTATCAGTGGGTGATATTATGGTTATTTTGCTGGACACCTACATTGAGTACATGTTGATTTCATACTTGACTATTAAAGCCTGTATTCTAAATACTCACTGCTCACAGATGAGTTTTTATTTGCTTTTTTTATATTTCATTTAAAAATAAGACAGATTTCCCTGTGCTATATAGTATAATCTTGTTTACCTATTCTACATTTTGAAATCCCAGTATATGCAAGATCTTATGGTAGCTCACAGAGAAAAAAATGTGACAATGAATACATTTATGTTCATGTATAACTGAAAAATTGTGCTCTACACTGGAATTTGACACAACATTGTAAAATGAGTATAACTCAATAAAAAAAAGAAAAAAGAAAAATTGCATATAAACTTAAAAAAAAATAAGATCGAGAGGGTGTGGCTTTTATGGGGTCTTGCTACTATGATACTAAGATACTGTGGGTCTTGCTGTATTATCTTACCCTTGTATTTTGAGCTGTCTGTCTGTCTGAAAAGCCCAAAGTGTTTCCAGGGTGTTAGGTCAGTGATTCTCATGGCTTCCAATGAAGAAGGTGGGAAGGAGATTTCAATTGAATGTACTTTGTCTTGAAGGCACAAAAGACATGTATTTAAAGGGGACCTAGGTCAACACTAATGGGTCTGGAGACAGATTGTGTGTCCAGCTTTCTAATTTTCTTCTCTTTCTATGAGATACACACTTCTCCAAAATGGGACAACACTTCAGAATGTCTTGGACTATAGAGTTTTAGGACCGTGAGGATAATGTAATCAACCGACTTAGCCACGATGCTGGTATTTCAGTGTTCCATAGCTTAAAGAAGGCAGCATTTGTGGAACACTTTGTCCTTTCTTTTCCAATAGCAGCATTTGTTTCAAAACATCAAGAGAGTGGAGCTGCTGC
Source organism: Camelus bactrianus (assembly GCF_048773025.1). Taxonomy (NCBI): domain Eukaryota; kingdom Metazoa; phylum Chordata; class Mammalia; order Artiodactyla; family Camelidae; genus Camelus; species Camelus bactrianus. Next base: position 79,701,307 of record NC_133545.1, read on the forward strand.
AAGTCAACGAATGGGGAACGTAATTCTACAATGTCATCTTTCCAGGATCATTTCATTCATTTAAAAAGTGCACTCCTTGGGTGTGCTGCAGAACTGCGATTTGTACTTGAAATGTACTATCAAGAGCCCTATTTGTAAAGAATTTATGCACTTAATTTATGTACTTGGCTCGCCACGTTACTTTGTTTCTGGACTTTTCCCCCCACAGAGCAATGGGGAGATTCTCCATGAATTGCAGAAAGAGGCTTATAATAAGCTTATACCGGCTCATGCATGAAGGTTAGGCTACTACAGATTTTCCAGATAATCAAATATGGATATGGCAGAAATATCTTTTCTTGCCAGAAGAAGCAACTCATTATGGGACCATTAACTGATTATCTCTTGGGAGTGTCTTTACAGCAATTATTTGAAAGCCAGGGTTTACCAGGAGAACCTTCAGAGAAGCGCAGCCCAGTGCTGGCAGTTCAGTAAAGCTGCTTATAATGAACATTTCTCCCCCAGGAGATTATTTCAGATGGGCCTGTGGAAGTGGCAGGAGGCAGGGCGTTCTCTTCCAGCTAATTGGAAAAGCGTGTATTCACGAGAGAAGGTTCTATTAAGTATAAACATGAAGGTGAAAATAATGCATAAAATTAGTATAAAGACTAATATAATTCTAGACATTGTTTAGCAACTTTAAACGTTAAAAAAAAAACAACAACTCTTTCCTCTTTCTAGGCCTTAGGTACTGTGGAAACAACATTATGGAGTCTTATGTGTAGGGCAAGTCTTAATCCTCCTGATGAATCCTGTTAAAACATTGGGTTGAATTTTATGGATCCAGACAAAATTGAACTGTAGAGTATGCATCCTTTGACAGTTTGTTTTTATTCTTTGGTAACATTCTATTGTCACTATTGCTTAGTCCTTGGAAAGGAAACTGCAGGTTTCTGGGTTTTTTTTTTTTTTTTTTTCTGGTTCTTCTCCTGGCCTCTTCTCAACTTCGAGGGTCATGTGGAACGTCCTCTCATGAACACTGGAAAGCTCTTTTTCACAGCAGCCAATAAAAATATATTCCTGATTTAATAAATGATGGGCCCTCCGTGGTTCTTAGTTTCCTTTTGGTAAAAGCTGCATTATTTCCACAAAGCTGTTACTTCTTTCGTCCTAGTGCTATTGACCCTTCTTTTCCATTTCAAAAACCTTTTGGCAAAAGGGTGGCATATGAGAATAAATTTTTAAAAATTATTTATCTATTTATTTTAATTTGGGGGGGTAATTAGGGTTACTTATTTATTTATGTTTAGAGGAGGTACTGGGGATTGAACCCTGGACCTTGTGTGTGCTAAGCATGTGCTCTACCACTTGAGCTATACCTTCCCCCCCAAGACTAAATTATTGTCCCCCTCCTCATAGTTCCTATTCAGATGACCACTTAGAATATTTACTATCTACCTATGAATTAAAAAAACACACTGAATTTTAAAAAATCATATTAGGAATGGCACCGGAATATACTATTTTTCGATAGCAGAATTTAAAAAATATTTTGATGCCTAATAATTTTTTGTTCTTCAAATCTATTTTCTCCTTCTACTTTTTTAGAAAACAATTATGATGACTATTAATCATATTTGTATGTCTGATTGTACCCCTTTTCTCATGACATAAATTAGAAAGAGATTTCTTTCAGAAGTGGAGGTTGGTTTTAGGAAAAAGATTAATTTGCTTATTCATTTGTTTGTTCATTCACTCACTTTATTCATTTATTTAGTTATTCACCAGTTAATCAGCAAATATTTGTTCAGCTTTATAAATGATAGGCATTTTGTTGAATGCTTAAAAGTACAAACATACATGGTTTGTTCCCTCCAAGAGTTTATGATTTATTGTAACAATACATCAAGAAATAATCGCAATGTAATGACAATTGCCTTAATTTATCCAGCTAATGAATATTTGTTGAATGTCTACTGTGAGCCAAGCACAGTCCTAGGAAGTGGATATGATGAGTATGGTCCCTGCCTTCTGATAGTTGAGTAGATCACACCTCCTGCCACGTGCCCCTTGTCCGCCCAGATGTAGTCACATTAGGCATTTTTGTAGTTCCTCAAACATGCCAAGCATCCTCTCAACTCAGAGAACTTTCTGTTCTCTGCCTGGATGCCTTTCCTTCAAATAATTGCATGACTCCTTCTTTACGTAAGACATTCAAAATTTGTATTAAGCTTATTCCTAGATATTGTGTGTGTGTGTGTGTGTGATTTGAATGGAATTTTTTTTTTCAGAATTCTCTTACAAGTTTTCTTAATTTATTAAGTGATTATCCTGGATTTTCTTTATATTATTTGGAAATTATGTTAATTTATATTATCTTTTTATAATAGCTATACTTCTTATTTCTTTTTCATGTCTTGTTGCATCATCTATTATTTGCGTGTCAGTGTGGTGATGGCAGGCATCTCTGTTTTGGTCCCAGCCTGTTGAAAGTCTTTGTGACTTGCCTTAAATGTAGAATCAGTCTGAACTCATTCAGTTGCAAATGACGGAAACCCAAATCAAGCTGTTAAGCAAGCTGGCTCACCTAACTAATTGATAAGCCCCAGGACAGGACTGTTCTCAGGCAGAGGCGAACTTTGAGGTTCAAATACTTCTATCAGGTCTACATCTCTGTCTCTACCTCTCACCATTATTTTCCTTTGTACTGGTTTTTTTTTTTTTTAGAAATACTTCCTCCCTGTAGTAGGAGATAACGGAATGATTCTGATTGGTCTTTCTGAGGTTACAAGCCCACCCTTTTGTTCAGCTTCTGTGTAGGGTGGCAAGATTAACCATGCTTGAAGCAATGTTCTGAATTCACTTGGTCACAAAACCTGACCTGAACTGACATGTCAAACATTTACACAATTTTTTCCCTTCAGAAATGTGTGATGTTCCAGAAATGTGCTGGGAGTGTTACTTAATATATACTCTAACATTGTATTATCCTTGTAAAATCTCAAAAATTCTGAGTTCTGATTCGTATCTTGCGCCAGTGAAATTATTCATGGGATTGTGAGCTCATATAATTAAGTTTTCCATATGTATCTGTAAGCTGAATCTAAAAATGGGGAAAAATTCCAGTATTTGAAATATTCATTATAAAACAAGGTACTTTCATAGGTTAAAACATATAGTCTTATGTGTTTAAAGCAGTACCACTAAAAAAGAAAATACCATGAATAAAAGTTGGAAATGGAGAGGGAAATGGAGCAGGATGTTTTTACTTCTAAATATTTTAATATGCTTTTACTTTTTCATCAAAAAGATTCACTTCCTCCACCAAGAAATTTATTACTTATAATTCATTTGCTTCTGGAAAGCACTCCTTTCAGAGTGACTTCAAGTTCTGTTGCAGCCTAGTTTTCCAGATCCAGTGCATAGCCATCTTCTGAAATTTCCTTTCATTTTTCTGCCTTATTTGGTCCATGGTTTCTTAAATCTCTTATTTTCCTCACCCTTGAATTCCATGTTTGGTGGTTGTTATTGCTGGAGTACATTTTTGAGTCATTCTTCAAGAACAAATGTGGATGGTGAATTTTGTGAGTCCCTTCATGTCTGAAAATGACTATTTTGTCTTCATAGTTGATTGAAAGCTAGAATTCTAGGTTCAAAATAATTTTCACTCAGAACTTTTGAAGGCCTTGCTTCGATGTTTTTTTTGACATCCAGCATTGCTTAAGAAATGTCTGAAACCAATTTGGTCCTTCTTCCTTTGAAGATAAATGTTACGATCTCTTTGGAAGCTTTTAAGATCTTTAGAATCCTGGTGTTCTGAAATTTTACAATAATGTGCTTAGATTTTATTCCCCAATTCTTTCTGCTCAGCACCAGACGGAATCTTTCAAAATGAAGACTTATTCTTTTTGTTGGTTTCTTTAAGCTTTGGGTAATTGCATTTTTTTTTTTTATTCCTTTGATAAATTGATCATGTCCCTTTTCTTAGCTACTTCTTTCTGGAAATACTAGACAGATGTTTGTCTTCCTGGATTGATTGTCTGTGTTGAAATATTTTACATTTTCTGTTTATTTGTTTTCATATTCTTTCATGACTTTCTTTTGCAGTTTACCTATGTCAGATGTCACTCTGTGACATATAGGACTAAGAGCAGGTGAGCAGGTTGAGTGTGTCTTCCCAGACCCCAAAAGAAATTTGGCCTCTACTCTATGGCCTCATTCCTCACTCTGGAAACCAATGCCTCCATTTTGAAAGTGTTGATAAGCATCAGAGGAGGCGTCCTCATTCAGGCCCTAATTAAATAATGAAGGTTTCTTTTTTTTTTTATAAGGCTGTGAGATGGAATATTCAGAACAGTAGGAGAAAAGGATAAATGATTTTAATCGGCTCAAGACACTCAATTTTCTACTCAGGATATTATTACATAAGATATTATTGCATAACAATCAGATAACACCCATATTGTTTTCTCAATCTACTACTGATGTGATTTCTTTCATTTCCAAAGTCTGTGAAGAAATGTTTATCTCTACAGTTATGACCTTGAGGTTAAAGTATGGGCTAACTGCTATTTCTGCCTTGAAAATTAGTTGAAATGGTCTTTGGCATCTCATTCACGACTCTTGTTCATTACCATTCCATGAAAATTTGAAAAGAATATTTATTTTACAGCTGTAAGATACAGTATTCCTCTTTCTCTTCAATAAATCAAACTCCTTAATTGTGTTATTCAAGGACTCTATTTTTTTTCTACTTGATCTGTCACATTCTGAAAGAGGTATGTTATCTCCCTTAAGATTGCAATTTCTGCCAATTTCTTGCTGTATTTCTAAAAGTTCTTCATCTAATGTATTTTGAGATTAGATTTTCTCTCATTGTATAAAGTTTCTTGACATATCTATTTGGCAGAATGTGCCTTTTATAAACACGAAATATCCCATTTAATGTATTTTGCTTGAGCTATATACTTCAACAGTAATATCGCACCTGCTTTCCTTTTGTTTCCATTTGCTTATCATATCATCAACGATTTTCAACCTTTCCTTATCATTTTACTTAAAATGCTCTTCTAAACAGCCGCGGACTGGGTTTTGCCTTTCTTTTTTACCACTATTTTAGACATTGTCTTTTATGGCAAAATTTAGTCCATTCCATTTGTTATGTGAATTGATTTGTTTGATCTCGGCCTTATTCTTACTAGGTACCTTTTATGTTTGGTAGTTTTCTTTTTTTCTTTTTTTTTTTCTTTTGAAATTTTTCCTTGGAGTGATCAACTTTGTTTTTTCCGTACTGGTTTGAAAGTTCTACATCTCATTTCTCTTCTACCAGAGGGTATTATTAATTTTCGTAAGAAAAATACTTGACCAATTTTTTTTTTTTTTCCTAGCAGCAAGATCTAAACTGTATTTGTAGCCTCTCCCCATAATCCCAGGATAAGATAAGAGTTTTGGTATTCGCTGACTCCACCTCAGTTTGCCATATTATATTGAAAGTATATGAAATTTTGGTTCTAGAATTTATTAAAAAGTAAGTTTATTTTTCTTTTCAGGAATCCTTTCTTCATAATTGATCTAAACTTCAAAACCATATTGCTAATTTCTTAGGCTTAATATCTACCTTATTGGTTTTATTCCCCAAATACTTCCTATATACTACAAATTCCCTTGATTTTATTACATTTATCTTGATTCATATCTTTCACCAATAATTCTTTTACAAAGGGCACATAGATGTCATGTTATTTCAATCCTTGCATTAACAAAAAATAAATATGATGATGTATATAAGAATAGAATTCTGGGAGAATAGTTAATTTCGCTAAGCATTATTACGTTTGTAGCGTTTATTTGGAGACTGTTCTATGAAAATACTTTGACTTCTCTGTAAGAAATGAGGACAAAAGAACAATGTGTATATTTGTGTGTGTATGTGTACATACTGTCATTTTTGAGGAATGCCTGCTTATAATTTTGACTTATCCTTCCTGTTTATGTGTGGTGCTATAGATGAAGGTGGTAATAGATGATGAATTTTCAAGTTTTTTACTTGTACAAATAAAATTTGGCAACCATTTAAAAAACTTATATATACCTAAAATCCAATTCTGGCAACCCACAGTTCTAACATATTTTCTTTGAAAGTAATCTTTTTCTTTCTTCGTTCTACGCTATTCAGGATTTTATCCTTATCCTTAAAATTCAGAAATTTGTCAGGGTATGTCAAGAGATAGGCCCTTAAGAAATAATCCTGCCTTGCTCTTAAGACCTTTAGCTATGAGACTTGTGACATTCTTCAACTTGGGAAAATTTCTCTTATTATATCTCTGATTAATGCTCATATTCCATTTTCTCTGTTCTCTTTTCTTTTATGATATCCTTTATTTGTTTTTTTTTCCACGTTCTTTTCTGTGGCTTTCCACTTCACTAATTTGCCTGTTTTCTCATTTGTCTATTGCTCATTTTATCTATTATCTATCTATCTATCTATCTATCTATCTATCTATCTATCTATCTATCTGTGTATCTATCTATATCTATAATTTTTATATATATATATATGTATAGTCAGTTTACAATTTCTGGTGTACAGCACAATAGTTCAGTCATATAGGAACATTCATATATTCATTTTCATATTCTTTTTCACCATAAGTCACTACAAGATATTGAATATAGTTCCTTGTGCTATACAGTATGAGCTTATTGTTTAATTGCTTATTTTTCATGCTTGGTTACTCTTTTTTTTTTCTGGATAATATCTTCTCAAATTCACTAAAATGTCTTGAATATATAAGTATATGTATACTTCACGTTCTCCAGTTTCCTACAGTCATTCTTTTCTGTAAGTGTTACTAATTCTGATCGCTCAGTCTGGTTACACCCTCATGCCTCATTATTTTTTACAACAAAACACTCAGATATACATTTAAATCAGTTTTGATACATGTGTATACCTGAGCAACAACTACCTCAGCCAAAACATAGAGCACTCTCACAGGTACAGAAACCTCCCCAGCTCTTCAGAGAGAACTGCTATTTTTTTTTAAAATTGCAGTACAGTCAGTTACAACGTGTCAATTTCTGGTGTACAGCATAATGTCCCAGTCATATATATATATGTACGTTTTAATATTCTTTTTCATTATAGGTTACTACAAGATATTGAATATAGTTCCCTGTGCTATACACAAGAAATCTGGTTTTTTAATCTATTTTTATATATAGTAGTTAATATTTGCAAATTTCAAACTTCCTTTGTCATCATAAGTTATTTTTGTCTTTTCTGGAGCTTCATAGAAATAGAATCACACAGTGTGTACTCATTGTGTCTTGCTTCTTTCCCTCATAATGTCTGTGAAATTCATTCATGGTTTTGAATGTATCTTCCTTCCTTCCTTCCTTCCTTCCTTCCTTCCTTCCTTCCTTCCTTTCTTTCCTTCTTTCTTTCTTTCTCTTTCTGTTTCTTTGTTTCTTCCTTCCTTTTCTTTCTTTCTCTCTCTCTCTCTTCCTTTTTCTTTCTCCCTCCCTTCCTTCCTTCTATCCTGCCTTCCTCCCTTCCTCCTTCTCTCCCTCCCTCTTTTCTTTCCTTATTATTTTTTCCCTGAAGAAATATTCCACTGGATGATAAACCAACCTGTTCATCTAGTCATCTTTTAGACATTTAGTTTGTTTCCAGTTCTGAGCTACTATGAATAAGCTGCTGTGAACATTCTTGCATATGTCTTTGCAAAGACACATGTTTTCAGTAGCTATATGTTGGGCATCTTTTCATATGCCTATCAATCATTTAATAGGCATATTAAATAAAATCATTTAGTGCTTTTGGAAGTATTTATTCAAGTCTTTTGCCTAGTTTCTAAGATTAGTTTTTTTTTAATAATTGTTTTGCAGGAGTTTTAAAATGTATTATGTGTGCTGGCCTTTATCAAATACAAATAGTGTGCATTTCTCTGATAGTGATATCGAGCATTTTTTCATGTGCCTATTGATCATTTGTATGTCTTCCTTGGAGAATTGCTTGTTTAGGTCTTTTGCCCATTTTTGGATTGGGTTGCTTGTTTGTTTCTTATTAAGTCGTATGAACTGCGTATATATTCTGGAGATCAAGCCTTTGTCGGTTTCATTTGCAAAAATTTTCTCCCATTTCGTAGGTTGTCTTTTTGTTTTACTTATGGTTTCCTTTGCTGTGCAGAAGCTTGTAAGTTTCATTAGGTCCCATTTGTTTATTCTTGCTTTTATTTCTATTGCTTGAGTAGACTCTTCTAGGAGGACATTTTTGAGATGTATGTCAGATAATGTTTTGCCTATATTTTCTTCTAGGAAGTTTATTGTATCTTGTCTTATGTTTAAGTCTTTGATCCATTTTGAGTTTATTTTTGTGTATGGTATATGAGATTGCTCGTGTGGAATCTAAAAAAAAAAAACAAAAACAAACAAACAAAGCATAAATACAAAACAGAAATAGACTCACAGACATAGAATACAAACTTGTGGTTGCCAAGGGGGCAGAGGGTGGGAAGGTATAGAGATTTTAAAATTGTAGAATAGATATAAACAAGATTATACTGTATAGCACAGGGAAATATATGCTAGATCTTATGGTAGCTCACAGAGAAAAAAATGTGACAATGAATATATGTATGTTCATGTATAACTGAAAAATTGTGCTCTACACTGAAATTTGACACAACATTGTAAAATGATTATAAATCAATAAAAAATGTTAAAAAAAATACAAACATTGTGAATTTTTTCTTTTAGTCTCTAGTTTGCCTTTTTATTTCTAAGCAAAGGCTTTTAAGAGCAGAAATTAAAAATTTTGATAAAGTCCAATTTACTATGCTTTTCTTTTGCACGTTGGTGTTTTCATATCTTGCGTAAGATCCTTTGTCCTCCAGTGGACCTTGGCAAATTCTGCAATGTCTGGAGACACTTTTGTTTGTAACAACTTGGGTGGGTGAGAGGCTGCTAGCATCCAGTGGGTAGAGGCCAGGGATGCTGCTAAGCCTCCTGCAAAGTACAGGACAGCTTCCTCACAGCACAGAATTAGCCAGTCCCAAATGTCAGTAGTGTCGAGGTTGAGAAATTCTGGTTTAAAGTGACACACAAATGTCCAAATAAGTTTTCCATATTCCTTACTGAAGATTTCTTATTAGGAAGATTTCCCCATCTGATTTATAAATTTATAAACTCTTACATTCTCCTATATCCCCATAGCCACCATTGTTGAGCCCTTCCTCTGATGCATATTCTATTCTATGGACTGTATTGTCTCACTGAAGTCTGAAAAGTAGGTATTCTCCCCATTTTATAGATGGAGAAACTGAGGCCAGGAAGGAAAAAGGCCCAGTGAGCCAAGATTTCTTTTTAGATCAGTGTGATAGTTTAGTCTAAGACCCTAAGCGTTCTTTTGTGTATATTTTCTTATAAAAGAAATTGTCGCTTAAATTGCTTATTTTACTTTAATATTATAACAATACAGATACTCAAAAAATAGATGTGTTCTATTTGTCTTATGATGATAGGGCTCTTCAGGTTGAAAGGAAGGGCAGTAAGGAGATAGATATATTCATTTCTGTTTTAAAGACTGCCAAACTAGGAAACTGAGGGCAAGTGCCTCATCTGATACGCAGGAATGAATTTCGGTAATTGACTGCTCTTCCCTCTGGCTTTGTTTTTGCTTTCCATTTGACTGTCCAACTTTTTGATGATTGAAAGTAGTATCAAGTAGGTTTTTGCTAAGGATTAATAAAAGACATAAGCAATTTGTCCTGACAACATGGAAAACAATGTAAGTAAACTCCTTATGAAGATTATAGTGTACTTCCAGAGTGCTTTGAGCAATTTGAATGAGTAATAGGAAATATATTTGTCTGCTTGAGACCTTTGAGGCTTCTTTCAAAAACATTGGGTATTAAACAAGATTATACTGTATAGCACAGGGAAATATACACAAGATCTTGTGGTAGCTCACAGTGAAAAAATGTGACAATGAATATATGTATGTTCATGTATAATTGAAAAATTGTGCTCTACACTGGAACTTGACACAACATTGTAAAATGACTATAACTCAATAAAAAATGTTAAAAACCAAAAACAAACATTGGATACCTTTGATATTACACTGGATATTTCCAGAAGTCCTACCCATTACTATGCATTGAGCAGGTGTTTGCTAAAAACGTTAGGCTTTCTGACACCATCCAATTGCACTGAGGTGTTATGATGCTTCTGTACCATAGATTAAGACTGGTACTGCAAAGCTCAAAGCCCCATAGCCCACAAGGGCTTTTTTTTATTTCAACCTGTGTCCGAGTCTTAGGAACATTACGGTATGTCCGAGAGCCCTCCAAGGGGAGCAAGGAGGGGCTGTGCCCGCCTGGACCAAATTCCTCTAAATTCAATTGGAGCAGCTCTACTATTGTGATGTTTCCCATTTTGGAAGTTTGATTTCAAGGGGTTTTGTGACTAAAGATGCTTGCAAATTTTTGATATGATACACAGGTCAAAGCACAGACATTTAACACTAGGGAAATGGGCAACTCTGAGTTGCCTGTTTCCAGCGTTGCTAATCACATGTCCTTCCCTTCCCGCATAAACATGCACCTTGTGCTCCATCCAGAGAAACTGTACAGTTCTCTGGACTTTTCTGAAGGTGTCTTACTATTTCATGCCTCCATCTATTCGTAATGCTAGGTTGCTTTGCTTCGCATTTTGTGACGTTCTTTTCTACTTGGGGTATGAGAATTTTCAAATTGAAAAGATAAGGGCAATTTGTATTTCATATAGATAGACCAGTTTATATTCCTACAAGGCAATATTTAGAAGTCTCCACTGATCCACGTCCTCTCCAATACTTGATGTAATCAAATTTATTAATTTTCCCCAAACTAAGGGGAGTAAAACTGTACCTCATTGTTCTTTAATTGCATTTCCCTGAGTATTAGTGAGGTTAATCCTCTTTCCATATGCTTATTTGTCATTCTTATATTATCTTTGAAAAGTCTATTTGTAATTTTTATACTCATATATTCATTTTATATTCAGAATACTAAGATTTTGTCTGTAATTTACATTCTAAAAAGTCTCCCTATTTTTACTATATATATGTGTGTGTGTGTGTGTGTGTATATATATATATATATATTTTTTTTTTTTTTAACCTGGAGGTACTGGGGATTGAACCCAGGACCTTGTGCATGCTAGGCAGGCACTCTACCACTGAGCTATCTCCTCCCCTTTTGCATTATATTTTTATTTTCTTTACATGTCTTTTGACAGGCAGAAGTTTTTAATTTTGATGCACATGAACTGAATGTTAAAACTATTTAATGTTTATTTCTGTTCGTGTCATGCTTAAGAAGTCTTCATTTGCCTCAGTGTTTTAAGGATATATTCTTTTATGTTTTTTACACGTTAAAGTTTTTTTTTCCCGACATTTAAGCCTTCAATCTATGTGGAATTATTATTTGTTTGTTTGTTTGTTGAGAACAAGAACCCAGTTTCATCTTTTCTCTCTATGGATAACCCAGTGTCCCTGCAGTATTTATTAAATACTCAGTCTCTTCCCCAGTTTTCTGTAGTGTCACCTCTCTCATAGATTAAAATTCCATATATGTGAGGGTCTGTTTCCTTGGCTTTTAATTCATCCACTACCATTTTGTCTTGACTGCTGCTCCAAAAAGGTCTTGATATGTGGTAGGGTAAGTGTCTAAAACCTTGTTGAGATTTTAATTTGCATATCTTTTTTGAAAAAATTGGGGAGAGTTAACATCTTTATGCCGTAGAGTTTTGCAACCAATGATCATGGTATGGCTCCGCATTTATGTAGGTTTTCTTTGTATAATAAGAAAACTATAATAGTTCATACATATTTTTAGAAAATTTATAGTTTTCTTTCTTTTTTTTAAGTTTTATTTTATTGAGTTACAGTCAGTTTATCATGTTGTGCCAATTTCCAGTGTAGAGTACAATTTTTCAGTAATACATGAACATACATATATTCATTGTCACATTCTTTTTCGCTGTGAGCTACCACAAGATCTTGTATACATTTCCCTGTGCTGTACAGTATAGTCTTGTTTATATATTCCATATATACCTGTCAGTATCTTCAAATTTGCAAGTCTTGAATATGTTTTTAGATTTATTCCTGGATACCTTGTAGTTTTGTTGCTTTTCTTCTTAACAGAATCTTTTCAACTATCTGCAACCTTTTTAACTTAGATTTCTTATTATAGTTGCTGATATGAAGATCATAAATCAGTCATCTTGTCATGAATTAATCATTTTGTCTCCATTTATAATATTTTTTCATATTCTTTTGAGTCTTCTGTGAAGACAATTATATAGTAAGAAATTTGTTTCTTTCTTTTCTATCTTTTATGCCTTTGGTTTTACGTCCTATGGTAGTGGCTAAGATCTTGACTCCAATATTTAATAAAACGAGTGATAGAGAATGTTTGACTTGTTCTCATTTTAAAGGATGCTTGCCATTTTTCATGATCGGGAATAATGCTTCCCACAAGTTTGTTATAGATGTCCTTTAAAATGGTAAGGACATGGCTCTTCTGTTCCTAGTTTGCTAAAATTTTCATTGTATTTTTTATATCTATAGTGGAATTTTAATCATATACTTCTGAATACATTAAAATAATCATGTAATTGTTCACTTTAATCATTTAATATATTAAGTGCCCTTTATAGATTTCAAAATATTAGATCATCCTTGCATTTCTGGAATATATGTGACTTGCTCATGATGTATTATTTTTATACTTCACTAGATTCTGTTTGCTAATATTGTATAGATTTTTGCATCCTTTGTTCATGAACTGTATTTTGTCCCATATCCTAGTCTATATCCTTACTGCCGTCATAGATTGGGGAGTATTCCCTCCTTTTTTTTTCCTTGAGAGATCTTTTAAAGATCAGATTGACTTTTTAAAAGTTTCATCTTTAGAATCATCTGAGTTAATCTGTGTGTGTGCGTGCATGCGTCTGTATGTAAACTTAAAATCTACTCATTAAATGTGCTTAACGATGGGAGAGGTTCATACTTTCTCTGTCTTCCTGAGTCTGGGGAAATTTTCTAGGAAATTTTCCATTTTTGAATAAGAATTTATATTCATGGACATACATTTTTCACTGAATTCTCTCATTATCTTTTATTTATTTATTTACATTATTTTATTATTTATTTATTTACTTTTTTATTGATTTATAATCATTTTACAATGTTGTATCAAATTCCAGTGTAGAGCACAATTTTTCAGTCATTCATGGACATGTATATATTCATTGTCACATTTTTTTCTCTGTGAGCTACCACAAGATCTTGTATATGTTTCCCTGTGGTATACAGTATAATCCTGTTTATCTGTTCTACAATTTTGAAATCCCAGTCTATCCCTTCCCACCCTCTGCCCCCTTGGCAACCACAAGTTTGTATTCTATGTCTATGAGTCTATTTCTGTTTTGTATTTATGCTTTGTTTGTGTGTGTGTGTTTTTTTTTTTTTTTTTTTTTAGATTCCACATATGAGTGATCTCACGTGGTATTTTTCTTTCTCTTTTTGGCTTACTTCACTTAGAATGACATTCTCCAGGAGCATCCATGTTGCTGCAAATGGCGTTATATTGTTGGTTTTTATGGCTGAGTAGCATTCCATTGTATAAATATACCACATCTTCTTTATCTAGTCATCCATTGATGGACATTTAGGCTGTCGCCATGTCTTGGCTATTGTAAATAGTGCTGCTATGAACATTGGTGTGCAGGTTATCATTATCTTTTTAAGATCTATTTCATTTATAGTTATGTTTCTGTTTTTAATCCTAATATGGTTTACTTGTACATTCTCTTTTTTTTGTCTGAATCATTCTTCATTTATTTAGATCTGAGTGTTCATTAGCTTTTTCAAGGGAACAATTTTTGCTGTTCTTATCAACTGGATCTCTTTTTAATAGTTAAACATTATTATCATATTAGCTCTTTCCTTTGACTCTCTCAGAGTTCATTCTGTTGTTTTCTCTCCACTAACTATTGAGATTGATGTTTAGCTCATTGATATTTGGTCTTTATTCTTATCTAACATATGCATTTAAATCTGTAACTTTCCCTAGAAGAACTGCTTTCTCTGGATCCCACAAGCTTTACTCTATGGTGTATTCATCATAATTCAAGTCTAAGCATTTTACATTTCTGTTATGATTTCTTGAGTTACTTACTGGATTTTGTAAACATTTCCAAATATACAAAGATTTAAAAATGTGTATTTTGATATTGATGTCTAAAGTAATCACCTTAGTGAGATGATGTGATAAGCTTGAAGTTGTTTCTTTGAAATTTTTTGAGATTTACTTTATGACCTAGTTAGTTCACGTAACTTTTCCATATTTTTGAGAGGAATATTTATTTTATTATTATTAATATTATTATTAACAATAATATTTTATTAGTATTGGTAATATTATTAGTAGTAATAGTATTAATAATAATTTATTATAATTATTATTATTAATTACAGAATTCTATATAGGTCCATTCACTCATGCTAGTTAATTATATTGTTCACATTTTCTGTGGTTTTACTAATTTTTGTATATGTTTTCTAGTAAAAATAGAGATATATTAAAATCTGCTCTGGTGGTAAATTTTAAAAACATCTCCACAGTTCTATTATTTCTTTCTATATTTCTAAACTATATTGCCTAGATACATAGAAGTTTATTATTATTTTAGCTTCCAGGTGAGTCAAGTGTTTTATCATTTTCTAGTAATCATAGATTACTAGAATCAATAATTTTTGGATAGAGATGATCTGTCTAAATTAATATAGTTTGCATTGATTTCTTTTGATTGGTACATGTCTGGTGTATATTTTGCCAAACTTTTGTATCAGCCTTTCTATATTTTATGTCTTAATGTTTTATGTATGTCTTTTATAAACAGCATATAGCTGGTTTTAAAAATGCCTGAGAATGTCTTTATAAAATGATGAGTTAAAACTATTTCGGTTTATGAGGTTGTACATAAAATTGGACTTATTTATTTCCTATTCCTTTTTATTTATTCTATGTCCCATGTTTCTGTGCATTTTTTCTCTCTTTCTCTCTCTCTCTTGTTTTTTTTACCTTTCTCGAGGTAGTTTGAGTTTTTTAGGGAACCCTTTTGTTTCTTAACCCTACTTCATTGTTCTATTGATTTAGAACTTTTACACTATTTCAATTCCTTAAGTGGCTACATTTTTCTATTTCTATCAAATATATTTAACTTTTAAAAAACCTAAAGCTAATAAGCACTTGAACTTCCTTAAGAAATAATTAAGGAATATATAAAAAAAAAATCTAATTTCATTCACTTCCTCCCCTAATTTGCTTGTTACTGGTGTTCCATATTTTAATTCTGTCTTTTTTTAATACTCTGCAAGTGAGTCATCATTTTTTTGTATAGACAACATTTGCTTGAATTTATCTGAGAGTTTAGCATTTTAAGTGATTGCCATAATGTCTCTCATTTTAATTCGTTCTTCTCCCTAAAGTATATGTTTTTCAAAGTTCCATTAATGGAAATATGTTGATGGTAACTTTTCTGTTTGTACTTAACTAAAAGGTCTCTTTTTCACCCTTGTTCTTATAAGGTGATCTTTATAGATACATCATTCTGTTTGTCTTTAGTTTTCTGCAGTTTCACTAAAATATGCCCAGGTTTACATTTCTCCTTATGTATTTATTTATTTACTTATTTTGGGAAATGTTGCATTTCCTGAATATATAGATTTATACTTTCATGACTTCTGGAAACTTTTGATGTGTTATCTCTTCCCTGAATTCTCTCTTTTCTTTCCTTCTGGGACTCTGTTAAAGGTATCTGGATCTGTCATTACAAGTGCCATGTCTCTTAACTGCACTCTTTTGTTTGCTTTCTGCTAGTCTCTCTGTACTCCATCCTGGAAAACTTATTTATCTTCCAGTATGTGAGTGCTCTCTTTAGTTATGTTTAACTTGCTTTTATTCATTTATTCTTCTTAAAAAGTTTTTTATAAAAATTTGGAGGGTGGGTAATTAAATTCATTTACTTATCTATTTTAATGGAGGTACTGGGGATTGAACCCAGGACCTCATGCATGCTAAGCCTGTGCTCTGCCACTGAGCTACAGCCTCCTCCC
The DNA here is from genome assembly GCF_048773025.1 of Camelus bactrianus. Lineage (NCBI taxonomy): Eukaryota > Metazoa > Chordata > Mammalia > Artiodactyla > Camelidae > Camelus > Camelus bactrianus. Next base: position 79,717,457 of record NC_133545.1, read on the forward strand.
TTAACTTGCTTCTTTGAAGAGAAGAGAAAAGGCACCATTTGGTTATTTAGCGAAGCATCGAGGCAGGGGGACAGCAGGTACCAAGACTTTGAGATGAGAGTGTGCTCGGTGCCTTAGAGGAACTGCAGAGCGAGCAGGATGGCTGCAGCAGAGGGAACAGGAGAAGCAGGAGAAGGTAGGGTGGAGGGCTGGTGGGCAGAGCTGTGTATGTCTTCTAGACCATTTTAAGAACTTTGTCCTTTTCTCTGAGTGAGCCCAGGAGCCATCAAAGTCTTTTATTTAGAGTGACGTGACATGAGCAAGGGGTCTTGTTGGCCATAGACTGACAAGGGTGACAGCAGAGAGACCAGTTAGAAAGCTATTGAGATAATCCTGGCCAGTGGTGGTGGCACAGTTTTGGGCGGAAGTGCTCGAGTTGGTGAGAAGTGGCTGGAGTCTGATGTATTTCGATGTATTGTTGGATTAGATGTGGGATGTGGGCAAAAGAAGAGTCAGACACAACCCCAAATGTGACCTGAGCTGCTGGAAGGATGAAACTGCCATTTGCGGAGCTGCAGACGCCCATGGGAGGAGCAGGCTTGGTGGGATGAGAAGCAGTCATTCGCTTTGGGACAAGTTTAAGACGCTCTTTGATATTCAAGTGAGAATACATTGGGTGAGTGGTTGTATGTTTGCGAATGGCACTTAGGAGCTGGGTCTAGGTTGGAATTAAGTATTTGGGGATGTCCCCATGGAGCTGGGCTTTCAAACCAAAAGCCTGGGAACTGTATCCAGAGGAGAGGGGGGTAGCGAGAGAAGCCACAGCCAGGGGACCAGGCTGGAGGGCACTTCTCTGCTCGGAAGGAGGGAAGTGAAGAGGAGCCCATGGGTACTGCTGAGACCTGGGAGGTAGAAGGGGTGCCTGACAAGCATCGTGTCCCAGAAGCCAAGCGGGCTGTAAGGAAAGGGGAGTGATGGATTGTGTCAAAGGCTGCTGAAAGGTCAAGTCATATGAGAGCTGAGAATGGACTCCTGGATTTAGAACCGTGGCGGACCTGGTGACCTTTAGTAGAGCAATATGTCGTAACCAGCACCCTCCTCCGTGGGCTGCTGAGAGGAGCACTGTCTGGTGGGAGCAGCCAGTAACAGACATTAGCTGCCATTGTCAATCTGACTGCTTGAACTCAGCTTCGACTTCACTTTGTAGGAAACAGCTGCCAAGAAGAACACACGGTGTTTTCACCCACCCATGGGCTGTGACCTCGGAGACACAGGGTCTCTCTGGGTGGCAGACAGGCTGGCCCTTCTGCTTTCCTGGTGACTTAATACCCTGGGGCTCCTGTCCACCAGGGCTGAGGTCATTGTGTTCCCTCTGCTTCAGTACCCAGTGTCACACCAGGCAGAGGACAGACAGCCTGGCACTGGAATTCAGTTCGGGACTGTCTACTTCAGGTGGTCCTCAAGATAAGAGAGGAGGGACTTGAAAAGCTCCGTGGGGCAGAGGAGAGATGCTGGTGCTGTTGGAGCAGAATTAAAAAATCTTCATTAGATGAAAAATAATGTTGACTCTGCCCCCTTCCAATAATTGGTATGGGCAGAGGATGAATTGAGCTCTCAAAGTATGAAAAGGATGATGCCAGGGGATGCGCTATGGAAGCAGAGAATATGAACTCAATCCTAACGTTACTCATATCCCTCAAGGAAGTTCTAAAATGTTCAGAAACAGCAGAGGAGATTGAGAAGGAGTGGCCAGTGAAGTAGGAGGGCCTGACAAGAGCGGCATCCAAGCGGGGTGTATCCGTGGTCTCTGTTCTAACAGAACATCTCTTTTCTGTGCAGCTGAAAGCCCGGAGTCTGCAGACCAAAGGGCTCACCAAGAACCATTATTCAACAGATTATCTATTTTTAAAAGCTTAGACCTTCGTCTCACATTGTACACCAAGATAAATTTCAGGTGGATTTAATAGTTACGTAGAAAATAAAATTCTTTTAAAAGGTAGAATGAAAAAATAGGGGGATATTTATCTGCTACTAGTTTAGGAAGAGATTTTCTCAGGTATAAACAAGCCTGGATGATAATACAAGAGTGAAAAACGAAGAGATTTGGCTAAATAAACACGAAAGTTCCAGAGGCCAAAAAATACTGTAAAAAAAGTCAAGGGGAAATTGAAGACTCAAAAATATTTGCATATGGTGATCATTTCACGATATATACAGATACCAAGTCATTATGTTGTACACCTGAAATGAACATAATGTTCCATGTCAATTAGATCTCACTTAAAAATTTGCACACATATGACAAAGGACTGGTATCATTCCTATAAAGAATATATCCAATTTAATGAAAGAAATAATACTACAGAGTAGAAAATACAAGAAATAATAAACATGAAATGATAAATATGTGCAGAAGTATCTAGGCACACCCAAAAATTAAAAGAAGAAAATTAATCTTTTAGATGCCCTTCTTTATGTGTGAAACTTACGGGAGTGAACACGATCGAGGATGCATAGAGATGTCAAGAGAGTGTTGAACTGCAAGGTGTTTTTTGGAAAATAGTTTGACATCATTTGTTTTAGTCAAAACAATTTGACTAAAATCCTTGAGATTAGAACTTTTGGCAAGGTAATTGTTCATATTAGAAACTATTATATGATTAGGGTGATCCAGACAAAATACGTAAAAAAAAATGTTCATGGTTTCCTTAAACATTAAAATATTGTAAATAGTTTAAATATCCAGCCATAACACAGTGATTACCTTAAATATGGATAGCCATTATGGTACTCTTGTTGAGGAATACTGAGTTTGGAAAATGGTAATAATATAACCTTAAGCTGAGTGAAATAGGATAGCAAATATAGCATATGATGCCAAATTTGTGTGGGTGTGTATTAAAGATACATGTCAAGTAGTGTGGCTGTGGAAGGTACCCATTTTCTTATATGTGTATTTTCCATATATTCCAAATTATCTTCAATAAGCATGTGCTTCTTTAAATATTATTATTATTTCAATTCTTATATATCATATTACTATTAATGCTTTTAATAATATATATTATGTTAATATAAAGAGGTCAGGAGAAAAAAGAAAAAGAGAAAACCAAGGAGTGATATTGCTAAGAGCTGCAGACTTTGTCTAGGACTGATTAGGGGGCAAAGGGACACTTTCTAAAGCTGATGCTTCTTCCATTCTTCTTAAAAAAAGCAGGAGTCGATTCTCCCCAAACTTTGAGGAAGTCGGTCCAGAGAGACCCATGGACTAATTTCCATTTTGCCTATGGCAGTTTGGATCACTGAGATCATTTCCTTGCACCAAGAAGGTGGCTCACAGTGTAAACAAAGTGGACAAAAAGAACCGCTCGGTTTACCAAAACCTTGGTGCACCAGCTGCACATAAGAATGTGGTGAGACAGTCCATTTCACATGGTTGGCACCTTCTCCTGTCTAATAAGCACCTGCCAATCTGCGTCATGGTCACCTTGTGATGTTGCCCAAGGAGTGATGCCTTTGGCCAGAACCCATGTTTATATTGACTTTAGAAAAATTATCTGCCAGCCATTTTATTAGAAGCTTAGTAAAGGACAATTATTAGAATCAGCAAAGTAAATGTTTGATACTAATAATACATTTTGAATATAGAATGCAAATTGGAACAGTGTCAGAGAAAGCATTCCATTGTAAGGTTTCCCTGTGGATATGAGCAAAACAAAACACCTGCTCTATAGCTCTATCTATTAGTATTTTGTTTACTATGAGGTCCTTACTTCTCCTTTGAAAAGGGGCTGAATTCTCCCCCCACCCCATCACGTAGCTTCCTTAGAATCGCATCTGTCATCGAATAGGTAAGACTCAAGACTCCGTGCCGTCACAGGCTCTGACTTGGAGGAATCTGAGTTTCCATATTTTAATAGTGGGTCCCACTGAGTGTGAATTGTGCATCACAGAGGATATTACTCATTGTTTCTAGATCCATGCTCTATTTTGGATGTTGGAATAGAAGACACATTTCCTCCGGATGGTTAGCGATACCAGGAGTTCTTGTTTCATTTGCTACCCCCACGGATTTCTCTGTCCCATTTGGTTGTCTAGTGGGCATTGGGTGATGACTTTACGTAGAAACTTCAAGCTTACTTCTTAGAACTCTTCTATTCTCTGCTCAGAAAACACTACAAAGGCCAGGTGGTGGGAGAGAATATAATCATATGCATTCTTCCACGAGAAATTGTGGTCACTCTCTATTGTACAGAATGAATTTCAATACAGCATTACTTAACGAAAAAAAAAAAGGAAAAGCGGCATTTAAGAAAAACTTTGGCACAGCCTCCATCCCTGAAAAGAGACTAGCAGATGTAATTCCTGTAGCATATGTGTCCATCCCTGAAAGAGACTAGCAGATGTAATTCCTGTAGCATATGTGTACACTCAATCCAATGAGATTCATTTCCAGTAATCACACCTATTTGACACGTCAATCCTCCCGCCTTTCTTTGTCCAAGGATGCTGTACGTGAACATAGTGCATCCCGTGGAAGAGCTTTTTATTCCCAAAGGCGCTATCCTGATGCTAATTCTGACACAAACTTGCACGAAGAACAGAGAAATTCAGATTGGAAGCTGCCAGGCTGAGAGTTTGCTTTGTCTTACCCAGGTAGTACAGGATATGGAATATTTAGCATGCTCCGAGGCTTCCGAAATACCTCGCTACCTCACAGGCCGTATCTTTTAATAACCACCTTTACACGGTGCGGGGGGAATCTCAGCCACACACAGCTCAGGATGCTGTAAGCCAAGAACCTCCTGGGAGCCGTCGGTCCACTCCTTGACTTGTTTTCTCATGACACACATCTTCTATCTAAATTCTTTAGCGAGGATTTTTGGCCCTGGAGTGGGTAGGGGCACGGACATCCCAGTTGTGTTAGCGGGGAGAGCTGTAACCACACCGGTTCAGGGTCAGAGAGTGTGTGTGATACGAGTAGAGTCTGAGGTTTCCTCGCTCTTTGCCTGGGGAGAGAAAGAGCTATTCCTGGAAGGTTGCACATCACCCCGTGATTCAAAGCATATCATACCCCAGTGTTGTTAGGCATTGTGACACTACACACTATGGTGATGAACTGGCAGCTAAAAGCCACGCAGGCATATTTGGCTGAGGAATACCGAAAGCGGATCACGTGGCTACCCAGAGAACTGATGTGGTTAGAAGCATATATGTGTGTTCGGCTGTAATGACATTTCCTTGTATCACATCTATCAGGTTACAAGCAGCTTATAATTTTCTTTTTCTAGTCACAGCCAAACATTATAATGGCACAAACCATAAATCAACATCAGCACAGAACATTGCTTAGCAAATATAAATGTACGTGCATGGCAGAGTGATCCGAGATTATAAAAATATATCAGAAGTCAAAAGGAGCTGATGGAGAAATGCTATGTCTTTACTTTATTGAGATTGTTTGGAGGATCCTAATGTACTGTCACTGAAAGAATAATTTTTCCTTTACAATCTACTTAGCAAAGATTTATCGATCCTTCCCCCTTCATAGAGAATTACTGATCCATTTTAGAAAATCAGATTTTCACACCTTTCATGAGAATGTGCCCGGCGTGGTTCTCAGGGGACGGCCAGGGAAGTTGACTTTGACACGCGGTCCCTTGGAACTTACACACCGCAGCCTAGAGTCTCATCCCTGATTTGCTGTACCAGGCAGGAAAATACTTTCATACATTTATAGAGAAATGATTGTACTGCAAGGACTTATTTTTCCATGCTGGTGGATGTACTCAGGGTACCGTTATTTGTGTAAATAGCATTTTTCAGATGTGGTGCTTTTTCTTTTTCTTTTTTTCCCCTGTCTTCTCAGCTGTGATGTTCAGAACAGTAAGGTAAGATAAAAGTTGTTGAAATTCATGCTGCAAAGCCGGGATGCTGTAGAATTTCTCAGTGTGTGTGTAAATAACTTTCTTAGCAACGTTGCGTGTCTGCTCTCCCCTCATTATGGGAGTCTGCATGGTCACGAAGCAGCCGACGTGGTATATTGAGTATGCATCATAATGAAGGTGATTTATTATAATTAAAACAGCGTGGAGAGGAGCTTCGTATTAGACATATTTCACAGAAGAGCTTAATAAAGCGCATTATTATTAGTTATGGATTCGGGTGAAGGATATTGTTTACTGGGAGTTACGTGAGCACTAGTCAAAGTCTGAAGTTGTTCTGAGTTGTTCTGTATTGGGAGGGAAGAAACCCTCAGGAAATGAGGAATTTGAATACTGACGGGAGGCTAGCGGGGATGTGATTGCCAGGCAAGTAAGGAGAGAGCGCAGGGAGAAAGATAGAAAAGAAAGAAAATGACGTGCACCTGAACTGTCCTCGGCAGGAGCAGTTCTAGAATACTTTATTACATATCTATGGAGACAGTGGCATGGACTGTAAGTAGCTCCTGTCTCTTGATATAATAATGCACATAAAGTCGGGGTCAGACTGGGTTCGCTCTGGGCTTTGATGCTGCCGAAGGTCACTAGGGGAATCGATGGACCAATATGAGCCTTGAGTTTCGTGCAATCAATGCGATTTTTCTATTTAAAGTGGACACTGCTGGGTGTGAGTCTCCGGCTTCAAATGTGGTTCAGCTCAGCTTTTCAGATCAAGAGTAGATTGCCATGCAAATAGGTTGTTTATTCTCATAACTGAGATGAGATGGTGAATGCAGAACGGAGAGGCCGTCTGCAAACGCTGCTTTCAAGTTTGGCGCCCTGTTATTTCAGCAACCAAATTAGCAGCCCCTTGATGGCCAGGGGTTACCGTGTTCTGTTTATTTTGTGATTTTTCATGAGTCAAGGATGAAGGGAATCCTATAAAAATGAAAAGCGAATTGTTACTAAAACCAAACTATTTCTAGATCTTTTCTATATTCCATCTATCCATCCATCCACCCATCTATCCATAATCTATTTATCATCGAGGTTCGCTGATTGGAAGATGGAAGGATTTGCTACTGTATTTTTTCCCATCAATACCATTTATAAAATTAATGTTTTGAAAGTTTTGTGCAGTCAGATGTGAACAGAAGGCTTCTGCTTATCCACAAATCTAGAAAACTTCTGATTTTGCATTGATTTTTCATGCTCTTATCCTCTACAGAGCCAAGCAGCTTCCTTTTTTTTTTTTAATTTTAAAATTTTTATTTATTTTCTATTTTTAAAATTTTTATTTATTTATTTATTGGTGGGGAGGAGTAATTAGGTTTTTATTTGTTTATTTTTAACGGAGGTACTGGGGATTGAATCCGGGACCTTGTGCATGGCTAGGCATACACTCTACCACTGAGCTATATACCTCTCCCCCTAGATTCCTGTTGAAAAAGGACAAATTATAAATGCAATTTTCCCACCAGAATGAACGTTTCAGAGCTGCTGAAGGATCTTTTGTGGGTTTCTCTTTATCATGTCATGTGACCACGGAGATACGCTATGTGTCATTTAGGGAAACAAATTACAGAGGGAAGGACTGTTGTTTCCTGTGTGGGGGAGAAGGAATGTGAGAAAAGACTGGGGTTTATAAAAATATTGTGAGTCCGTCTAGGAAGGACACCTCTTTTGCTCTCCCACAGGGAGGACTGCAGTGATGAAGACAGAGGGAACTGACATTCTGCCTTTTGCTTAGGGTGAAACTTTACTGCTTCCTGCCAATTAGGGTTCTTTCATCCACAGTGAGAAACGCCCAGTCTCCCAGTTACTAAAGGGCCAGGAAGCTGGAGGAATTCAGGAAAATTAACCTTCCATTACTTTGAAACACATTTGCCACTGAATTGCCACTTGATGTTTTTTTTCCTTCCACTCTAGAAGATAACATTGCTGCCTAGCTTTTAATGTAAACTTAATTTAATTTAAACTTCCAGGGTTTTAATTTAGTAAAAGAAGGCGAGAGGACATAGTTGAAACCCCTGTTGACCCATGGCAGAAAGCCAAGTTCACACCCCCCTCACCCAGACCCTAGCAGCCCTTGACATTCAAATAAATATGTATGTATTTTAACAAAGAGCTAATTGAGTATATTTGTAAAAGTACAGGTCAAGTACAAAGAAGTCTCCATCTATGTGCTGAAACTGGGAAAAATGCCCTCAGAAAATAAGAGGTGATAAGATTAAGGGGAGGAGAGGTGTACAGAGAACAAGTGAAGAACTTGGCCTGTAGGATGTCGTAACTGGGCACCTGCAGCTGGGACAGGGTGTCTTCATGCCCGCAGTGAGCGGGCTTTGTGTGTAGGGCCCCGCTGGAGTGACTTGGTTTGCATGATCATTCTCACCTCCCAAATATCTTCTTTTGATGATCTCTGGAGTTTTGTGCAGTAGGAATGGTTAGAGTCCTTAGCCAAAGCATTTTGAGTTTGTGGATTTAATGATCATAATCCCTCAGCAACTTAGAAAAAAACTACAGGAAGTGGCATTGTAGAGTGTGTTTCCAGTTAGGTAGAACCTTACATCTTTGGAATTTGAAATATGTACTTTGTAAATACCTGAAAGGTGTGGAGAGGATGATTTAATCAAAATTAATTGTCATGCACGATGCTGTATTGTTTGATTCTAGTCACTAAGTTCTTTTTTAAAAATTCTTATTTTTTATTGAAGTGGAGTCGATTTACAATGTTACTTTCAGGTGTACAGCAAAGCGATTCAGTTATACATATGCATACACACATATATACATTTTGTTTTCAGATTCTTTTCCATTACAGCTCATTACAAGAAATTGAATATAGCTCCCTGTGCTATACAGTAGGGTCTTGTTGTTTATCTATTTTGTGTATAGTAATGTGTATCTGTTAATCCCAAACTCCTAATCTTAAGTGAGTTATCAATATTTATTCTACATAATACTAAATGCAAAGTTTGACTTACAGCAGGATGATTTTTTTTCCCCTTTTTTTTTACCAGTGATTCCATAAGACATGTGCTCTTTAAAAGTGAGAGGAAGGGGGAACTTTCAAATTTGTGAGTCTTTCTTTCCAGAATAAGTTTATTTGTGAAAGTAATAGGCTGCTTAAATTTTCTCTGACATAGACATTTTAAAAATTACATGTTTTATATTCCAAGCAAACTTGATAAATGGGAAAAAGGAAATGCACTTTGCATGGAACTTACAACAGATGTCATTTTATATTTTGTAATATATGATGTTTATCATTCCCGCTATATTTATATTTATTATTCCCTTTTTATATGTATTATATACTTATTAGTGCATTTAACTCACAGTGCCCTAGTATTTGAACTTGTAGGGTCCATGGGAAAATACAAGCATACCTCTCATTGATTATGATTCTGGAATCTTTCTTACACAGTCTTTCTTTGAAAAATGGATTTGAGCGACTCGGTCACTGCTTACAGACCCTGAGGCCTTTGGAGGAGGGTGAAATTAAGACTGCCACCGAGATGCTTCTTCCTACAAAATCGCTGCCCTTCAGATGAGGATACTGGGATAATGGAAAAATCCTTAATCTCAAAAGCATCCCTGAATGTGCCACCTTGAAAATTAACCTCATTCATCCCTTTCCCCCACCTTCATTTTTTCTTCTTTTTTGAGATCTCAGAAAAATTGAGCACATAAATTAAAGTGTCCCTTTAGCCGCCCTAACTTATGCAACCAGCATTTACTCAACAGCACCCCGGGTTTCAGAGACCTTCACAGCATTGCAGAGGGCATATTTCCACCCAGATGAACTGCTCATGAGCAGTTTTTTTTGATGTCTTACACCCAAACAGGCTTTTCTTTGATTTCAGAGACAAAAGGCTGCCTTCTTTTTGGTCTTCATATTTTTTTTAAAGATGTTTATTGTGGCTACCGCTGGGAAAACCCCGCTTTCCTGTTACGCTTGCTTTCTGCTTGTGTATCTCCAGCATTATATTAGGCGTGTGAAGAGGCAAAGGACCTCATCCCGCACTTAGATGATTCCTATTTTACTTGGTGGCACTCCTTTCCTGTTTCCAGGACCACAGACCAACAAGTCATGTTTATTGATCTTTCTCAAAAAATTGGTCTCGTTCTGGGGAAAGGTCTTGATTGCTTATGCTCTCTGGAGAGATCCTTTTCCCCATCACCCTGATCGTTTAGAAGTACCATCAGCAGAAGTTAGGGTATCTTTCTAGTTTTCTGAAAGCCAAGAGTAAATAAAATCTGTCTTCACCATTTATCACCCCAAATTAGATTAGGCAAAGGGGGAATGTGCAGTAAGCGGTTCCCCATAAATCTCCCATAATGCAAACGTAGAGTCTATTTATGTCAACAGTCTTGAAGAGGGGATTCTTGTTGGAATGGTTTACTCTCCTGGGTAATCTACTGAAGGGACCCATTGAATGAAAGTGTGTTGTCCACAGACCTGTGACAATAGAAGTTGCAGCTAACTGAGCATTCAAAGATTAAGGAAGAAAGTGGCTGACGGATGTTGGGAAGAAATGTTCCTTTACCCTTCTAGGTTCTTCGGGATGGTCTAAGAATTAAATTGACATCAGGCTGATTAACAGGAGAAAATCAAACGTAAGTTTGATAACAGGAATACACGAGAGGCACCCAGGGAAACTGAGCAACTCTCCAGAATGGCTGACACTCATACCATCATCAGCTAAAGACAAAAGAGGGTATTGAGGGTGGTGGTTTGGGACCTCAAATGGGAGGAAGGCAACTGACATGGAGATGGAAAAAGAGATGTTTGGTAAACAGATGTGTGCTGTGCACAGACAATAGGACACAGGGAGGAATTTTAACAAAGAGACTTTGCTAGGTTGGTGCCGGTCTGCATGCCTGGTTTTCATTGTAGTTATCTGTGGGGATAACTCCCTTTCTAGAACAAGCCCAATATCTACATTCTTTAGGCAATTAGGGGAAGGTCTGTTCTTCCTGAGTCTTTTGTTTGCAGCTCAGAATAATTCATTTGCCAAAGAGATATTTTATTGTGGCAAATTTGGCCCCCTTACACCAACTCTGGGGTCCCTCTCTTGTAACATAAGATTGTTTTTTTCCACTTGGAAATAAACAGGACTCACTTTCCACAGGACTCACTCTGTTCCACCAAGATGTAGGTACGTCAGTTTTCCCCCCTCACATCCATTTCTTTCTTAGAGTGTACTTTTCCTTCCTTTAGGTCATCTAGTCCCTCTGGACACTGCAAATTTTGCCTTTGTTTCCGGGAAAAATTAAGCCGGCTCTTTCTAAGGAATTTGAATACTCCTATGAAGCTCTCTAGTATTCACAGGAAATGGTATCTTTATTTTGCCAAGGGTAAATGTATTTGAATCCCAAAAGGTTTAAGTTAGTTTAAAAGAAGAGAGCCAATAATAAAGGACCCACACACAAAAATTCACATCTCTAAAATTTAGCCTTAAGGCAACTTGAATCTTGGAGAAATGTCTTCCCATTTTACAATATGGCTTGACTTTGTTATAACCTTGGAATTAAGTGCAGTGTTTATTCTTTCTTGTAGATCCTTTTAAAAACCCCTTTAGCAATGCTGTCAGGCTCCTAAAAATCTTGCCTTATTATCTGTACTCACTTCGTTTTTTCCTGTTACCTTAATTTTCAGTTCTCTTAAGTCTCGACTGGCATAGAGTGTGCCCCATGAAAGTAACGCTGCTTGAGGGGACCTCAGTTATACCTTCCTGGTTTGTCCTGGGCAAATGAGAGAGCTTCCTCTCACCCTAGTCCCATCTTCTGTTGATGGAGAATGTTATGTCACCACAGAGACATCAGAGGGAAAGATGTGGGTGCTTAATCAGAGTGGAAGGAAAAACTGCTTATAAAATACTTCTACGTCCTTGGGAAGAAGTAATGTATAAATACACGGATTAAGGGATAGATTCAAGCCAGTTTGAATTCACATAACTTTGTTGGACGATTGTATCACAATATCAACTCAAGTCTAGATTATGGCCTCTGGGGTGTCCCTTTCTCTACTGATCTGCAGTTTATTGCTTCTGCGATTCCATTACCCTCTACCTGATTTTCTCAGCATTTCCCCAGCTATTTTACTGTGGTCAAAAGTTCTGTTTGGAAATGGCAGATACATGAGGTTACAGGATGCTGGCATCACATTTAATATCTTGATTCTGGGATGCTCACTTTGTTCTCTGTAATTTATTAAAAGAAGAAGAAGAATCGATAGTTGAGAAACCTTATTAGTTAATTTCCATTGAAATCTGACTTTTTTTTGTCATCTCTGTCCCCTGATGTCTACATCTTTAATTTTGCGACGTATAGATGAACCTTTTATGGGAACATCAGCTAATTGCATTCACTTAAAGAAAAAAAGAAGAGAGCGTACGTTTTCTTTATTCACTCACTGTAGACATTCTCCATCATTGCAAAAAGAGAAGAAAGGTACAAAAGTAACCCTAATTAGTTCAATGGATATTTGTGCTCGATCAATTACCTAAATAACTTAGGGGGTAGGCTATGTGGGGTAAGGAGCCATCGGCATGTGCGTTGGTAGTTCCCAGTAAAACAAATGGCTTGAAACACAGATCATGTCCCAGACTCTGGTCTTGAGATACCTCTGACTACAGCACCTGATGAAAGACATGTCTAAAAATTTGCATTTCTAGTTTTTGAGCAACGAGCGAAGGTGAGGTGAAGAGTAAATTTGGAAATTCAACTGTGAAGCCGGACGTTTGATTGGAGCTTGACTTGGTGAGGTGCCGGGTTAGGTACAGAGCTGGATTCGATGACTTCAAATCCCTGGTGAATGCACGTGTCTAGAATCCCGGGCTTAAGCGGTTGTACTGAATTCCATCACCTGCTTTTTATCAGCGGCTGTATTGACAAGATTTTCATTACTTCCTAAATGTCTGCACTGGCTTGCTTTATTTTTCTTGTTAAAGTTTGATATGTATACATATATAAAAGCCACTGGTAGCTCTACCATTTTAGTCGCCACCAATTTCATCTTGCTTTCCATTTATTAATGGTCCTACTTGCTCTCTAATACCTCTTTGCTTCCTGACATATCTGTGAAACCCTCATTCTTCCCTTTAAACGTCTTTATCTGGCATTAACCCAGTCAACTTCCGCTGTCTTTTATTTCTGTGGCAAGCATTACAGAGCCAACAGTTTCCTTCTTATAAAATAATGTGTATGTAGTACTATATGTATATATAACATGTATACATGTGTGTATATGCATATATGTATACAACACATATATATGTGGGTATGTGTATGAATGTATATGTGTATATATGCATGTATATATATAACAAATATATTAATAGCTTTTTTAATCTCTACTACTATAAAAACCTATCTATATGTTTTTAGTAAATTTAAGAAATAAAATTTGGTGACTTAGTATTAGCCTAAATTGCATTTAATAAAATCTGATCATCCTCTCCTTAAGATATATTTTGTAGTCTTACATTTAGTCAATAATTAATTCCACTTCTAAGATAATGAGCAAAATCATTTCCTGAGGAAATAATCAGAAGTGGAATCAAAATTTACTTACAGTTAATAATTACTTAAAAAATGTAAAACTTGTTTGAAAAACCTAAAGCTATGTTTTTCTAGGAAAAAGAACTGGAAAAAAATACACCAAAATACGAGATTATTCTGAAGTAGAAGAATTATGGGTAGTTTATATTTTCTCCTTTATCCTCTTTTATATTTTTTCAATTTTTCTATAGTAACAAGGTATTACTTTTCTAATTAAATACTTAAATCTTAATTTAAGAAAACTAATTAAGCAATGAAACAAATCCAGACAATACCAAAGTATGACAAAGGATGAAAAGTACAAGGTTGTACTTTAACTTTTGTCCTGCTGGGGCTCAGTTCCAGTTGCTGTTTATCTTTTCTGATATATTTTTCTGTGCCTCTACACTCACATGCAAATACGTGCTCACATACTTACATACGCACACACACACATATATACTTTTTAAAAAAGGAAAATTGTTGCATATTATAATGGCATGGAATTTTGTAAGCAGATTATTAGACTGTTGGTTGCTTGAATGCAGCCATGGCAAGAGTGTTTACCTCATGAAAATCAGCAAACACAAATCAAAGCTTCCTTTTAAAATGAGAGCTGTTTTCTCAGCACACCACAGACCCATACTGTGTATTTCATTCTGTAATTTCTTTTTTGCTTAGCAATGCAGGTCATATTCCATGTCAGGACTCTTAGCTCTTACCTGATTCTTTTTATGGTTGTGTGATCTTCTATTGTGTGGATGTAATGATCTCTCTATTGACAAACTTTTATACTTTTTTCAATTTTTGATATCACAAAAGAAATAGTGTGCATGTATCTCTCAATGTATTTATGCAAGTCATTCTTTAGGACAGATTCCTAGAAGTGGAGGTTCCTTGGTCATATAACACAAATTTAAAGTTTGATTATTTGCTGGCAAATTGCTCTCCAGATTAGCACATCAACTAATTCTTTCCCTCTAGCCACTACTTGAGATTGTCAACCTGTTAGAATTTTCTAATTTTAGATGCAAAAAAAATTTGATACTTTGTTTAATTATCAATGAAGCTAATCCTTAAAGTTTATTGTTCATGTATATTTCTTTTTAGTCCTTTATTATTGATTTGTAGGTGCTCTTTATATAGTAATGATACTACATTCTTGTTATATGTATAGTAAATATTTTCTTCCAATACATTATTTTTCTTTTATCTTATTTAAGGTTCCTTTTGCCTTATGGGAGTTAAAATCTTGCTTTATGACATGTAGGTTTCATGTGAGAATTATAAAATGTTCTTTAATCTAAGGCTATGAAATTATTAGGTCATGTCTTTAGACTTCTTCCACATGCTTCCATGGAAAAGAGTACTTCCATTCCCACTCAAAGACCCAAAGAGTGTTGGAATGATCTCTTCTCTGCTTCTGTAGTTGTCCTCATGAAGGGAGGAATTGCTAATATGATTGGTAAGAATTATGAGCATTTATTGGGCCAGATTTATAAATGTATGACCTGAGTATCTAAAGTCATAGTTTCCCATGGCACAGCCTCTTGGCTTCTTGGACATAGCCATTAAAGTATGGAGAGGGAGTGGACAGAGGAGGATGTGGGAGGAACAGAGAGAACATTTAGTTGTCCTGAATATATATTTTATTGATTGATTGATTGATTGATTGTTGACGTATAGTTGATTTCCAACGTTGTGTTAGTCCTTGTGTTGTGTTAGTTTGTAATTTCCTTTTGGCTTAGCAATGCAGGTCATATTCCATGTCAGGACTTATAGCTCTTATTTGATTCTCTTTTATGATTGTGTGATCTTCGATTACGTGGATGTTATGATCTCTCTATTGACAAAATTTTATGCTTTTTAAAAAAATTTTTGATATCACAAAAGAAATACCATGCTTATATCTCTTAATGTATTTGTGCAAGTCATTCTTTAGGACAGATGTACAGCATAGTGATTCAGATATATATACATACTTTTTCATTATGTATTTTGTAGAAGTGTCTTTTCAATGCTTGTTAAGACAATGAAAATAAGACATTAGAGGAAGCAGAAGAGAACGGGCAATTAAAATTAAGTTATCAAGCTGTGAATCACATAGAAAGTAAAATGAATGGAGATTTTAAAAGGCTACTCCTCATTGTAGTGTGTATTCCCAGTGTCTCTAGTTTTCTGGTTTGTGGGAGGACTGTGCTCCTCTGTCTCTTTGAAGTTAGGAAGGGCCATTTAACAAGTTCTGGCCAGTGGATTGTGGCACGAAGTGATGTGTGTTACTGCCCAGGCAGAATATTCAGTTGAGGCTGTGAGAGCCTTAGCGCAGTGGTCACCAAAGCATGTGTTGAGAAGACATCTCTGTCAGCAGGGACTCTGAGTGACTTTGATGAGCAGAACCCCCTGTCAACCCATGTTTGAGCATGAGCATGAAAAAAAAATGCTGTTTTAAAGACCGTGAGATTTCAAAGTTGTTTGTTACTGCATCCTAACCTAGCCTGTGCTGACACATTCATCAACAAATTCTGTGGGCCCTACCGTTTGACTCAGTCTCTTCAACATCAGCCCCTTTAGTGGGGCTTGCTTTGCATCGTCTGTCTCCCAGTGGTAAGTGGATCTCATCAGTGCCTGCTGGAGACCCAGTGAGATGCCAGCCCTTTCTTTGTTTCAGCTTTTCCATCCCATGTGAATGGCGAAGTCATGCCTTCAGTGCACACTGATCTGTTTTTAATTGGGGCAGAGGAAATAGAAATCATCTTTCTGTCTCGGACTCTCATACTGCATCCTCCTATCAGGAGCCCTGCCTTTCAAGGGTCGGGGACACCCACCAGGATGTGGATGAAACTGGCACTTTGATCTGCGTTGGGCGAGTGATCTTGAGTGTAAATGTGTTCTCTGTAGGCTGGAACCCAGAGGGGATGATGGAGAGTGTTCGACTTCCTAATCCCCCACAGAAGACATTCTCCTCAATTTTATTCCTATAGGAATTTTATGTTTATCATAGGAACAAAGTTTTAACAAGTTATATTTTGCACATTCTCGTGTTTACACATGACACATTTAATTCGGGAATGCAGTCCTCAACTCCACCACCTTTAAGTGTAAAAACGGCAAGAAAATACATTGGGGGAAAAAAATCTAACTCTGGGAAATTTCACTAACTGGCCTAGCAATGGACACCGGTACCGCAAAGTAGCAAGGACTATTTGTGAGAGCAATTTGTGTGACATTATTCTGCTGTCTATAAATATGCCCTAGATGGAAGAAGACCAAGGAGGGGGAAGCTCCCCCGTAATGCTCACTCAGGGAAGAGAAGGACTGCTTTCCAAACCAAGGCGAGTGCTGTTGCAGTAATGGGGCATCAAACAGGCAAAATTGTATGTGTTGTCAATGGCTACAATATAATTTTATTGATTTACAATGTTTAGAGTGAAGACATGATTTCTAGCTTATACAAGGTGTCACGTTGGAGTAATTGCACGCCGACTGGATTTTATGACCAGGAAAGAGCATGGTAATGCCCACGCAGATTCCTCAGGCTGCCTTGCATTTAGGGTTGGTCAGTAATCAGGGAGTTATTATTAGCAATTGTCCTGCTTGAATGCTCATGGAAGGCGCAGCTGTTGTGTGGTTTGGGTTTGGTTTTTGTCTACATATTTGAACCATCCAAAGGAAAGCATCTTCAAGTTGCTACCTTGGCTTAGTCTAGATCCATTGTGTCCTTTTGGTCTCCAATTGTCCAGATTTTCATGAACTTCTCCCCATAACGTTCTCTGATATGCACATTACATCTCATGCTCCCATACTTTGGGAAATACTGGAGTCTGGAGTGGTATCACTCAGTGCATGGTTCTCACACCACCTGCATCAGACCACAGGGTTGCTAGGCCATCTCAGATGTATCGAAGCAGAACCTCCAGGGGGTAAGGACTTGCAAAGTGCATTTTGAACAAGCACCCTAGTGGATTCTAATGCACAGTCGAGTCAGGAACCCTGGAAGTGAGGTAACACGTACACAAACTATGACTCATATGAAATTTCTAAAGGATATATGGGTTTTGTTTTCATTATCATTTTGTTTTACATTTGAGTTGTATCTTTAGGCAGAGAAGCTCAGAAATCCAAGTTCATGTCAGCTTTCCAAAGAATTTCCATGCTGCTTTAAGGCGTGCCTCATTCAAGATTTGTTAGGAATACATGTCCATATATTTATACTTATACAGGAATTATAGTATATTTTATGTAAAGACCTTGCTTGGAGTTCACTGTGCCATTTTTGACAGTGAAATGCTTCAAGATATTTTGAGAAAATTGTTATCTAGTGGAGAAGCAGACTACAGCGCTTGTATCTGAAATTAAAACATGTTCGTTTTTCTGAGACTGATCCAAGTTTATAAAGTGATTTAAAAAATACTACCACCTCCGTTGTAAAATAATAAATGTTTCCTGAGACTGACCACTACTGTGATGTGATTAAATTAGAAACCCATTTCTGTTCTTACAAGTTGTTGTGGTCAACACGCGATGTCATTTCTCCCAGGCTAAAAATTGCTGAGCGAGCCCGTGAATGAGTTGATAAGTATGAGCATTTTTCTGCAGAAAAGAGATGTGCTCAAGTTAGCATTCAAAAGAAGAAAGGATATCTTTTCATACGATGTTTAATAAGAAGGCTGTGATTTTTTTTGCAATTGTAATTGGTTTTGGAAACAAACAGAGCAACTGGTAATTACTATGAGTCCTCTTTGAAGGCACCAAAGGTGAATTCCTACTTTGATCATCCCAGCGACATGGGTTTACCCCTTTCTGAGCCCTCACCAGTTGCAATTCTTATCTGATCTACTTTACAACACCGTGTAAAGGCAAGCGAGGGACACCTCGTTAATGACTTCCCTGGGCACACATGCACCCCACCCCTCTGTACCTTTTGACTGTCTGCATCCAAGTCCTTCCACCCTCACCTCCCACCTCTGGTAACAACAAATATGATCTCTTTTTATGAGTTTGTTTCTGAAGTATCATTGGCCTACAGTAGTTCCTGGTGCACAACATATTGACTTGATTTTTCCATACATTTCAAAATGATCACCATGATAATTCTAGCTACCAAAAGGTAATTGTTGACTCTGTCCCCCATACTGTACGTTTCATACCCGTGGTTCATCTATTGGTAACGGGAAGTTTGTACCTCTTAATCGCCCTCACCTATTTCTCTCATCTACTTTTACCTCTTTCCTCTCTGGCAACACCTGTTTGTTGTCTCTGAGTCTGTCTGTTTCTGCTTTGTTATGTTTGTTCATTTGCTTCGTTTTTTTTAGATTATACATAGAAGTGAGATCACGGCAGTATTGCTCTGTCTGACTTACTTCACTTATCATAATACCTTCTAGGGCCAGCTTAAGGTCAAACTGTAGAGCTGGCTAGTTTTCATGTTTTGTATCCTCGAGTGTATGTTTGAAAAGATTTGGTTAGAAAATGTCCTTGAGGGCATATGCTCAACAGTCTCCTTGTTAGTTTACATGCATGTAATACTCAGGGTGCCGAGGTACCCGATAGGAGACACCGGAACATTTGAGAAATGATCACATTTCTCTCCCTATGCTTTTCAGAGACACTGTGCAGAAATATTCATCTTGAAAAAGAAGGGGAAAGCTCTTGATGTATGAATACCAAAGAAGAAACGGTATTTCAATATGTGGCTCTTTGACTTTGTTTATTTGCTTTTAAGCTATTAATAAAGTAATAATAGCTGAATCAAATTATTACTAAATTACTAAGGCATTTAGTAATCGTCTTTGAGACTTTTATAGGGGAGGTTTTTTTTCACCGAAGTGTAGATATTCCTTTCATGTTGGTTCCTGTCCTCTCCAGAAGGAAGTGACTTCCGTTAAAACAGGTGATGAAGGCATATTCCCAGGAGCGGTGGGGAAGCCTCATATTTACACCACTGTTCACCGGAAATAATAATTAAAAAAAAATCTTCCTAATTTGAAAAAAATGATAGTTCATGGCTTTAATTTTAGTTTATTTAATTTGCATTTCCTTTAATATTAGTCATATTAGTCATTTGACTTTTAAATATTTTTTCTAATTCTTCTTATGTGCTTTGTTTTTATCCTTCACCCGTTTGAAAAAACTGAGTGTTTTTTTTTCAATTTACAAAAGAACACTTACCCATTGGTGGTCTGACAATAGTACGTAGCCAGAAACAGAAAGTAGAAAGTTGTCCCTTGCTATCAGCACAAAATAGAGTGGTGGTTCTCAAAATTTTGAACTCAGGACCTCATTACAATCTTTGAAAATGTTAAGAACTGCAAAGAGCTTTCACTTATGTGGATAACATCTATTGATACATATCAAATTAGAAATACAAATTGAGGAAATTTTGAAATACTATATACTAAGACACCTGGACAATAATCAACTGATAAATATTTTTTGTTAAAAAACATATTTTTGAAAATAAAAGAGTGGTATTGTCTTACATTTTGACAGATTTCTTTAATAATAATTTTTAAATTGAAGTACAGTCAGTTACAATATGTCAATTTCTGGTGTACAGCACAGTGTCCCAGTCATGCATATACATACATATATTCCTTTTCCATATTCTTTTTCATTAAAGGTTATTACAAGGTATTGAAATCAGTTCCCTGTGCTATACAGAAGAAATTTGTTTCTTTAATCTATTTTTATATATAGTGACTAACATTTGCAATCTTTAATAAATAATTTCATAGAAGACAGTTGGAGCCTTTTTTTCAGTATGCAATACATTTTTCTTTAAAAATTTTTATTTCTATATAATTTTTAAAGGTTGCTTTCCATTTACAGTTATAAAAAATATTGGTTGTATTCCTTTTTTGGACAATACATCCTTGAGTTTGTCAATAGTTTGTACCTCTCACTCCTTCACCCCTATATTGCTCCTCCCCCCCCACTGGTAACCACTAGTTTGTTCTCTGTATTTGTGATTGATGGTTGGAGTCTTCTATCTACTTCTCTATTTATTCTGTTGTGATATGTTCCTTTGGTTGAAATTTCTGAGGAAATCAAGTGTCATGCAGATGTGATAGGAAGGAGAATTTAGTTGCCTTTTGATATAATTGTGGTCATTCTTTGACACCACACTGCAGTCTGACAAGTGGTAGTTTCATAAAGTTTCACTGCAATGTGGAACCAAAAGTTTTATTAACAATTTTTTTTTTGTACTTACTTTCAACTAAAATCCATTGATGTATCTATCTATTGCACTCTGAACTGATCGTTTACCAATGCATAAGTTTGCCACATTGTCCTCTGGTAACTTGGAAAATATTGATTCATTGTGTTATGCAGCTCTTCCGAATGTTGACACATTTCATTACACAATACAAAAAAAAAAATGTTTTTGTTAACATCACCACTTATTTCACCAAAAGAGTCATTAACGTGTTGGGAAGTTCTCAAACTTTTGGTGGCAAATGTAAGTTTTCCGAAATTCTAATTTTCTCTTGAGAGCGTGAATGTTATTATTGGCAACAAATACTTTCAGTTATTTTCTTTGAAGTGACAGGCTCATTTCACTCATTTCCCCCCAAAATGCCTGCCAAAAAAATCATATCTTTCATTGATTTTTCAAGGATGCAACTAAACAATCACACCAACGCTTTTTCTTGGAACAATCATGGTATTTTGGTGTGCAGCCACGGTGCTTTGTGTTTGCTGCCCAGTCTAGCACACAGAATATGAAAAAAAAATGTACTCAGGGTTTGCAGTTTAATAAAATTAATAATTTGTGCCACTCCATCAAGGACATTTTAAAGAGAAACTGTTTTCTGCTTTAAAAAAAAAATTTAAGGCAAGTTCATGGAGACCACAGGTGTAGCTTGGTGCCACTATTATGATTTATGCCAAGACACCAGCAGCTTATCCACTGTTGCTTTTGCATCATGAGTGTAAATGTCAACACAGTGAAAAGGCAACTAATGTTGAGGTATCACCATAAAATACTTCACTCTATAATATTATAGCATTACTGTGAAATTAACGTTGCCCCTGCAGACTCCCTTAAAGGGCCTCAGGGGTCCTCAGGGATTTGCAGATCACACATGGAGAACGATGGAATAAAAGAACTCATGGAGTATCACATGTTGAGGCAGTTTGAACACAGGTCAAACTGAATCTCCCATCACTTGTCTTCACCTTTTACGTGTGGTCAGACTTTATTATTGCCAAAAGTGATGACGTGGAAAGTAGAGGGTAGAGGCAATCTCCTGCTACATCCTGAGATGCAGTTTTGCCCACATGAGCACGATGGGTGGGGACAGAGATACATGCAGAGCCAGAGGAGGACCACGGCTAGAGGCTGCACTTTCTCATGTACCGTCTCAGTGTCAGAAAGTCAGGCAGTGGGAAAAGAAGAAGATTCAGTGTCCATTTCCAACGAAGCCCTACTGCATAAAACTTTCATAGATGACATAATCTTTAATGTGGTCATTGGAGGGAAACGGTCATAGCTGGGACAAAAGACAAATCATAAGACTCTGCAAATGAGACCAGGAGTCATATGTAAGCCAACCCCTGGTCAGTGTAGAGCTAAGAAAGATTTGGTGATTCACTTAAGTGGGCTTCTGAAAATAGGGCCAAAATCACTTTTTAGCTTAGTAAATAACAGTCTGGATAGCTTTCTTTTGATGTACAGATAAATAAGAGAGAGGGAAAAAAAAAAAACAGTTCGGATGCATAAGAAGATGCTACAGAACGAGGAACATGAAAGATTATTACGAACACTATTAGTAACAAGCTCCCAAGTGTGATTCATAGCAAGAATCAGAAGAAGGTTTTAAAAAAGTCATTAGCACTGTTCAAAGTGTGTGGAACCCATTGTATAAACACACCACAGCTTCTTTATCCAGTCATCTGTTGATGGACACCTAGGTTGCTTCCATGTCTTGGCTGTTGTAAATAGTGGTGCTGTGAACACTAGGGTGCATGTATCTTTTTGAATTAGAGTTTTCATCTTTTCTGGATATATGCCCAGGTGTAGGATTGCTGGATCATATGGTAACTCTATTTTTAGTTTTCTAAGAAAGCTCCATACTTCAAACAGACATTTCTGTTAAAAAATAAACAAACAAAAAACTCCGTAATGATCTGGGAGGTTCTTACATGCCAAAGCTGATCTTTAAGCCAACAGCAAAACTCGTAGAATACCTTCCGTATGTGAAACACCAGCAGCATCAAGGTCTCATACCACCATTATTATTCACTACTTTTCTTACAGTGTTATGAGATATGAAATGATCATAAATACAAAGGAGGAAACATCTATTTTTATTTGTTAAAGATATAAAAATATGTATACAGTCCTAATAGAATCAACCAAAAACTCAGTAGCTTTTCTAAATAAGAGCAGTAACCATGAATAACTTGATCCCAGAAAGGGAAATTGATTTTATTTATAAAAGGAACAAAAAGACCTTTGGAAATTTTTAAGCAAAATGTGTCTACAATCAATATAAAAATATACATCACTGATAATAATTTAAAAATTTAAATAAATGAAGAAGAGAGCAAAGTTTGTTGATGGTGACACTGAATATAATAAAGATGAAATTTATCTATTTGATTTTAAAATTAGACAAAATGATTTTAAAATTCATCTGGAAAAAAAGCAGAGAATATGTAGGAAAGTTTTTGAAAAAGAAGAATAGAATACAAAGAGGATTTTCACTCTATAGTATATATTACATAACAGAATACATATATAAATATATGCTGATATAATTTATATTTACAAATTATACTTATAATATCTAAAATGTATATTATATAACACATAAAATACAATAATATATAACATATAATAATATATAGGATATAAAGTATATAATATGTAACACATATAACATTATATACTTAATACATATATATCGTATTATGTATGGTCACATCTATATGGTACAAAAACAGACCTGAATTTCCATTAGAGCTTAGTTTTTGTTTTTTAAAAAAGCATAATATGCCAATGGGTATTCAACTATTTGTACTCTAAAAATTGACTATTTGGGAAACTGTAAGTTTGTCAGTTGATGCCATATACCCACATACATTCCAGCTAGATTCTAGAATTACCTTAAAAAAAATCGTAGAAAAAATTGATGAATATTTATGCTTTTTCATGAGTGATTTCTTATAATTAAAGGAATAGAATAAAACATAAAGCAAAGGATTGATAAATATGACTGGATAAGATTTTTTAAAATATATATTTTTAATCAACATTAATAAAAATCAAAAGGATAACAAATTCTAGAAAAAATATTTGGAATTCTTACGATTTGGAATCAGGAAGACTGCCAAATTATATATTATTTAACTTCATCTCAATTTCATCTTCAGTGAAATGGGGATCATAACACTCTTGGTTGTTTAGTCTGTTTATAGCACAGCCCAGTGCTCAACACGATGTGCCAGCCATCGTTTTTTTTTTTATAATTATTATCACTCCTGTATATCTATGCAAAGTTCAAGGAGAAAAATACTTAGACACCAACAGAAAGACAGGCAAAGGATGTGAGTAATTTATGAAAGAAGAAACTTAATTAGCTAATAAACTAGAGAAATTTAGCCTTGCTAATGAGATGCAAATTAAAACATTAATAAAACGCCAGGTTCCATGTAATAAATTAGAAAAAAAAATTTAAAGATAGTATGAAAGAGAAGCTTTCTCAGACACTGGGAGCATAAATTTTCCACCAACTGATCTAGAAGGCAATTTGGCACTGGTCCATGCTCTTTTACTTGTATTTCACTCCTGAGAATATGTTTAAAACCGTCAAAATTTTATTTTTGTGTGACTAATTGGACACATCTTAAATCAAGGGACTGCAACATTTTGTGATAACCTAGCTTTATCAATGAAAATAATTTTTACCATGCATTCATAATATATGTAAGTTTATGTATTTACTGGGCTTTTTTTTTTTTTAGTATTGTATGTTTTTACCTCTAAAAATAATGCACCAAGTAGAACTGAAAAAACTGAAATAACAGTAGAAATTCTGATACTTTCTTCCTGCACCTCAATGCCTTGTGTTGTATATCTCCTTGTATGCACGTACCCCATTTTAAAGGTCACAGCCCAGAATGTTCTGCAATTAGAAAAGAGTTAAGCGATGGCACATCCATCAGAGTAAATATTATCTAGTTGTCTGAAATCACAATTTTGGATAATACTTAATTTTGAGAACGTGGTTACAATATAATATAATAACGTCTGTGATGGCAGATACAGTGCCCAGCTGGTTCTCCACGTGCTAGCTGGTGGCACTTGTGAGTTCTCTAACAGCTATTTATTGAGTGAAAAGTGAATTATAAAAGCAGCATACTAATTTGTATATGCAATGTGGATCTATGAGCATTAACAAAGATAACAAAGATTGTATATAGACATACTATATATTTATAGACAACCCCATACATATGTGTGTGTGTATACATACATAGGTATATACATGCGCAGAGATACATAATTTTCAAAGATTCCTACAATGAGTTCCATATTTCTAAACCAAAATTCAAGGTAGATATGGATGAAAAGATAGTGCTTAAGATATGAATGTCAAGATGAATGACAATGTTGAAAGGATAAAAGATAAAGTCTGATATATAGAGAACGTGAAATAAATAGTTCAAGACCCCAAATGTTATGACTCAGAGGACAGAATAAGAAGTTATAAAAACTGTTCTTTTACTTAAAATTATCATGAATCTGTGCATTGCTATGGCATGCTTCCCCCTAAAATGTTGGGGAAACTTGGTAACCCTTTCCTTTTTATTCCTCAGAATATACCTTTAGGGTAGGAATTCTCATACTTGAGTGTTCAGAAGAATTTTTTGAGGAACTGGTTAGAAGCACAGGTTTCTGAGCCCCTCCCTCTGAGATTCTGATTGGGCAGGATCAAGGAAGGATCCAGGAATCTGTATTTCACCCTGTCACCCCATCCCCTCCAGGTGGTTCTAATCCACAGGACTTGAGAATCACAGTTGGAGGCTGTAGAGAACAGGACTACACATTTGCCCTGAAACATACAGAACCCTGGCAACCGTGACCCACTGCGGGTCAGATGAATGACTATAGAGAGAAGGGGTAGGATTGAAGTGGACACTTAAAAAGCACAAGCTTCTTGCTAGGGCCACCCTGGATCCAAAAACTGCAGTAAGAAGGCTCTTAATGCCATTAACAGTTGGAAATGGGGCTTTTTGTCATGTGGGACTAGGTCAAAAAGTCCAGAATGCAAGTGACCCAGTGTGTTAGAAGAGACTTGTTTCTCTAGGTAAAGCAGAGACTCCTAAAACGATGCTCAGGGCAGGAAGGTGGGGTATTAATGCCTGAAAAGTCCTGTAGGCGATGTTCTTTTTACAGTACTTACAGTTACACCCATTGGGACGTAACATTTTATTTTAGCTGAAGGAAAACATTCAGAGAATTTAAAGTGACTTTTCTAAAACTGCGCTGGGAGCTAGTCAGGTGTCAGCAAAAACGGACTTCAGTGATGTTAGGGACCTCCTCCCTTCCTCACCTGGCCACAGGTGCCCAGGCTGACTTTGGCAATAATTGAATTAACCCTGAAAAGCAAGAAGGAAGCAGCCAAGGCAGCTTCTGCAAAGGCAAGTAAAGCTGAGAGATGATCCATTGAATTAATTTCTCATAAGAAATCAAGTTGATATAAAGACTGCTGAGGTAAGATAGCAAGAAAAAAATGTGACTTGAATTTGGGTTTTTGTAAGATTCGAGATATTGAAATGTTTGCTGGTTCCATAGAAATAACATCTTTTATATGGTACAGTAGACATTTTGTAATCTTTTATTTGTAACTAAAAATTTAAAGGGGGAAGGAGGAAACTTTTGGAGGTGATGGAATGTGTCATTGTGGTGATGGTTTCATGCACAGATGTGTATGTCCAAACTCACCAGGTTGTATACATTAAGTATGTGCCATTTTTGTGTAGCAATTAGATCTCAGTGAAGCTGTTAAGAAAAATTTTTTATTGAAGTATAGTTGATTTACAATGTTGTGTTAGTTTCTGGTGTACAGTACAGTGATTCATGTTCTTTTTCATGTTCTTTTCCATTGTAGGTTATTACAAGCTATAGAATATAATTCCCTGTGCTATACAGTAGCACCTTGTTGTTTGTCTATTTTATATATAGTAGTGTGTATCTGCTAATCCCGAACTCCTAATTTATTCCTCCCACCACCCATTCTCCTTTGGTAATCATCAATTTTTTTTTATGTCTATGAGTCTGTTTCTGTTATGTAATAAGTTCATTTTTATCATTTTTTAGATTCTACTAAGATATAAGCACTATCATATGATATTTGTCTTTCTCTGTCTGACTTAGTTTACTTGGTATGATAATCTCTTGGTCCATCCCTTTTGCTGCAAATGGCATGATTTTATTCTTTTGTATGGCTGAGTAATATTCCATTGTGTGTGTGTGTGTGTGTGTGTGTGTGTGTGTGTGTATCACAACTTCTCTTTTTTTGTATCTTTTAAAAATTGAAGTATAGTCAGTTACAATGTGTCAATTTCTAGTGTACAGCATAATGTCCCAGTCATGCATATAAATACATATATTTGTTTTCATATTCTTTTTCACTATAGGTTACTGCAAGATATTAAATATAGTTCCCTGTGCTATACAGAAGAAACTTGTATGTCTATTTTAGATATCACAACTTCTTTATCCAATCATCTCTTGATGCACATTTAGGTTGCTTCCATGTCTTGGCTATTGTAAATAGTGCTGCTATGAACACTGAGTTGCATGTATATTTTCAAGAAATGTTTTTATCTAGTACCCAAACTACAAGGCATTTCCCTCTATGCTTCACTCTTTCCTCCCCACAAAGCAGCCTTTTGGAAGACAAATCAGATCCTGTCACATGTTGCTCAAAACCGTCTCATAGTTTTCTCTCATGCTTGGAATTACAAATCCCTAAATGGCCCAGAAGACCCGACCTCGCCCTTGGCTACTTCCCTGGCATCCAATTCTCTTCTCCCACCAGGCCCACTCGCTCACTCACTCCCTCTCAGACTCTTCAGCCCACTGGTCCCTTGAGGGCACTGAACAGGCAGAATCTTTTCTCAGTGTCCCTTGTGATGCTCAAATGCCCCTCCCCTTGCTCATGGTGGCCTCTGCTCAAGGGTCCCCTATCTGCACAGCCTCTCTGATCATGTTCTGTGTTACCCACCCACACTTTCCCCACACTTAACTCTGCTTAAGTTCTCTTCCTAGCACTCATCACTACCAGCATCATGGTGTTTGCTGAATTGTTTATTTGGCTATTGTCAGTCTCCTCAAAGTTATTTCAGTTGCAGGATGGCCTGCACTTGACCTGTCTTGCTCAATGATGTGTTCCCATCACCTTGGAGAGTGGTTATAGCACTCACTCAATACACATTTGTTGAATAAATAAATAGTATTAAAAACACTCCTAGTATCAAAGTTAAATGAGGAGCAAAGAATCTCCAATACTCCTTGTGCAACAACGAATCCAACTGTTTTCCACTGGATTTAAAAAACTCATTCAATTTTTTAAAAAATCTATCCTAATTGACCAGACCTATTTTTATATCAAAAACTGGGGAATTTGTTAGTTGATTTCAGTGCTCATTTGAATTTACTTTTCTGCTTGTTTTTAATCCAAAAATGATTTCCTTCTGATTTTGTTAACTGAGTACTCTGCAGGTTTGATTAGAGTTTTGCTTGACATGCTCAGGAAATGAATGCCCCCAGGTGGCCCCTCTCAAGATCTGGAGGTCAAGGGCGAGCCTTGCAGGCAGAATACAGATCCCACACAGCTTCCCAGCAGGACCCATCTCTTGGTGGGCATGGAGAAAGGAAGAGACTTGGGCCCTTGTCGCCGAAATAGCAAGAAAGGAGGACGTGGCAATAGTGCATTTCTCACGTATTTTGTGCAGGAAACAGCCAACTTTTCAGGCAAAGTACATGTGCGTGGGGAGACATCATGCAGGAGCTCAGTGGAACGGAATGAAAGAGGACTGTGTAATGAGGCTGCATTCCAGCCATGGGTGATTGAACCGTCTCGAGGCACTGGTACCTTAACGTCAGTGGGATGGATCCACGTACATAGATTCAGGGTAATTCAGCCGGCATTGAGTTGAAATTGTTTATTTTTAATCTAGGAAACATTCTTCCAAGCAACTTAATGGTGGAGGGGTGGGAATGGGGCAAAGTGGAGGCTTCTAAACCCACTGAAAAGAGCCAGTTGTTTATGAAGACTTCAGCACATCCGTTTCTCTTTGTTTTTATGAGGGTGTGTTACAGATCTGTTGAAACAAGTCTGTTTCCCTCTTGACAGCACATTACCCATTTTTCACTACTGTAGGTGCTTAAGGATATTCAGGAAGCAATTCTTGAGAAACACTGAGTGATAAATTAGGAGTTTTGGATGAATAGATACACACTACTATATATAAAGTTGATAAACAACAAGGACCTACTGTATAGCACAGGGAACTATATTCAATATCTTGTTATTGAGATATTGAATGCCTCTAATGGAAAAGAATCTTAAGAAGTATATATATATATATATATATATATTATATATATATATATATATAACTGAATAACTGAATCACTTTGCTGTACACCTGAAACTAACACAACATTGTAAATCAACTATACTTCGATAAAAAAATTTTTAAAAATTTATTGGAAAAGGAGATACTCAGTGACATACAGCAGTAGCTCAAATGCTTCCTCCCTTCCATTGGGTCATGCAGCCCTCGATTGCCTGTGATCCTGCAGATGGCTGTCTTGATACCTTGTGTTAGTGTGTGAGTCAAAAGATAGCTGGTCATTAGTTGCAGATCAGGGCCCTAAAATAAGGAATTAAGCCTAGAAAAGACTCCCTAGGTGGAGCAACATGTTTATTCATTAGCACCTGTAATGATGTTAAGACAGTGCTTCAGAGAAAGTCTGTTAAGTGTGTCTGTGTGCATGCACGGCCCACCTGCTTAGTATACACTGGCATTTTACAGAAAGGGAAGAGAAGGGATGCCAAGAAAATGTTGTATCTGTGAAAGAAAGTATATGATTCTCATAGAAGAGGCTGAGTACCATTCCCTTAGTGATGTCTGTAGACAGTGAAATTTCTGATGGTAGCAAATGTTTCTTGATCCGTACATTCCCCATAGTCCCTCGCCCAGCTGGTACATGACGATATAAGAATAGATGTTTGTTGAATTGCATCACTTTTGTCTTAAGTAGACCCTGATTCTGAGCCATCCCCAATCACGCAAACTAAAGAGGACATAAATAAATATTAATAAAAGCCAGCCTTGCTTTAAAATTGCCCTCGATTTCAAAGGCTAGAGATTTAAAGAAATATTTACTTAAGTCTCCTTTTATGGTTGGGGTTGGAAACCAAAATATTTTTAATAGAGGTTAATAAGATAGCTGAGGAGGTGGGGAGAACCTATAAAAAAAACCCTCCCAGTTCATGTATTTGTGAGTGTCCAGATCCCTAGGAATGAGAAGATTTAGCTAATCTTTCCAATCACATTCTCCCTCCCTCCCCACACCCCCCATCTCCTTGGAATTACGTTATCTCTGCTTGTCTTAAAAGCTCAGAAGCCTTTCGAATTGGAGTGGCATTCAAAGGACAGTCAAGGGTCACCCTTGGAATATTAAAGGAGAGTGGATTACAGGAGAGGGAGGGGAAGGGAGCAGCTGGGGCAAGGCAGAGCCCTGGATAGACCCAAGGCAGAAAAGGAGAGGAAAACTCCATAGGCACTGGTGTTGGCCGAGAGGAGGCTGCCCAGATTGCTAGGAAGGCTGGGAAGTCGCGACAGAGCAGCCTACGTTATTAGTGTCCAGCCTGTGCTATTGAAAGGAGAGGAAAGGAAAACACATATTAGTGAAATCAATTAGACAATGGCCTTTTGCACAGAGATAGAATGGCTCCTTGAGAGACCGTGGCTACAGGAATCTTGGGAAATGAAAAGCCAGATACTGTTTGAATTCAGGGGTGCCATTCTAAAGAATTTACAGCCCCCTGACCATTCTTAAAGTGATAAGGCCTTAGGATTTATGAAGCAAATCGCTTCTCAAGAGACATCGAAGTAATTTAGTTTTCAAAAGTCTAACTAATTTTTGGTTTTTCTTCCATCATTTATAGATATCAGTTCTGTTTTTGTTTTTCAAATAAAATCAGTGGCTATTTAGTGAGGGCTGACCATGGCCAAACACTGTCCTATGATTTGGAGTAGGAGGAGGCAGCCACAGGCCCCTGCTCCTGGGCAATGGTCACTTACTGATTTTTTGTGCAGGGAGATGAGGAGGTGGGTCGTGAACCTCTTTGAAAATAGGGTGAAGGCTAAGGAGATTTTCCATGACAAAATACACGTGTATTCGTACTTTGCCAGCAAAGTTGCAGACATCGATTGAACAGTATATTCATCTCTTATTATTGTTTCTGAAACACAGCCTCCGTACCTCGCTTACTGAATTGAGACTCGAGGACAGAGTTTTGGATGAAGTAGGAAAGGCAGCTTTATTTCTTTGCCAGGCAAACAAGGTCACAGTGGGCTAATGCTTCAAAGACTGTGAGCCTCCTGGGGAGAGAAGGCAGGGGGTTTTACAGTAAAAGTTTAAGAGTTCGAAGGGCAGAGCTAGTTTCCATAGAGATCACATACAGGGTAACAAACTGCTGCAAAACTGTTCTTGTTTTTTTGCAGCTGCAACGGTCCCCTTCCCTCTGCTGGGTATGAAGTTCACCTCTGGCTTTGGGACTCTCTTAATATTCTTGTACCTAGAACAAAGGGTGCATACGGAGGGGCTCTGTGGAAAAGAGCTCTAGAGAAAAACTTGTGCAGTTTAAAGTCAGATGGATAAATGCTTTTAGTCTTTTAAGCAGGCTGAGGCCTGGGACCTCCTGCTGCAGGCTGAGGCCTGAGGCTTGAACAACAGGATGCAAGGAAACCATAAGGGGCCAAGAGGAGGGCACTGGGGGCAGGAGCAGGGCACTGAGTGATCCCTGTGCACAGAACCAGCACCCCAAGGGGACTGGGTAGACCACCTAAGCCTACCTCCTCTCCAGCCTAACCTTGGTCAGCACGAGCATGAGAAAGACCCTTTAAGACATCATACACGTAAGCAGTTACAAACACCATTGTAACTGCTTATATCAATGTTGTTTAGTTTGAGTTATGACCCATCGGTGTCATGGTCACTGATGACAGTAGGGTCCTGCTTGGTTGCATTATTACTATGCACTTGGCCTGCTCTAAGCACTCTTTGCAAATTATTAATGTAATCTGCAAGGTTATCCCATGAGGCATGTACTGTTACTACTCCCATTTCCTCTCAGGAAAACTGAGGCTCAGAGGAACATAGTAATGTCCTTGTCCCAGGCCTTTCAGTGAGTAGAAAGTGACCCTAGGCCCGAGCTTGGGCTCTCTGGCCCCAGTACCCAAGTTCTCACCCTGGCACTGTGGGCCTAGGGATGTCAGGTTCCCGGGGAGGGTGGTCACAGTCTGCCCACTGTGGGCCAAAGGGGGAGCATCTCCATGCAAATTAGACCAGGCAACCCCTGATACTTTATTGCCACCTGCCAGAAAAGCACCTTGATATGTTTACAATCATTATAAACATCTGAACAGAACATTCTGTGGCTGTACACTGCCTGTCCATCCTTGGCCTTAGAAAAGCTAGGCCCAGTCAAATGTGGAGGATCTGGTGTGTTAAGCAGGATTTGGACCCAACTCAGAAGGTACTGCCAAACCTTCAGGTTTCGAAATAGATTTTTAAGCATGTTAGTCCGTCAGCAGGGGGCAGAATGGAGTTTTCTACTTATTTATGGAAATTTGAACTGAGCAGGAACTGGCTAGTTTAAATAAAAAGTTTTTCTCCTCAACTGTCTGTCCTTTGCTATTCAGAATTCGATGTATCCACATATTGAACGTGGTATTTGTTTAAATGAATATTTGCCTCTGAGAAAAATGATAGAATTTTTGTAATAAAATTTTCTAATGCACAGCACAGTGCGTGTTTGATGATACTGTCTCTGGATGACCACGAGGGCACTGGGAGCGGGAGTGGATTGTGTAGGAGCAGAACCTTCCAGGCTGAATGAGAGGCGTGGACAGAGCTATGAGGCTGAGGCCCACGGTGGGCAGGCCGTGCCCTCCTCTGGGGCCACCTGAGTCCAGCACTGATGCTTTTGCTTGCTTGAGCTTATGCCCTGGACCAGGGGTAGCTTGTCTCCCATTCAACCTCAGTCCTAAGGAGAAAACAACAAAAAAAAGACTTTCCTTTTGCTTTTCAGTGTTGCGATTCAATTCTTCTATTTTGTCTTATGGTAAAACAAAGTAACACAATCACACAAAACCAAATGTACATTTCTGGAAGTGGAATGTGGGTCAGGGTTATGTGTGTGCAGTGCCAGACAGGGGAGACAGCCAAGTGAGGCCTTCGTTTCATATTGGGTAATTTCAGACAAGATTAAGTGTGTGTTGAAAATATTAAAAAATATTGACATTCCTCCCCTTAACTTTCCTTCCTTCGCACTTCCTTCCTCACAACCAAAATCAAAACACATTTACTGAGAGCTTGTTTGGTATGGCACTGTATGGGCTCCCGGTACTGGGGATTCTGAGTTGTGTCCCCCTGGGAAGGACTCAGACTTCTCAGCCGTAGAGTCTAATGCTGAAGTCTTTTGGAAAAGTAAGTGATTAACCAACCAAAAAACAGTCATGATTTTATTGCATCTGCGATGCATTGCAAATATGCAACATGGGCCGACCTGTGAAACCCTTTCTTCAGGTACACGGGGGACTCCATACAGAATAGATGAGAGAAGCCAATATGGTGTTAAAAACTGGGAATGCGCACTTGGGTCCTCCCCTGTCTCCTCTGAGGTCCTGGAGGTACTTCCCTAAAAACCTTAAGCCCTCTCAGTTCAGTGCTCAGTTTGAAAACTCTGAGACTAAAGACCGCGTCTTTCCATTCTGGGAACCACTGTATCATTCACTTTTGCAAAAGGATACAGATGTTTATATATATATACACACACACACACACATAGTACCTCTTAGAATTTCTAAGGTGCTAGAAGTTTAGCTCTTTGGGACAGGCAGAGGATGCTCTTTCTTTGTAGCTACTAAGTAACTGTCCCTTCAAGTCTCTAAATGCAAGTTCACTTTAATCTGAGTTGTTTTCTGATTAAATCCTGATACTTACTTGAAGCCATCAGATTATGAAGAGTGTATGAATGTAGGGTCATGTGTGCAATGTCGATACCACTGTATAACCCCATTACCAAAAGACCAGACCTAGATGAGCCTGGATTGAACTCTTATTGATGCCTTTTCACAAAGGCAGCAGGAAATTGAATTGATGGTGCTATTAGGTTGTCAATACCAGTGTCTCCCTTTCTTCCCAGATAAGTATACTCGAAGCATCACCCATACAGTCATTTGAACCTCCTGGGGGCAAAGGAGCTATAGATGTTCCAGGTTAGTGTGTCTAACTGCACACTAAGATGCTTTGTAGAAGTCCAGAACAGGAGACTACTGTTTGATTGCTTATGATGTTGTTTCTTTCATCCTATGTTTATTTGCTTGTTTGTGTTTAAACACAGCTGTGTCTGATGCTCTAATCTTTAATTGGAGTCATCTCTATAATATTAGCATCATTAAGAGGATGTGGCACTCATGGTGGGACTTGGAGAAAGATAGAGACCATACGTGGTGACTGACAGAGGAGAAGGAGGTTGTATACTTAACTGGTTCAACAAAAAGACCAAGAGACCGTGTGTATGGAATGAAACACCATCCTCTGACAGCGAAGCAAGTCAGATATTTTGCATTCTTATTTTATCCTTTCAAGATGATTCTGAACATCCACCCTAACTAAATATCCCCTAGATAAAGAGCTGGGGATTTGTGGGGGCAACAAATAGTGTAATTTGTCCAGGGAGCCTTGTGAACAAGGGTTCTGGACCCTATTTCACTCTGTAAATGACCTTGCCTGCCCCTGAGACACTGCGGGTCATCACCCAGTAGTGTGGGTTGTGTTGCAGTGGCTTAAGCCAGATTTTATTTGCACACTTACTGGGTTCTTTTTGGTAGATAATGGTAGTCAGGAATGATTAGAGATGGGGGAGGCATCTTTTTGAGACCAGAAGCTGCCACACATATAGATATTTATTAAATATCCCAAAATATTATCCCAGTTATTAATTATCCCCAAATAGTTTGTTCAACCTGTCTGTAAGCTTGATAAAGTCACAGTTCTCTGTCATTTGGGGTGAACTGAGCACACCTGGCATAGAAGGTTTATTAAAGCAGATATGGCAAGATTCTAGAAGTAAGATGTGTTTCTCTCATGGTCAGCATTCGGCAGCTAGAAGCCTCTGAGCCAAAGACTGGCCATGGGACATTTTGGGGATCTAGCCTTGGATCACTGGCCCCAGGAGCATAGGCGACAGGATGTGCTGGATTCTCAATACTATCTAGCTCCACACAAGCGAAGGTGGGGAACATCTCCAATATATTTTAGCCAATACATCCATCTTGAATATGACTAATTTAACCAAATAAGAACTCACTTCTAATCTCTATTAATGCCGATCAACAATTTCACTCAAAATTAATATAAATTATAGGAATTAGTAAAATGCAGGGTGAGGGAGTGGTGGACAGTGAACCGAAGTAGCTGGAGAATTTGTGGTGGCCAAACCCGGACTGGGGACTTTCTGATTAAATACCAGCCCTGGAGCATGAATATTGATTAAGGCAACTGACTGAACCCAGGGTAGAGCGCAAGGGTCTGGAAACCTTTTCTGTAAAGGGGCAGAAGGTACATATTTTAGGCTTTGAAGGCATGGAGAGGAGAGTAACCCACAGTCAACAGGATGTCTTAACGAGGGAAGTGGTGTGGTGAAAACTGGTCTCTCTGTGTAACACTTTCTGTTTCTCAAAACATATTCGTACACATTATCTGTACATTACTTCACTCAGGCCTCACATTTTACCCTTGAGATACATAAAGTCATGTTGGTATGGAATCCAAGATGGAAGACACGGTGATTCACTGACGGTCATGCAGGTGCTAACATCAGGGGACATTCCTGAAGTCTCCTGAAGTCTCTTCAGTACTTCACTCTCTAAACCCATCATTTGTTTTGAGTTTTGAATGACGTGTTTGATGTTCACAAAATACTCATCTTATTTCTTATAGGATAGGATTCAGCACAATGTTGGTTGGTCACATTAACTAAAAGTGGAGCAATGACAAATAAATAGTCATTGAGAATATTGGGCTGAAGAAGGCGATCTAGACTGGGAGCAACATATTGTTGTGAAAATCCATTCTAGGATAATCAAAGGGATATATGGTTGGGCTTCATAATTAAATTTGTTGTAATGCAAATTTTTGTTGAGTATTTGCGAAAAATGTGGAATTTTCTGCTTTTCTAAAAACAATTTTTGTTTGAAGTCTAGGAAGTGATATTTGAAATAAAATAATAACTAGTGGGTAAATTTGTGGTGTTTTAATGTCTCATGATCTTCACTGATTTTCAAAAATTTCAACTATATGTATGTCAATTAAAAAACTCATAAAAATAACTATGGTCTTATTTCCAAAAGTCAAATAGAATATCTTTTTAAAACTTACTGATAGAAGGAGAAAGTATTGAATGAAAAAAAATTAGAAATTCTTTGTAACTTTTGGGAAAAAACATTCTTTAGTATATTAAGTATGATACTGAGAACTAACTTCATTAACTAACCTTAATAATATTTGATCATTGGTTAAAGAAAACTAAAAAATGGTGGGTTTTTTTTTTTTCATGACTAAGGTAACAAAATCCGCACTTGAAATTCCTTTTCTCCAAACACACTAAGGTCTGCTTTCTTCTTCATTATTTGTGATTTTGATTTTTACTTCTTCTCAGTGGGAGAAATTAAACACAAAATATGATGCTGTCTTTGCATCTTAAACTGGCTGTAGGTAATTTGTTTCTACTGTTTCCTAAATTGAAATGTGGCATTTTAGGAGGGGGGAGGGAAATCCAATACATTTTTTTTCCTTTTTCTTTATAATGGATATAATTTTTCTATTGAATTGGAGAAATAGATCTGTTGAGCATAACTTTGCCATACTCTGGTGCTTCGCAGCGAAATGAATTGCATCCTTGGATTTTTGAAGCCTGCCTGCCTGTCTTATTTACATTTTCCTCAAAGCTGTTCTGATTGCCTGCTTCATAGTTGGTTTGTATGTACATAAAAATATGCTGGACTTAGTTCAAGCTCAGTTTAGAGGGGTGAGGGCATTTCCATCACGTGGCTGCGACCAGACACGGATGCTTTGCTGAGTTAATAATCTCGCTATCTTTAGTTTCTCTGACTATAAGATGAGAATGATTATGCTTGCAAAAACTCCATTGGTTGAATTATTGAAGACCTTTAGCTGAAGTATATCTTTGTTTATCTGGTATTATTTTTAACAGCCTGGTGATAGCCCAGATTGAATTCTTCCCCTTGCCTAGTGCCCTATATCTGCTCTTCAAATAAGGATTTTACAACAGAAATACATGGGGACATCCTTAGTTTTAAATTATGTTAAAGAGTATCAAAAATTAGCATATAAAGAAGAGTTTTTACAGTTAGTATATACTAAGCTGTGTATAACTGTGTGTGAATAAACTGTAAAGAATATTAATTAGATAAAAATGTGAAGCACTGGATAGATGTGAACTTGCTGAAGACTTCTAGCCTGCGTTTGTAGTATGGTTAAAAATTAGAGCTATAAGATACATTAGCTGTAAGCTAAGTGGGCACATTTTAAGGTGTTTCAAGAAGCACTAGATCCATTAGATTATATAATGAAGACTTAAAGGAAAAGGTCTTCCATGGTCAGATAATTTTGGGAAATGCTGGGTTAAGCAGAGTTGAATTGGTTTCTTTCCCCAGTAGACCTTTCTGCTGTATTTTCCGCGTGGGTATGATTGCAAAACTCCTTTATTGTAGAATCTCTTTTAGGACAAGTGTTCTGTGGAATGCACTTTGAAAAATACTGTTTCATTCCAACCTTTTCATTTTCCGGATGAGAAAACCAAGAGTGAAAGTGGTTAAGTGATTGCTAAGTTTGTGTAGAGCGTGAACCTGGGTACAAGCCCCAGATGTCTGACACTGTCTGGTGTCCTGTCTCCTACACCCTATCGCCCCCTGGATTCCACCCAAGCAGCAACAGACAGACAGGTGTTTTGTTTTTAGAGTCTGAAGGAAGAAAGATATTATACACAATATGCAGTGGGAATCGGTTATCCAGGCTTGAACACCTTTCTAGGTCCATAATTCAAGTTCTGGGAAACCTCATGGGTCACCTAGTCCATGAACCTCAGTTTTTCCACGCAGTAGAGGGTGCTGTATAAAAAGATGCTCATCTTTGGAGATGAATCTACTAGGGTTCAATATAACAGCTTCACCACTTATTAGCTGTGTGGCTTTGGGTTAAGTCTCCTAATGTCTCTGAGTCTCAGTCCTTTATCCCTAAAATAGGGTTAATACCTTGCATACTTTGAGTGACATTAAATATATCTGAGGTGCCTACTTGGTAAAGGCATTCAATAAAAATGACCTATTCTTATTGTTAACATTTCCTGAAGGAGATTTTAAAAATTACTGTGTGATTCTGATGATGATTGCTGTCCTTTCATTGCAGGACATGGTGAAAATTTTTGTTGAGATTTTACTAATGGAATCTACATCCTCCTCATTTCTTCTTCTTCTTCTTCTTCTTTTTTTTTTTTTTTTTACTGTCTGGCTCTTAGGTCTCTTATGACCCTTGGGAGTGTCCTGTATTCGCACATGCATGTCCTATTCTTGTTCATACTTGACACCGTTCCATCTTGGATGAGTCACTTTCTTTGATCAGGGCCACCAAGAAACCAACTGCAGAGAAGTCCCAGCTTCTTTGACGCTAGTGGTGATAATTTCAGATTTTTCAAGTGAGAGGTCTTCACCAGCTCTATTTTTTTTTTTTTTTTTTTTTGCCTGCCCTCGCTCTTTCTGTCCCTGTTTGCTGCTGCAGAGATCCTGGTACATGCTGAAGTTGTAGCTCTTACATTCCTGGAAGTACCCATCATAGGTGCGTGCATGTTGGAAAATTCCATCTTTTCTCTGGGAGAAAGGATTTTACAGACTGCCATCGCTTTGGGCAAAGAGAGAAGGACTTCCAAGCCAAATGCTGCTTGAAAGTACTCCCCCATCACTTATAAGACTGTGCGCAGTGTTTCCTGCTTGTGACACATTTTCAAATGGACCCCACCCCCCCAACCCACCCAGTGGCGGCAGCTGTGATTCAAAGCTGTCTGCTGTCTGTTTCACTGGGGATTTGCTGTTTAACCACGTCAGGCACATAGGGAGGTGGGCTATAGCTGCATCATGGAAAATGTAAAGGGTTTTATAAGATGAAAATCAAATGTGTCCTTGAATGACAAACTCTTGAACTGTCCAAGTTCAAGTCACTAACAGGCACTAGTTGGGAACCTAGACTTGGGTGAAGTTCATAAAAGGAATTTAAAGAAAAGCTAATGGTCGGTGAACAGACACCATCTGCCGGTACCTGCTTTGCCCACATCAGCCAGACTGAACATCATAAAGACTTAAGTGCCCTTGAACTTAGCAGCTGCATTCTGGCTCCTCTATATGATTCGGGGTTCAGTTTGAACATTTACAGATAAGGTGGGACTAGAATATTCTTTTCTTAAGTCTACCAAGATACTCCCGGACACATTAATATCCATGGTTGGCTTATCAGGAGGGTAGGGCATGTCACTCTAAACACAAGTTTACCTTTAACACCACCTTTAAAATTGCTCAAATGAGCAGTGTGGCCGCAGAAACTGGGTATCTCAAAGGTACAAGTCATGCCGCCTCCTTTAGATCAGAGAGATTGAGGGCTCAAGCTTTTATAAAGTAGAATGAATGCGCTAGAATTTAAACCTGAGCTCTTTACTTCACGTGATGCTCTGAGGTAAAGCCACGTTCCCTTTCCTTCCTCAGCCCACTCTGCTCACTGAATCAGAAGAATCCAAACATGTGTTCTTTCTTAGATACATATAGGAAAGAAATTTGGGGAGATTTGGAGAATTTTGCATCGTCTTTTCCCTCTGCCTGCCCCATTCCTCCCCCCCCCCAACGACCCCCATTTTTAAACACTCCCAATCGCAGCTTCCAAACACAGTAAATGAAATGCTAATCTATCCCCTGCAAATTTAGGCTGACAATACTGTGGATCGACCGCATTGATTACATTGATTCCGTTGCAAATAATTTTACCATATGGTGAGACAAGCCTAATTTATTTTCTGAAGAGATCAAGGTAGGTCTCCCCTTTTCTGAGGGGGGAGACAATGGAGAGATGTTTGTGGTTGCTATCTGCAATAATCTGATGCTGACAGTGAGTAGTATTTTATTTAGTAATTAACAGCGTAAAGGGGAGAGAAGCTGTCATGTTGGTTCTTAAGCTGGAGAATGTGATGAAAGATGATATCTGGGATCTCATCCTTTCCACTTGTTTAGGATTGTCAGGATGAGAAATGTCAGCATTATGAAAGCTCGGCTCTGCTCTTGATATGATAAAACCCTTCAAAAGCCAGTCTTCCTCGCTCCCTCGTCCCCCCCCCCACCTCCTCGCTCTCTCTCTCTGCACTTGCTTTTTTTATTTATCCTGTTTTGTTAGATGGCAGAAATATAATTCTTTTCTTTCTTCCTATTATAAGCCACCATTTTTGTTTTATTATATGTTTCACAACCCCTAATGCCCCACCGAAAATTACCTTGTTAAATGACAGTGTTTCAAAGCCATGAATCCTTTCCACCATTCCCTCAGAGGTTTGAAACAGTCAACAGACTGTAAAGAATAAATAATAAAAAAGTATTGATTATTTTGATGACTGTGAGATTCAATTAAGTATTAATTTTGCCCTCCAGTGGACCTATCAAGGTATTCAAAAGGGAGGATTCGGCTTGGCTAAATGCGTGCTGAGTGCTTCAGCCTTAAATAGGGAGAAAATGTGTTTACCTACAGTATTTGAAGAAGAAGTGCATTGATGCACAGAGTCCAATATTTAAGACCTGTGCAAATTAAGCCCTGGTGACAGTGACATTGTTTTCTGTGGGATGAGTATTGACTAAAGAAGTGCATTTGATGACAGCTTAAACTATTTGTATTGATTAACATTTTCATAGATTATCATGTGTCATATCAAATTCACTTTTCAGGCATGAATACATTAAAAAAAAAAAACCCACAGGCATACTGCAACCCATGTAAATGATGGGACAAGAGAGCGTGCCGCCCCACCTGCTCCTGCGCTGGTCACCTGTTTCCTGCTCAGGAACCATTTAGGCATGAACTTGGCAATAAATAGCTCCCAGATAACGCAAAAAGGGCACTTCTGGCTTTTCTTTCCCTTCTGCATCCGGTATCGTGCCACAACAGTAGCACGCCTCTTAGTTTGCAAATGGGATAAAAGGCTACCCTTGGAAAATACTGCTGATCCTAAAGTGCCCTCCGTAATGAGCTGAAGATAAAGCAGATTTCAGTTGCTGGGGGGTTGAGTTTGCCTATTCGGATGTGATTTTTGTTTTGTTTTCTTTTTCTTTAACGCTCTGGGCATAGGATGCTCTAGGTATCCGAATTATTGAACACAGTTTGTAAGTATTTTTCCAATTCCTTTAAAAAAAAACCAACCTTCCTAGATTTTGCTGTGTCTTGTTTGCTTTAAAGTGTTCATTTGATTTGGGGTCAGCTTCTGTCCCGAATCTGGGACCCGCAAAGTCAACTTCTAAGGGTGCTTAGAGAATTTACATAAGAAATCTCTTTTATTCCATTGAAAGCCTTGGGAGGACCCCTTTCTCCGTCTCTCTTTTCTCTGCTCTCGGGATTGGGTTTAATTGCTTGTCCCCCAGGGAGAGGGCTTCCTAAAATAGCCCGTGGATCCCCCATAGGGTGCTCCGTTCTTTTTAGTGTGTTGCCGAAGTACAAACCCCGCACTTTCTTTCTTTCTTTCTTTTTTTTCCCCTGACTGCATTAAAGACAGCGCAAGGTGTAAAAACATTCGCACAAAAGCACATGCCACAATTAAAGCTGTGTTGGTTAGGTTGCTTTCAAAGAAGTTTTTTTTTTTTTTTTCTTTTCTCCCCTCTCCTCTTTCTCCGAAGCCTCCTGAATCTCTCACATGCCAGTTGAGCTTTAATAGGGTGGGGAGTAATGGAGAACTCCTCGGATCTGTAATAGCTCTTCACTTGACTGCAGCCAGCAATAACAGCGGGCGCAGCCAGAGATAAGAGAGAGGAGAGAGGGAGAGGGGTGTGCGTGTGTGGGGAAGAGAGAGAGAGAGAGAAGAGGAGAGGGAGAGAGAGGACACGCACACTAAAGCTGCCACTTTTTTTTCCTCCCCTTCACTCTTTTCCCCCCATCCTAGGATCCAATGATAGCTGGACAAGTCAGTAAGCCCTTGCTGTCAGTGCGGAGTGAAATGAGTGCGGAGTTGAGAGGTGAGGACAAGGCTGCTACTTCAGACAGCGAGCTGAATGAGCCCCTGCTTGTGCCTGTGGAATCAAATGACAGCGAGGACACTCCCAGCAGGCTCTTCGGTAAGTCTGTCTAGGTATTTCATTTCACTCCTACCCTGTTGTCCGGAAGAGCAGTCCACCCCCCCCCCCTTTTTTTTTTTTTCCTTCTTCTTCTTGTTCATTCAATTTTCTTCTAAGTACCAAAGAGGATCTTGGCATCTTGGAGGGGCCAAGGCGCCGCGGCTGACTCCGGCCAGCTGGGAGGATGTCCTCCAAACTTTTCCCAACAAGGAACTTCCTCCTGCCCTCTTTGGACTGGTCAAAGACAGCTAGGGTCCCCAGGCTAGAAATCATTTGGAAAAAAAAAAAAAAAAAAAAAAAAAGAAGATGGTCCTAATCATCAGGAAATCAGTTCCATTGTGAGAATTGGTTAACGTTTATTGAATAAATATCGACTTGGTTTCGGGTGGCTTCGCAGCCTTTTGTTAAGGGGAAGGAGAGTAAAGTGTTATTATCTGTGGTCTAAAGGCAAGAGGGGGGGAACTGAAAAATATCAATACGGGTCATTCTCGGCCAGGTAAACAAAGGTGGCCACGGGGATTGCTCGAAGAAATAACGTTTTGTCATTGCAATTAGAATGAATCTCTCTTCTTTTACAAGGGTGATGGGGAGAGAAACTAGGTCCTTGGCCTCCCTTCCGTCCGCCTCTCCCCTTTAACAGATGTTTACAGCCTCATCCTAAACCTCATCTGGGCAAGCAGCCCAGAACCTTTTTAGAAATCTTTGTTTCGGTAAACAAAATCGGAACAAGCAGAGTGCCACTCCAGCAAAGACATCTGTCATTCAGACAGATGACACTCTGTAAGCCAACTCAAGCAACTGTGATCTCTAATCAGAAAGGGAAGTGGGCTGCTGAGGTGCGTGACTGCGTGATGGATGGTGATGGATGTCTCTGCTGGAGAAGCACTTTGTGGGATGGAGTGACGTTAGGTTTGCAGAACAGCTGCTCCTGAAGCACTTGCTTTTAATTATTTTCAAGTGTTTATGTACTTACAACATTAAATATATACTATATATACACACATATAGCACACACTAACCTGTTCATACATATATATATATTCTAACCTGATATATACGTGTGTGTGTGTGTATATGTGTGTGTGTGTATATATATATATATATATATATCTATATATCAGGCAGAGAACTACTTGGTCTCAGGTTAAAAAGTCACGAGCCTAAACTTCAAAAAAACACAACATCACTGTATAGACTGCTTTGTTAAGAAAGTCACTAAATCAGTTAAAAAGATAAGTTTTTTTTTTTTAAACCTATAGAAAGAAAGCAGCTTAAGATAGTTTGGCAACTCTAGGCCAGCTTCAACAGGGGAGATTTCCTCTGGTTTTAAATACTCAATTGAACATCAGAGGGGTGTCACAGACAAACTTTCTGTCTCAGATTTTCTGTTGGTAAAATCCTGTCTTATAGTTAAGAGGGTAAGAGAGTCCAGTTTCAAGAAATTTTGTCATGTTACCCTTTCTTCGAAAAGCAACAGTTACCACCTCTGACATAAATTTTCCATACCTAGGCATTAAGGTTTTAGCATTTTTCACTCTAAAGAAATATTTTGCTGTGGTCTCAGTTTTTATCTGTGTGGGAAGAGTTATGTCCTGAAATACTCATTTCGTTTCAAGGGGTTAGTGAGAGAAGTCAGATGAAATTGTAAATTACAGGAATGTGAAAGCCATGCTCTAGCTTCTTTGATGTTGGATGTGCTACTAAGCACTTGGACTTTTAAAAAGTGATCAATTGTGAATTCAACACAACTGCAGATAATGGATTATGTGCTCCTAAACTTTGTGTGCACTTTTGAAAAGTAAATGCTATTTGTAAGACTTTGACTTAAAACCTCAACTTGTTTTGTTTTTTCCAAGTAAACCAATGGAGGGATAATTAATTTGACTTCTCAACATTTATTTAGATTTTCCAGTGTTCAAAATTGTCATAGATTTGTGATGTTACCTCT
The DNA here is from genome assembly GCF_048773025.1 of Camelus bactrianus. NCBI lineage: Eukaryota > Metazoa > Chordata > Mammalia > Artiodactyla > Camelidae > Camelus > Camelus bactrianus. The sequence continues at coordinate 79,761,533 of NC_133545.1, forward strand.
TACTGATTGGCATGTGTAGAGAAATCAGCTTAAAAAGGCTGGGAGGAGGGTCAAAGAAATTGGAATTAAAAGTTCTTTGAAAATATACCTTAAGTAACAGCTTTATGGGGTAAACTAAGGAATCACAGTGTAGTTTAGAAGTCTTGGTGGATCTGGGCATCTTTACTTTGGATGCTCATCTTCAGAGTTTGTGAGAGAGAACCCAGCAAAACCTACAACCTAACAGCTAAAACTTCTTGTTTATTCACTTAATTTTGTTTGGTCTCTAGAGTGCTTTTCAAACACAGTGTGAATATTTTCCAGTTTTCAATTCGGTAAGAAGAAAGCAAGAGATAAGCAGTTTTGAAAACTTAAAAAAAAAATTGGAGACCATACGAGATAGAAAAAATTAAAAAGTGCCTCAGAAGGAAGGCATCTCAATTTCCCTGAGGTTTCCTTAGCTGCCAGGTCTCCTGTGCTGTCACCTTTTAATATTATGGGAAATTAACATTAGGAATTCTAGTTTGTGTAACAGGGTGAAATTTTCTAGAATAATTCTCTCTCAGTATTTTCAGCAACTTTGGCCACACTGAATGGGTACTCATTCCATGCACCGTTCTTTTATCTCACAGGAGTATGTTCAAGTTTATTGTTTTTATATACCGTGAAAATTATACTCTTTACTTGGTAATGAAGAATTACATTCTTCTTGAATAACTGAGAGCATCCAGGTTTCTCACCACCCAACGCTTTTCTAACATCCTCTCTCAAACCATCGTTCTTACAGCACATTCCTTGTATTTTGGAAAACTGAGCTTCTGTAATGAAAGGAACAGGTTAGGACAAATCACGTGCATCCTGATAGGTTCCGTTTTGTGGAGAGACATTTGCCAACGACAGGAGACAAGAAGAGCCCCGTTTTCTCATTGTACCTGAAATTTCAGTACCAATGGGTTTCTTTGGGGCTCAGTGCCCCCTTCTGTGTCTTGCTGAAATTAGCAGTCCAGAGGACAAGTCTGTTTCTCTCCCAGTACGGCCCCTTCAGCCCAAAACTACAGCAGAAAGGCTCATACTGATGCCCTCTATGGATAAACAAAGGAAATTCCAGGAACCCTTGGGCCTTTTACGCCTCTCCTTAAATTGCCCCTCTGCACTTAGCAGCATTCAAAGGGAGACATACCGTGCAGAATCTTTCAGTGCTCTGAGCAGCTCAGAACACCAGAAGGAGAAACTGGGAGCCATATGCCAGCCTAAGGAGAAAGTTCAGAAAAGGGCCCTTGTGTTTTATAAAGTAATTACATCAGAGGTAATGTTTTGCTTAACGTGAACAGCCATGGAAACTAAAGTACACTTAGGAGAGATGAATCCACGTTTCATTGAGAAGCATGTGGTTAGCCCCGTTCTCTGTGATATCGTTAAGTGGTGCATTATTTATTCTCGCAAAGCCTGTGGAACAGCTATTCCTTTCTTCCGTTCACCACTGTATTATGCTAAGCTCTGAGCCGTAGGAAACAGTGTGGAGGAGAGTAGACTTGCATGTCAGGGGGTATTATCAGAGAATCTGGCTCTGTGTCTGACTGTGTTTCAGCTGCGTGATCGGATGAGTGATGCCACGCTGGGCCGGTCATTTACTATGTGATGAGTGATGTACATATTCGAAGCCATTCCCGAAACTGGCCTTTGGCATACAATCTCCAAGGGAAGAGGTTGCTGTGTTTCTCTGGTGACATTTATAGCACGCGTGTCAATGTGGTGCTTCGTTTTTAGTTATGCCCATCAAGAATTCAGTGTTCCGCATTCAGTCAAGTTGGATGCTAAAATTCAAATGGGAGCATCAACAACTTGCTGAGGAAAATGGCCCCAGAAAAGGATAAAAATAATATATATCCCCAGAAAAATATCTGTACTAAAGTTTGCCTTGCAGTCTCAGCAGAAGAAGTGAGGCCATATAAAACATGCCCTAAATATTTTCTCTCCTATAGATTTGAAATTCGGAGGATGATTTATTAACAGTCTTCCTCCTGGGAATATTTTTATTGTTTCAAGTTAAACCTCATGATTGCTTTCTTCAAGTCCCAACTACCTTGGGTGGCTGGGTTAGTCTCTGTGGCTCACTGCTGCCTTGTACCACAGTGCAGGGGAACTGAGACATAAACCAAACCAAACCAAACCAAACCCCATTTATAAACATTGTCCCTGAAATAAAAATTGATGGTTGGTTTTCTCTCGTGATACTGTGTGTTTCTAGGTTAAAAGAAATTGCATGCAATGATACTTGTAAGGGTGGGTATTTTCAATGTCATTTATCTGTGAAGTATTGCAAAAGGGTTGAAAGTTGGGTCAGTGATTCTTCCTAGCGAGCAAATGTACTAGCTATTGGGTTTTCCTTTCCCTTTCCTTTCCGTTATCTTTCTCATAGAAACATGCATTAGAAGATTTTTTTTTTCGTTAAATTGCCATCCAGTTTGACTTGATTAGAATTTATGGCAGTGGAGTCGTTTCCAATGACAAAAGGATAAAGGACTAAATTGTCTGTCACCCCTTGAGACAGTGGTCTCTGCAGGTCAGCGTGGAGGTCACTACTAGGGCGTGATGGGGACTGCGCTCTGTGGTGGAGCTGCCTCTCGCCTGTGCATAAGTGGAGGCCTTTATTATGGGATGATTGTCATTATTACTTTATTTAAGCATCTTTCAATGCCTTAATATTTATAATATTCTGGCAAAATATGCTGGGGCCGGTAATCAGTATATGGGGCTTAAGCCCAAGGGGGATTTAGCTGGGAGTTGATGAGAAATATTCCCTAGAGAAATATACTTATTTAAAACATACACCATGCTTCTGTATTTTTAAAAGTTTCGATATGATATCTATTGGAAATTCATCTTCTTTTTTTTTCACTGAAGAGAGTGTGTTTTGCTGGGAAAACATTAGAACAGTGTATTTTTAAGTCAACTGAATCATCTAAGGGATAGATTTGATGCTAAAACAGTTGTTTAAAAGAAACCAATAGAAACCTATATTTGCGTAAGTAAATGAGAGGCACGACAAGGTATTTGTCAAAAATCAATCATGGTTTAATAGTCAAACAAGCCCTTCCAGTCATTTCTCTGACTACTGAGAAGAAAAGGCACCTTAAGAGGCATTTCTTAACATTTAAGAAAATCTCTTGTGCTCAGGTATTTAAAAAAAAAATCCAGTGTGTGTGTTTAGACAAATTTAGTTTAGTGGCCCCCCCAAAAACCATTGTAATGTGACACTGATACATAATTCCACTTTAAACAGCATTCATGTGTAAGCTTTGAAATAGAAAGAAATCCATATAAAAGGGCACTGATGTTGAAACTTTTCACCATGCTCGTTCACTGAGCTGTGTTCATTTCCACCTGGGACGTTAATGGACAGAAGTGCACCCTACACTATGTAGGATTCAGCGGGGACTTCCTCAGTGCCTTCTTTTTCCATTTCTTTGCTATGCCTGGGGTTCTCAGGTCAGACCTCCGAACAGAAAAGAAAGTTCAGTACTGCAGTGTCTGAGGATGCTGCTAGGTGGTAACACTAGCAAATCAAGATGCTGCTAAAGATTTACACTTTTTCTTTTCTCTCGATTGCACAATGCTTATATTTTGTTGTTGTTATTAGATGGTCCTATAAACAAGACGAAGTATTAGAAATTCCATTAATCTGCACCGTCACCCCTTAAAATGATCCCAGTTTAGTCTTTTTCATGTCTGGGATGTTTTGACTTAAAGGTTGCATGATAGTAAGAGTGTTTTTGTAGTTCGCCCAGCTCAGTTTATGTCGTAATTAATATCTAGAGGCGCATTCCTGATTCCAGCTCCCAAGGCTCAACCCTTAAGTAGATTGCTTTCTTTCTCAATTACCTGATTTAATTACAGAGTTAGCATTATTCCTTCCAAGAATTGACCAAATAAATATTACCCCCTCCCAAAATGAGATGTAAGTGACTGTTGGAAGCGGACTTTGCTTGTTCTTAGACAGTAAACAGATAATTTGTGAGAGAGCTGGTGCTGTCTTTGATTGGCGACCTCGCTGGTTTATGTTTGGGGATTAATAATACATCAGACAGTCACACATTGAAAAGAAAGTAGATGTGAGGGAGGAAGAATGGAGGGTGTCGATCTGCTGTTGGGCAGCCTCTGATGATTCGGGCATCCCTGGGAACCCAGACCCTCAGAGGAGCCGCTGTCTTTGCCCAAATACGCACCTGGCTCCACTCCCCATGTTTCTTGAGTTTCTTATGCGAAAGAAAAAGATAGCAAAGTGTTTATACCAAACTGGCACCCTGTCAGGGGGCAATCTGTGTAAAGTTTCCTGCTGTCAGGTTAATAAATTTTTAAAAAATATCCAAAGGCAGAGGTAGCTGGAGGAAGCTCATAGTAACAGTTGCCATTCTCCAGGGTTTCTCTTTAATATCCAACGTGGCCCCGGAATTTTCTTGTTTGTTGTCTTCTAGGTTCTGTACTTTGCTGGTGATTTTGTCCAGGGTTCCTTTTACTAATGCCATTTTAATCTTACTTTTTAAATGTTTTTTTCCCCCTTTTACATTTCTGATGTCTTTTCTTTTAGAAGGAAATAAGGGAGCATGCTTTGTTTCAATATGGTATTTTACAGTTGCACATGGACCTTATGCTGCAAGCCTGACTGAGGTTCTAAATCTGTCAACACTGAGCTTTTCTTTGGGGACAGCTTCAACTAATGTTTATATTAAAATCTGCTCATAAAGGAGTATTTGGGCTTTGGCAATACGGGGGCTTCTGATGAGGTGTGTTTATTAAACCTATTGACTTGAGTCACTGCATGTAAATACCCGCCTTCTGCTTCTCAAAGTCAGATTTCATACAAATACGAAACAAGAGCAGACTAGTTTGGCGACATCCCTTACTCGATGTCATGACACTTTTGTGAGCCATCAAAAATGGTCTAAGCCTTTTAAATATGAACACAGAGGTCAGAAAAAAATAACACTGAACCACTTTTGGTTGAAGAAAGTTTGTCATTCTCAAAGAAACAGAAATTAACTTTTGGGGTAAGCGTTTGAAGATCATTTTTAAAAAAACCACCAAGTCCAGATGCCTGGCTTCTGATATCTCTTTTTAATAGTTGGCTGCTACTTTTTAAAAAATCCTGGGATGTTATATGAGTGCCTGTGTTTCATTTAAGAATTTAAAAAAAAATCCATGCTCCAACTTCTCTTAGTCTTTCCTTTCAAAGTGCTTTTAAGATCCTAGAGTGGCAGGAACATACTGGTTTTTATTTTAATTGAAAAAAAAATTAACTACCTGGAACAAGATAACTAACAGTCTGAATCACTTTTATTAGAGGACTGCAGTGCCATCAGTGCTGTTTCAAAGTCTGAGGAAAAACGATCAGATTACAATGAGAGAAGGCAGGTAATAGCCCAAAACTAAATACATTACATAAACTAAATGCATAAGAGGTTTGTCGTACTGAAAACCATCGGAAAATGGGATTCTGTCCTGAAACCTGTATTCATTAAGGTGGTGAAAAATATTCTCAGTGAATAATTCAAAATAAACCTGTTCATGCAGACTGAGAATGAGACAGATGACTAAGATATTTTTAAGACACTTACAGTGGACCAGTGATACCCAATGACAAATGATTCAACAACTTAATCAAAGTGTTTGTCCCGCTGTAGATCATGTGGCATTAGCAGTTTTCTTAGCATTTCATCTTTTTCTGTGAAATAGTGTTTTCCAGCTTGACGTACGTTTCAAATAGCCTGTGTTAGTTTAATTTCATCCTATTAACAAGGGGAAAACCCTCAATTGTGATGAAAGTTTGGGAAAGCCAAGAAACCCATATTTTAAAATTAACACAGTATTTTAAGATAACAATGCACATTTTCCACTTATCACTTCCATGCTTTATTTTTGTTTTCCTGTGTTTTCTCTCTTGGGCACTGAGAGTGCACAGTGAATAAACCTAATACTTTCGTATTTGTAAACCATTCGTGTGTGTCTACTGTGTGTCTTCAGTATTTTCTCCTGTGTTTATATGATACTTCAAATTGTCTTGCTAAATTTATAGCATGCATATATTTTCTCTATCGTAAAATTAAGAAAATCTAATTTATAATAGAAAGCTTTTCGTTCATGCTATCTATACATCGCTTCAGTGTACTTCTCCTCTACCTATGTATATTTAAAAAAAATAGTTTCCAGATTAACTGAACAAAATTAATAGTTTACCCATAAAGCACAACTTGTTATAGCATTGCTTCGGGCATAGTTGGGCTGTAATCCAAGTTCCAGTGTCTCCTTTGAAGCTGCTATTCACTGAGCAGAGGAGACGAGATTTCTCAGAATTTGTGCAGTTTAATTCACTAAAAAGATGTGGGAGTTTCTATGCAGTTTGATTTATATGGAATATATATACATTTTTAAGACATGCAAAACTTGCCCATTTTAAGGAAGACTCTAAATATTAGGAGAGTAAATATTTGTCTACTTGTGGGATATACATATATTACAATATAAACATTGATCTTTTTCTCTTTTTAAGTAAAAGGCATTTGTTCAACAGTCAGTAAGCACAATTTTTGTTACACTTTCCTATAAGAATCCATGTGCCTAAGCAAACATTTACATATACACATACCAAGGTAGACTGGGTGGTTGATGTATAATAAAAAAAAACACCCCACAATCTAAACATTTGCTATTAAAATAGTGTGGTGTAATTCATCTCCTTTTGCAGTTCTTGTTGGCCACGTATATGGTGATTTGTCCTTTAATATCAATATGGCAAAATTTATTTTTATAAATGAATGGTTTGGGGTTACATATTGCACGAGAGAATCATCACTGTTGAGTAGGAGAGAGGCTGGGGGATTAATTTGATTTAAAAATGCAAACATTTGAAGCTGTTTAAAAAGCATGAAAAATTATTATTGCAGACTGAATTTTTGCCAAAACCAACCAAGGGTAGAAGAGAGTAAAAAGTCAAACAGAAAAACCCATTTTCCTGTATTAAAAAAATGTAGAGATGCAGAAATGATGTGTGGGGTGAAATGCCCTTTTCCAAACCTGCATTTTTTTTTCTTTAGTATATCTAATTTCATTTAGCAAAATATTGCCAAATAGAAATGTGTCCAAATGGAAACATCCAATTTTCAAATTGAGAAGCATGAAAGAAATATTGAATAAAGCCAACGTTTTAATGGCTCCATTTAATTATATTTATATCCTGCACTATTATTTATGCATAGGTAAAAACTCAGAACAAGGATCATCTTGATCTGGTGGGAGGACTTTCATACACTTTTGAAAAGAAATATACATCATTGTTTTAGGTGTAGATTATTCTGATTCCTAAAATGCAGGCAGATTTTATACTTAAGAGTTACCTGAGAAATTGTTCACATTTTCAGATATGCTGGTCTGTTTTTTTGCTTTCAGTTTGGAATCTTCACTTCTCCCGTTATACCCCGTGTTCCTAGGAATTCCGTAACAGTCCAATAGGAATCTGCAGGCAATCAGAAAAGTGTTAAAATTAAATGTCGCTTTAAAAGGGATTAATGTCTACAGCTGCCTGCTTTAAAAAAGGAAAAGAGCCAGTCAGGTTGGAGATTGCTGATGGCATTGAGGTGGCTGCACTGGCCTAGAATTGTGGCTGTCCGACTTGTCATCTGTAGTGTATCAATATGTTTTTATAATGATACAATAACCTGAACCCTGTAACAGTTTATGGTCCTTTTGAGAATTCTTATGGATTCTTCGAGTGATGGAGGTCTGAGAAAAGATCTTGAAAGCTTTCACAAAATCTGGCTGGGTGACAGAAAGCTAGCATGACTGTGATTTAGCTGCTAAGGAACACTATTGACTGGGAATATCATTAAACTTTTAAGTTAAAACAAAAACCACCAGGCAAATGGTAGGTATGAAGGGTGAAGGGTACCCGAAAGGACGGCAGAAATTAAAAAGTGCTGAAGGATCTGAGATAAGAGGCAAAATCCAGCAAGCCCAGTGTTCCTCATCTCCTACTTAGAAACAGGATTTTGTTTATATATTGTTCCCAGTATCGCCACGTACCCTGGAAATCTGTATGAGTGTGTATCCTTCATGGAATTTTTCCAACTTCGTGATTGCTTTTTCCTTTACCTGGGCAATTTTTAATCAATGATAAATAAAGACCTTGAATTTTGAATCTGGCACCAGTGAGATCTAAAACCAGAAACCGCAGGGAAGAGCCATGACAAGTCCCCTCCACATCCGTGTATGCCATGGCTATCAGTCTTCTTAACACTGGTAATTCTGCTAATTTCTGTGGGCTTTTAAAAACACACTTCCCCACCAGCTCTCCAAACCCATAAAAGTGTGGCGCGTAAAGGAAATTGTTTGTCACTTGCCAACGACCTGCCATATTTATTGTCAGGAGAAATGGACATTAGCGAGAAGAGCAGTTGTTAAAGGCCAAACAATTTTTTAAAGATGGCAAAGATGCGTGAGGGTTTTCCTTTTTCTAACAATGAGCCACCCCGTCAGACATCAAAAGACAAGATAATAAGACACTTCAAGCACAATTCAAGATTATATTCAACATCTAAAGGCTCATCTCTTGTCAGTTTGCATTTACTCTCCGTGGGATGTGACGCTTCCATCATCTTTCTGTCAAGAGGAGGCTGGCAGAAGAGGCGAGAGCTCTTATTTCGCACACTTAGGGTGGGGGTTTTTTTTTTTTTTGTCTTTTTTTTTTTTTTTTAATCAAATAGCCCACATGCATTCTGATTTGGCCAAGATGAGGGGGTGGGGATAATTTGAAGAAGGTCATGCACAAGCACAAAAATCTCCTATTGACTTGTGCGATTAGAAGGCATTAAAATTGCACGTTTATGTTAGTTGCTGAGATGTTTTGTCAGTTTATTTGGTAATACACTTTTGCTGCAGGAGAAAAAAAAAAAGACGACTGAAAATTTTTAAATAGATGGCTGAAAGCTGAAAGTGTTTCCTTTAATGTGACCGTATTTGAACACTGAACAAGTGAACATAAAAATAATTTAATGCCTTTCGTTTCACAATATTTGAAATTAGCTCCCATAATGAAATACTTCATGCGATGTGGAAGCAAAATGGCACGATCGTGCCTATCAGAGGGAAGAAGTATATATGTGAAATTATTTTTAAATACTTTTAAAATTGATTTCATATATTTAATATATAGATAAAAGGCGATGACATTTTCAATATAAATGTAATTATGAGGTTAGTTTACAACGGTTATCAAATTTTTAACATTGGGTACTCTTTGAAATTACAGTGTCATTATATTTGTCATTTTATGCCATTCTTAGTATGTATGCCCTTTTCCAGAGAGGGTACTAAAGAATACATAAAGGAGTTTTAAAATTATTATTATTATTCTCTGTCAAAATTCATCACATTTCCTCCTTTGCTCTTTGGCAGTCACAAAGCCATACAAAGAAACGTTCTATTTTTATCTTTTGGTTGGTGGGGGGGCACATCTATAGAAGTTAGATGAACCAGCTTTTCCTCTCAAAACAATTGATGAAAATAAAACCACGATATCCTGGGATCACTTCTATATTGAATCTTTGAATTACTTTTCCTAGGAGTTTTCATCAACTCTATGTGCCTCCATTTCTTATTTTTCTCTGCTTTGCAGTAAAGTCTCTTGAAACTGACTTTCTCGCTTTTGTGCGGCTTCTGCATATCAAAACAGAGGAGGTGTCCGTATATACAGTGTAATGACAGCGTGGTGTAACAGATGTGAAACCCATAATTTTCTCCTATTTATTATGTAGGTCTTTTCTATACTACACAGTTTATGCATTCCACATTCCACAGAGAATTCAGCCACTCAATAAATGTTTGTGAGTTCCCTCTTTGTGGCAGGAGCTGTGCTGTGTTCTGAGGACTCAGTGGAGAATACACCAGACAGAATCAATCACCCATTATCCTGGATACTAAGGATGCAAAAAATGAACAAGACATGTCCCCCCTACCCTCAGATAGCCCACAGCCAACCTTATACATCAATAATTCTGTTTACTTCCTCATGTCCTGTGTGACTCTTCAGGAAATCTTCATCCTCAGTGTCATGCATTTCAGTTGTTCATTGGTCACAGCTTAAACATTTAGAAAAACTATTAACTCCAAAAAATGAGGGAGAGGAAAGAATTATTAAGGGATTCGGGACAAATTACATTCATACATGCATTACATCATTACAAACATGACATTACATCATGACGGTTTCGTTAGTTTGGTGCTTCTGATGTAAAAGACAAATGTGATTCTTTAGCAGTCGTCTCTTAGTCATGTCCAAAGGGAGCAGGAGCTCGATTTATCTTTTCCTCTCCTGCCTTTATTCTCCTTCCAAGATTCTTGTGTGTTTCTCAAACAATATAATATACGTCAAGGCTCTGGAGTCAGGCTGTTTGGATTTGAGCCTGGCTCTGCCACCTCTCAGCTGGCTGGGCAAGGTAGGTCCTGTGTTTAAGCCTCCACTTCTCCGTCTCTAGGTGAGGTGCTGATGGTGCTTGCTTGGTAGGGAAGTCTTGAGGTTGAAATGAGGTGACACCTTGTGGAACCTTACTGAGCGCCTGGACCGTAACCAGCACTCCACAGATACCATTCGGACCACATAGTATTAAGAGTTGAAAATGAACTTGCCATTTGTAGAAGGAATTTGGTTAGTTTGATTTGATTAGCAGCAGATATCAGAAAACCAACCACAAAAATTCCAAGGTATTTGGAATTAACCATGCTTCTTGCTAAGGAAACATCAGCCCTCAGGGTTCTCTTGGCCAAAGTAAAGTTCTGGGGATCATTCCTCCCTCTGCCTGCTTTAGGAACATTTGTCACTGCTTTCTCCCAAAGTCCATTGAGGGAAGGATTCAGACTTATAAACACATGACAGGCAGGTTGTAGAGGGGATGGTAATTCACTGTCTTCGTCTCGGAGGGCACATGGGCTAGCAGTGAGCCAGGGTGGAAGGGCAGTGACTTATCTTACTCTTCTAAATTTGAGATGTTGGAGTGTGTGATTCTTTCAAATCATGGAGATTTTAAAAATAAGTTTGGCAGTGGGAAGTGATAGGAAACCATATGTCTGTGGGCGATAGCAAATGCTTCCCAAACTTGTGGTTCAGTCAAATACCCGGGTGGCAGCCTGCCTTTGGGCAGTGTTTCTCCAAGGTGGACAGCTGTCTCCACCAGGGAATCTGCCCGCTCTCAGACCAAGCGCTTACTTCTTTCCACCTTGACCACGCACACTTTGGTCAAAATTTGGAACATAGCATTTGCCTCCAATTAAATGCTCAGAGGTCTTTCAGAGGATGCTTTTGTGACCTAATCAAGGGGAACTCCACAAAATTTCAGAGAGAGAAACACCCTGTTGAAGTCACATGAAGCTAGACGTAAAGGATGAAGCAGGATTGTAACCAGGGTTCCCATCACTGTTCTTCATCTACGTACAGGGGTGTGACCTCTTGTGCCTCTGTTTCCTGTTCCGTAACATGAGACTTCGAATAACAGTTGGGTAGTGTGCTAAAGATTACACAAAGGAAAAGCAGTGAAGTGCCTGCACATAGGGGTGTTTAATAAATGTGAGTTCCTTTCCTCCACTTCTTAGACCAAGTGTATCTCTTCTTAGATCTTTGAAGTGACCCTTTAGGGAATGTGGATCAGATATTAATCACCAGATGAGACAGGGGTTTTGAATGATCAGATCTACTTTCTGAATCTTTCTCCATAAAAGCCAAAACTCAAGCTAGAAATGGAGAGAATAATCTCTGCTCCAGAAATAAAGTGGATTCAATTTGGTTATGGGTCTTCTCTGTCCCAGTAGGGAGCTCTTTTCTGCCTCCCAAGTAAAGCACTTCTCTGGAAGTGTTAGATATGTGTTAGTTATGTGTTAGTGAGGTATGGGAACCTGGCTGCAACTAGAGATCCATGGTGTCTTTGTACTTTTCAGGATTTCTACAGCCAGTGTTTAATTAGGATTTTATAATCTTCAAGAATGAACCCTTCATATTTTTTAACAGGAATAAACCAAAAATAAGATGACAATCTCAAAAAATCGTTCAGTGTCCCACTTCTAAGAATTGACCATGCTGTACATATTTGAGCAGATTAAATTAACATTTGAAGACATGTTTGTGGGGGAAAATGTATTGTTACCTTTATTAAGGATATATAGAGGCTTTGGTTGAAATGACTAAAACCTACTTCCTTTTACAGAGATCAAAGCACTCAGGATGACTAAGGGAGCATCTTTCTGTTGTTGTCATTGTTACCATGGCAACCCCACACATTTTTAATTATATATTTACTCATGCCATATGCATGTTTATCAGAAATTATTGGCACTTCTAAAACTGTGTATTTAACCTGTGTCAATTGATGTCGATTAAATACACCGTGATATTGAAAAATACTAAATCATGCCTTTGGATTGAATTAATGTACATGTTTGTGTTAATATTAAGTAGAAGAGACAAATTCTCCTTGAAGCCGGTGGCAGTGACCATCGACTTCATATATAATGTGTCTACTTGACAGTTTTGACTTTCTTCTCGGAGTGTATAGGGCGTTTCGCCCCTTAGATGTCCAGTTTTTCTTGCTGTTCCCTTCATGGATTTATTACTGGGGGAACAAACAGACCTGTCTCCACTTGTCTGTGCCACTAGATAGCGGCAGCTTGGAAAAGACAACGTTGGGAAAACTAATACGAGATTGGGCTCCATTTGGGGGTTTACATTGCACAAAGGGAAGAAAACCCATCTCTTCATGCCTCACCGTGGGTTGGGTACTGGTTTATTTACTGAACCTCTCATTCCAACTCTGACATGCCTCTCCCATGCTGTTCCCTTCTGGCCACCACCTAGAATATACTTCCATCAAGTCCTACACTCTACAGCTGAAGCTTGCAAATTTTCATTTTTTAAAAAATAGAAATTAAGTTGCATTCTTAATCTATCCTGACTGAAAGTCAGTTCTTAGGAGAAGAATTGCTGCTTCGAGGTAAGATTTTTTTTTTTACGAATTTCTTTGCTTTTATGTTTCAGGGTGGTTCAGAAATCTTTCATTCCTCCAAATTCTCAAGACTTTAATGGTCTTAGACACTCCTAGGGATTTGTAACTTACCTTCTTATTTAAATGTTTAAATAGACTTGCTCACCATATGGCTTTTTTTTTTTTTTTTAAGGTGACTTGCCCCCGTGAAAATGGCTATGCTTTTATGCTACCCTTTGAAAGGACATCTTAGTTCCTGGTCTCCTTTTTCTTTAGAGATGCATTTTTTTTTTCTATCACATATCAGCGTTTTAGAGAAAAATCTATAGACTCTACACAGCAGCACAATGTTAACTAATACCGCTTCATTTCAATTAGGTGAGAAGGACCAGATGCAAATAACCATTTGCTGCCCTGATGTGTTCTCTACGTTGCTTATAATGAACTTACTGAGGGGTTAATTTATTTGAAAACATTGATTGTGTCCCAGTCTGTTGCTCCCCCCTCCTTTTTTGTGATCGAAATATTTGGGCTAATCTTCCTGCTTTCCCACATTACGATGAATCTTGCCTTCTCTTGCTTTCTGACTATTCTCTCATTTTTTAACCTCCTTTGCAGCCATTCCCAGTATTTGCCTTGTATTATAATGCCTTGTGAATTTGCCTGCCTCCTTTGCTGGGTAGCAAGCCCCAGAGGACAGATAATAGATCTTGCATATATTAAGAGCCAGATAAATGTTTTTTGAGTTGAACTGCTTCTGAATTGGATGTTTCTGGACCTCATCCACACTTGGTAAATACTTACTGAATATTAAGGGGAAATAGACTCTACCCACAGGAGTCTACTATTCAACCAAAGTAAGAAAATGTGTGTGCGCGCGCGTGCGTGTGCATGCACGCATTAACAAAAATGAATAACAAAACAAAGATAAAGGAGTGTTCACATATTCAACAAATATTTATTGAGCACCTTTGTGCTAAGTATCATACTAGGTGCTGAGAATACAGTAATGAATTAGACAGGACTGAATTGTTTTCCCCCCATGGAGTTTACAGATGGTAGGGAACTCAGCTATTAAACAATAATTGCCAAGAAATTTAATAATTTACTATTGTGAGAAATGCTGTGCAAAAGAAGTACTGGATGCTATAGGAATGGATAATAAAGGGTGTAACTCGGGTTGAGGGGTCAGGTGTTACGGTGGACATCGAATGGACAACATGCGAATATTACTTTGACACAATGCTCCTCTCCAATTGGGTGCTGTCTGGGAGCAACTATCAAACAAGATGCTCCACCTTCTCCTGACAAAGGGATTGTATATGCCCCAAAGTGGACAATCAGGCGCTCTCTCCAATTCTTGAACTAAGTGACCCAAGGACTGCTAGAGTGTGTCTAGGTGGTGACCCCAGAGACTGCCACTAGTTTTTGCCACGTTGATTCCTGGAAGAGTCTTTATGACAGTCTTTGCAGAGATCTCGATCATTAGCTGTTTCCTTTGACTCTGTGAGCTACCCCCAAGCTCTCACAACAACTTCTTTTCTCTCCTTTACTCTTTTCTGTTTAAGTCAGCCAGACTAGGTTCATGTCCCTGGCAGCTAAAGAACTCTTGTACTGGAATGCTCATGATCTCCAGAGCTGCATTTAGACAAGACATTTTTCTAAAATGGGTATCTCAAAGTTAGAACAGAGAGGACATTCCCAGCTGGGCGAAGGATCAGAGTGAGAGAGCTGTGTTCAGCTACAACCTTATCGGGTGGGAAGTACAGAATTAGGCCTCCGTGGTAGAGAAAGGGGTAGGGCCAAGTGGAGTGTTAGTTACAAATACTGAAATCTGCCTTTGGAATTAGCAAAGCTGGGACATCCTAGGGGAAATTACGTAGGCTGAAATTCTGCCTCCCATGCCTCTTGCCTAGCCTGAGACCCAGCCAAAGCCCACCACCAGCCCTGTGTCTTCTACTAAATTTTGATTTAAAGCGCCACTGATTCTTTAGTACGAATACTCTAGTTACAATGGTATGTTTGTCCTCATTATCTTTTGCTGCATTACAACCTTCATCAAAACTTCGTGGCTTAAACAATGATAACATTAATTTTGCTCACAAATCTTCAGTTTGGGAAGGGGGTTGGTAGAAACAGTGCATTTCTCTTTCACTTGGTTTCTTTCAACGGAGGCAGTTCGAAGTTGGGGTTGGAATCATCTGAAGGTTCGTTTTCTCATACGTCTGGTGGCTGAGGGTGCTGACTTGGTTGCGACCTTATCAGGGGTTGTTGACTGGAATACCTACATGTGCTTTTCCACGTGACCTGGGCTTCCTCACAATATGGTGGCTGAGTTCCAAGGGCAAGCATTGACAGAGAGAGGGAGATAGACAGATGATGGATAGATAGATAGATAGATAGATAGATAGATAGATAGACAGACAGATAGATACCAGGCAGAATCTGGCTTTCATAGACCAAACTTTCCTCACCTGTCTTTGGAAGTCAACAGTATTACTTCTATCACTTTCTGTTGATTAAAATTGAGTCATTAAGATGTTCTCCTTTTTAAGAAGAGGGGAATTAAACTCTACTTGTTTTTTTGATGAGAAGAATGTCAACAAATCTGTGGGCAAGTTATAAAACACCACAAAGGCAATATTTCTTCTACACCTCTGTTCCTCTTCTCTCTGATGAAATAAATAAATACATTTTGGAGGCAGTGTCTTCTTATTTAGTGAGCAGATATTCCTAATGAATCAGAAGATCTTGTCTGAGGCAAAGTTAAAAAGGAGGTAACTTCTACACCATTTAATGAACATAGCACAATATCTTCTAGATAATTTTGTGTTTAGTTCTACTGAAGGTTACCTTACTTTTACCACTTTGGTTTTTCTCTTAGAGATTAAGAGGTTTAGTTTAGATTTTGGAAACTAGGTCTTTACTCTATAAACATGAAAAAATAAAGGTAGTCTCATCTTAGGGTGTCAGGGGCAGATGGAAGATAGAATCTGAGAGTCCACTATGTCCACGCTTATGACAGACCACTGGTTATAGCAAATGAAAATAGGTTTCCCAAACCTAACATATTAGGTCCAATACATTTCTCTTTGGTAATAACAGACAGAAATTTCAGTTATAATAAACCATTTCTGAGCCTTTATGTCTACCGCTAGACATTCCAAAGAAGGATGAGCTGGTGAAAGTTGGTATGTTGTGGGCATTTCATGTAATCATTGTTGTTTATAAGAAAATCATCTGCACCAAAATTTTCTAAAAACATTTAGAAATTAAATACATTCTACATTTGAGGAGTTTTTAACCTCAGTTTTTTCCTGCCTCTATCTAGGACACTCCCTCTTCAGGCATCTTGAAATCTTATAAAAGTTGATTCCATATTTTCTGTCTCATGATTTCTGTAAAAAAAAGAGTCACCAGGAGTAAGAATGAGTATTCTGTGTTTTAGACAGATGGATATATAAATGAAGGATAATGTTCTTTCTGGTTCTTTTGTTAACTGAAAAAAGTCATGAACTGAATTCTGAATTCACTGTTATAAGCATTCAAGCCCAGAATCTTGTTTTCCTTGGATCAATAACTTCCAGTCCTCCTTTCCCCATGAGGATTCATGAGAAGCCAGGACAGAATTTTGCTGGGCACCAGCCTTCACACCCAGTGCCAGCAGTGAATGCACCTGGATGGGAAGGGCAGGAGGGCTCTGTGTGAAAGGGAACTTGGTGCTTGTAACCGTTCTCACGTGGTCATGGCATGTGGGAGAAATATGCAGTGTGAGATGCCGGTCTACAAAACTCCTTACAAAGACACTTCCTTTAAATACAGTTAGAAGAGATTCATGATAGAGTGGAATTCTAGGTGTGTCTAAAAACTAAACCTCTACTACTCCCAGGCTTTCTTTAATAATCATGATGATGATGACGATGACGATGAGATGATGACGATGATGAAGGTGATGATGGTGATGGTGGTGGTGGTGGTGATGATGGTGATGGTGATGATGAAGGTGGTGATGGTGATGATGGTGATGGTGATGATGGTGATGATGATGGTGATGATGGTGATGATGGTGATAATGGTGATGATGGTGGTGGCTGCACAGATGAGCATTTTCAAAGTATTTCTACTTGCGGAAATTCCAGGTAGATGTTTAACAGGATTTGGCTGTTAGACTTCAAGTAATACGGAGTTTCTAGGGTTAAGAGCATTGTTTTTCTCAGCCTGGAGTGGAAACCACCAGGGGCCAATCCTATTTCTTTCTTCAGCCCTCAGCTGGGTAGGTCATGGCAATGGACCCACCCACCATCCAGACCGACCTGCACATCTCACTGTTGATCCTCTGACCACTGATCCAGGGGAGGTTCTAGGGTACCAGGTCCACAAATATTTTATCATCTTCTTCCAGCCTAGGCACTTCCCAGTTGGGACACATACACCCAGGAAGGCTTCCCTGGATATACTTTGTTATTCAGAGAAATTATGAAATAAAATAAATACAGCCCCCCAAAGAAAGTTTTTTCTTATCCTCACACTAACCATGTGAGATGAGTCTTTGGTAGCTATCCACAGACTTTTGTTTCAATGTTTGCTTTGATAAAAATAAAGATAAAAATAAAACAAAATCATCAAACCCACAGATTATATATGGGGAGAGGTTTGTGAATTGAGTATGCATTAACACATAGAATTATATACATAGTCCAGATTTTCTGGATATTAATTTGCATCAAAAGTATATCTGCTATTAAAACTTTACTTGAAGAACTTCCCAATCAAAACTAGAAGAAAATTTCAAGAAAACAATTATAAGCGAAAATTACTTCCTGGAAGCCTTTAGTTTGTGTGTGTGTTTGGTTTCCTAATTTTACTGTGGATTATTACTTTCTGAATGAAGTAACAACGATTCTATATACAATTACTACCATTTTAATACTCACGGATAGGTGTGAAATTGCCACATTCGTGTTTATTGGTATTAATCCAAGGCATTGATAGCTGGCCTAAATTGGCATTTGAACAGAATAAATTTTGCCTGATGAATATCAGCATAGTGTGACCATGCACGTGATGAGATATTCTCGTTGTCTGCAGAGAAGCAATTTTAGTTCCTGTGTATATGAGCTCCAGTATTTTTATAGGATTGGTAAAAAGAATTGTTAAGGTTGGTAGAGTAATTTATATCATATTCTATTGCCTTAGAATAACTATTAGAGATGTAGTTCCGGTGTGTCAGTTACACAGTATGAAGTGCGAATCATATGGGTGGCATTACTGATTAAGTTATTTTGGCTTTAAATTTTGAATAAAGTTTCCAGGTTGAGTCAATGATTTCAGAACTCAGAGAGGGGTCGAGTTGATCAAAGTAGATTTTGAAAAATTGAGTATCTATCCAGATCTGTCCCTAGTGGTGTACTGGAGTCACCTCATGCTGGCTTGTGAGAGACAACTGTTAATATTTTCAGGAATTTTGTAAGCTAGTTGTTAAACAAAGTTGCTGTTAAGAATTAAATTATATAATCCTATAATTATATAAATTATATTAAAGAATAGAGGTAATAAGTATTCAAAACTCATAACTTCCTAAATATTTTGCTGTGCTTTTATTATCTATTCTCTTGGGGTTATTTAAATCTCTCTTCATGGTGGAAATACTATATAACAATACCGTGTTATCTTTTCCCAACTCTACATTCAGAGACATCATGTTGAAATTGGCCATAGAGAGAGTTTTTATCCAGTGGCATTAGCAGTTGCTAAAAATCTGGAATTCATTTATTGTCTTGTTGATTGTCTAGACTTGAGAAAGTGATTTGAAGTTTAATGTAGATGTTTAAGTTTAATCTACATATTAAACTTAAAAGTGTATTGCCTCTATGGGTATTATTTTGTGAACAGTGCAAAGAAATGAAGAGATACTCTTCCAAGATGCAAAAAATATTACATGATGCTGCAAGGAAGTCACTTATACTGTTGACAAACAAGTGAAGTTCCAACACAACGTCTTCATTATTTGACTTTCATCTTACTTTTTAACAGAAATGAAAATAGCAACCAACATTTAGTCAGCATGTGTGTCAACGGCCTGAGTGACTTTTTTGATGAATCAGAGAGTAATGGAACATTTACTTGTAGTCTGATTTTGTAACACCATTGTGGTAATAAAAAAAACTTACAGTGGATTTTGTAAGAAATAGTAAATCACACAATTATAGCTTTATAGAATTTTAAAGAAATAGTATTGCATACTTTGTTATTATTTGTTTTAGAGTTCTTTACACTGGTTTATAATAAATGTATGTACGCGTGTGTAGGCATATGTATTTTTCCCCCAGAGAGTGGCTGCTAAACAGTTACCAGCTCACTGTTGGTCAGCTGTTATTCTAAAAACAAGTCTAGGAAACTCTGGCATCTTGATACCAACATATTAGCTTTAGGTTCGTGGGGACCACAAAGAGATGAAGAAGTTTTACTAAGAATTATTTGACTCCAGAAACATCATGCAGATTTTTAGAAAACATTACTGTCGTAGCATTTTGGCTCGCATACCAATCTATTTGTTTTCTTAAGAGAAAAAGTTGTTTATGAATTCTTAGTATTTTGATTTCTCTGGATAGTGAAATTAAAATGAAGTTATAACAGATTTAGACAGCCTTTCTGCCTAACCATTTGGCATTTCTGGTTAATGTTTCTCTGCAAAAAGAATTTAAGAAATACTAAAATCGTGGATGTTCCCTATTAGATTCCTCAGCTGCATTATAGTCATATATTCTTAAATAGATTCGATATAGGTAGTTTTAAATATAGATGTGTAGACACATGTAGACCAAAATGACATGATATGCTCTTAAAAGTGAAGAACAGTCTGTTTTAGATACCACCCTGTTTAGAAAGTGAAGGGCTTCAGCATGTTCAGGTAAGAGTGATTTCTCCCCGAGGAGAAAAAATTCACAATTAATTCACACTGGAACTGAATAATGAAATAAAACAGTCAACCTGCAGTAGTGAAAACTTAGAAGTCTATGGGACAGGTCTGCAAATATTGGAAGTTTTTTTTTTTTAATGTTGGAGAAAGATTGGCTTATTTTGGGTAGTTTCAGAGGGTTTAACAAATCCCAATGGATGGAACTGTAGGGAGATAGATTTGGCACAATGTAAGAACAATTATCTAATAGCAAGAACTGTCTAAAATTAAAATGTATCTCCCTAAAAAAGGTGATGATTTCTTTATCAGTAGAAATGCTCAAGCAGAGTTAAGGGTTGTTATAGATGGGATTTAGATGATCTTTGTGGTCACTTTTCCAAATCTGTAATTCTGTCAGTCACCTGACTCCTCACTTGTATATTAAAACCAAAGCAGGAGTCAGCCCTTGTCAATGTGTTGGCTCATTTGAAAACTGGCTGAACATGTTGATTTGGAAACTTAAAAATTGAAATTAATATTTCAATTGTGATAGGTGAAATATACACATGATCATATTCTACTTTTAAATAAATGAGTTCTGGGAAAAATCACATTGGAACAAAACCCTCTACAAAGAAGTATTCTCTATAACAAAAATGTTTCTGTGTGTTGGAGATAGCACATAGCACACAAACACTGACATCTATTAATAGATGATACATTATATGCTTGTATTATTGGTATCATGCTTAATCAAATATTCCTTCTTTGCCCACTCTTTTTCAATACTGTTACTTTATACCAAAAAAGGGGGGCAGGCAGAGAAGAAACATTCAAAATTACTGTTTAAATTTAGTTGCCACTGGCAAGCTATTTCAATAAGTATCCACATAGAATTGCATATGGTGTAAGAATACAGTGGTTTTTTTTTTTCCTTCTACTTTTAAAATACATTATATCCTCCAGGGGCCAATTATCTCCCTCAAATCAGTGTTTTACTTGAAAAAGTTCATAGATCAAATGAACAGAAATGAATCTTGACTGGCAATCTGGAATATTAATTATACTTGGCATGTAGCTATATAATAGCTCTGCACTGAAGGGCTCTGTGTTGATTAGCAATGCTAATCAGAATTCTAAAGTTCCTCTTCCCCAGAG
Source organism: Camelus bactrianus (assembly GCF_048773025.1). Classification (NCBI taxonomy): domain Eukaryota; kingdom Metazoa; phylum Chordata; class Mammalia; order Artiodactyla; family Camelidae; genus Camelus; species Camelus bactrianus. The sequence goes on from NC_133545.1 coordinate 79,782,587, forward strand.
AACAGATACTGCCATCTTAAGCTATTATAGATTAGATGTTTATATTTTTAACCCCCTAATTAACTATTCTTGATTTTTACAAGATAGTTCGAATTTTAAAATTTTGATTCTATTCTTATAGGGAAAAAAAATCATTTCTAGGGATCAGAAAACTCACATGAATATCCTAGTTTTATCCTCGAGCCAGCTTGGAATATAAATTACAAAGAAACACAAGGTATAAAAAGAAACACGGGAAAAACTTTTGAAGGATATCATTGTCTTGAATTTAAATTCAGGAAAGTGTCTCTTGGTATCCATTGTCTGAAACTATAGCACCATTGTTTGCAAAACAATGAAAGCAGAGAGAAGGTGCTTTTGGTTTAGTTTAGATTTAATTTAATTTAATTTAATTTTGGAAGCATGAGGAATAGAAAAGACGAACACTCTGAGTGAAATGAATGAATAAAATTTGCTAGAATTTTTTTTCTTTTTTAAAAAAATTTTTATTGAAATGCAGTTGATTTACACTGTTGTGTTAATTTCTGGTGTACAGCATATGATTCAGTCATACATATATATGTATATGTGTGTGTGTATATATATATATATATATATTTTATATATATATATATATATATTCTTTTTCATTACAGGTTATTACAAGATATTGACTATAGTTCCCTATGCTGTACAGCAGGGCCTTGTTGTTTATTTTGTATACAGTAGTTTGTATCTGCTAATCCCAAACTCTTAACTTATCCTCTCCCCCCTTTCCCTCCCCTTCCTTTTCCTCCTCCTCTCCTCCTTATAACTTTAAAACACCACCACCAAACAGTCTTTTCCAGGTGTAAGAGTTGCTGTCTCAGACGATCATGGCTGCACTGGCCCAAGCTATTACTTGAGACAGCCCATACTAACCTCACGCTTTCTTTCTCCTCAATCAGAATAAAAAGAGAGGAGACTATTCAAGGAGAGAAAATAGTTGAGGAACTAGAAGATTTTTCTGAAAGTTCTATAAAGGAAACAAAAGAGCTTGAGTCAAGGTAAAATCAGGGCTCTTGACGCGGCTGTCTCCTTAGTCATCTCACAAATGAAGGGGAAGTTGAGAGTGAGCTTGAGGGTGTGATAGTCCTGCATCTTTTATCCTAGGTTTGTTTCTTTTCATTGCAAATTGGCTCTTCAGGTACTGGGCCTCAGAAATAGTTCCTCTCTAATTTCTGTGCACTAGGAAAGTGCCTCATTTCAATAAAATCCACCCTAGATCAAAATCATCCATGAACCACGCTTACAGAGGAGATTCACCAAAGCACGTTGGCTTCCGACATGGTGGGAGCATGGTGCATCACAGTTGGTCACAGGTTGACTGAAGGTGAACAAGTGTAGAGAATGGAACACAAGTACCCATTACCAGGAAAGAGAATTCCAAAAAAACACCCCTTTGGCTAGGACCACAGCGTAATTTTGATATGGAGTGGTCAGTGGGTCATAACTCTTAAGAAACAGTTTAATAGAATGCTAATTTGGGGTTCACCAGGATGCTAGACTGTAAGTTCTACAAAAAATGCATGAATGCCTCAGTATGTAGGTAAACATATATTGAATATGGACATGGAATTGCACAGAAAAATGCCTGTCTCTCTTACACACACACACACACACACACACACACATTACAAAGGAAGTGATTGGGTGAAGCCAGATTTCTTTGCACTTTTGTCGTCATGAACAGCCAAGTGATGGTGATGGTGATGGTGGTCATGATGATCACCTTTCATCTGATAGTAAAAATCTTATCCATCTTCGACTAATTTAAATAAGAGGCAAGCTCATTCATCTATCCTGAAGGGTTGGAATGAATATTTGACTCTAGGCATTTAGCATTTACCCTTCATGGGTCAATGGGTAGGTGAGTCTTAAAACCTCTTTAGGTGGAGATTATTCTAATAGAAACTTCCTCCAGCCCCCTGCCTTTCAAAGGCCCAGAGCAATATTCCATATTTCTGAGAAGAAAGAAGGTCAAACGTGGGGAAAGTGCAGATAAACAATATCATTCACATGGAAATCATCACCTCAAGTTAATGAAAAGGTAATTATTTTGGGAAAAAAAAAAGAGATGGAACTGATTTTTGATGGTATTAAAGGCAAAGAATTTCATTTTAAAAAAATTGTTGTTGGCAAGATGCCAAATTACGGTTGTTATGCTGTTCAAGTGAAGTTGTTAAGCCTTACACCAAAAGAAGATTCTTGTCTTTTAATGTTTAAAAATAGTATTTTTTTTTTGTGCTCTGAACCCTGTGCTTGCTGCTAATTGGAGAAATTACCAATGTATCTTAGCTGAAGAGGAATTTTAAATTTTATAAAAGATGCATAACAAATTATTTAAATACTTATGTTAGTACATATGCAGAAATATAGATAGATGGATAGACAGACAGCGTGTGTGTGTGTGTTTGCGTTATTTGCCTGTACGCCTTTGATTTACACAGGTATGAACCACAGTGATTCAGGTAGCTGACATCCATATTAACAGTTAAAATACATATAATTAGCAATTCCTGTTCTCTGTTGTGAAAAGAGAGAAGAGACACCCCCAATATCGGGCAGACATGGAAAGCAAACCATTGGGATTACTGGCCTCGCTCTTCATTCGCAGACAGTACTCTGAGGCCCAGATTGGAGCCCACGATCATGATTGGACCACAGAGGGGAAGCCAGACCCAACTGAGGTGTTGACTTTCTGTCTAACATTCTTCAGATCTCTTTTAGTTGTTATGTGATAAGGTGTTGGGAGGTGTGATAACCATTCCTGTCTTTCTCCTTCTTCTCTTTTTTGTTGCTGCTTTCTTTTTTCCTTTGTTCTTTTTTTACATTTTTTAAACATTTTTTATTGATTTTTTAACATTTTTTATTGGTTTATAATCATTTTACAGTGTTGTGTCAAATTCCAGTGTAGAGCACAATTTTTCAGTTATACATGAACATATATATATTCATTGTCACATTTTTTTCTCTGTGAGCTACCATAAGATCTTGTGTATATTTCCCTGTGCTGTACAGTATAATCTTGTTTATCTATTCTATTCTTTGTTCTTAATAAACTTCAACTTCTTTTCATCCTCAGTATATCTCAGCATCCCTCAAAACTGTCAAAGCTTTTTCAGTGTGCCTTCAACTAGCTTACATTTCTTTTCTTCTCCTTTGCCCCTTGTTTTCCAATACATGAGGCTCCAAAGAGGCAGCTCCAGGCAGAAGTCCCTCCTTCCCCCTCTGTAGAGCCTGCTCCTCCACCTGCAACCGAGATTTCACGTCTGTAACAGCCAGGGCCAGGATTTGCCTAATCTGTAGGGACTTCTTTGATTACATGGAAATCTTGGAAGTGAGAGCATTAACTTTTCTGTATTGACTGAGATGGAAATCAGTTGTTTTCTGAGGAAAGGTGGGAGTTGATCAGGTTAAAGCTCTCTGAACTCAGGTGTTAGGCTGATTTGTTTTCTGCATGCTGCAATTTTTTTTTTTATTGAAGTCTAGTCAGTTTACAATGTTGTGTTAATTTCTGGTGTACAGCATAATGTTTCAGTCACCCATATAGATACATGTATTCATTTTCATATTCTTTTTCATTATAGGCTGTTCCAAGGTATTGAGTGTAGTTCCCAGTGCTGTACAGTAGGACCTTGTTGTTTATCTATTTTATATATAGTAGTTAATATCTGCAAATCCCAAACTCCCAGTTTATCCCTCCACTGACCCCCTACCCCCCAGGTAATCACAAGTTTGTTTTCTATGTTTGTGAGTCTCTTTCTGTTTTGTAAGAGAGTTCATTTGTGTCAGTTTTTTAGATTCCATATATAAGTGGTATCACACGGTATTTTTCTTTCTCTATCTGGCTTACTTCACATACTATGACAATCTCCAGGTTCATCCATGTTGCTGCAAATGGCATTATTTTATTCTTTTTTTATGGCTGTGTGGTATTCCATTGTATAAATATACCACAACTTCTTTATCCATTCATCTGTTGATGGACATTTAGATTGCTTCCATGTAAATAGTGCTTCTGTGAGCACTGGGGTGCACATATCTTTTCGAATTAGAATTTCCCCTGAATAGATGCTCAGGAGAGGGATTGCTGGATTATAGGCTATCACCATGTTTAACAAGGAGAAGAATGAGAGCATTTGGGGAAAATAAAATGAAGAAAGATCTCCTTTTTAAAAAGGCATCTTCTCTTTGCATAATGCAGGTATGTAGCTCTGGCAGTGGCTGTTCTTACCTGGATTATGGAAGCATTTATTTGATTAGAGGCCACGTTCAACTCTGAGCTCTTGTTCTCGTTTGCAGATGAGAAAGTAGGAGATGGTTCTGAGGTTAAGTATCTCCTTCACTGCCTTATAGCACATCTGCTCAGCAGACCTGCACCTGGATATTATCTTTGGCACTAAGACACTCAGAACTGGCTCTAGTTAAATAAGGGAAGCTGGTTATCATGGCCACTGTCATTATTATCTATCGAGCATTTGCCATTGGGCATTTACGAGGGGTCAGGCGCTTTGCTAAGCACTTGACATATGTAACCTCATGTGATGCCACGGCTCCTTGAAATGGATGTCATCGCTGCTTTGCAGATGAGAGAATGAAGAGATGGCTAACTGTTTTAACGTTACACAGCCAATAAATGAGGAAAGTGGGGTTTGAACCCACGTCCCTCTGGTCCCCAAAGCCCCTCTCTTAGCCACTGAGTTGCTGATCTGAGTAAGCACTTTAGCAGAATGTTTGGTACCTTTCAGTCTCCTCAAGGTCAAGATCTTCCCCTTTCTCCTGGTTGTCTTTCTCTCTTCCCTCCAGTGTCAGGTACCGTGATAAGCTCCCTCCAAATAAAAATCATCAGATTTTTCAGTTACACCAAGGTTTTTTCTATGACACCTCCTAAGGGTACTTGCACATCAAGGAGAAGAAGTCTTAGGCGAAAGGAAGGAAGAAAACTTAAAACTAAAAATAGAATTTTAGGTAGGAATTGTAGAGGTTCAGGGTTCAATTAGGAGCCTATTCTGATTTCTCTGAAATGACATAACGTTGTGGGTACCTTGCTATTTGTAGGGTGAACTTGAGAAAACTCCCTTTTCAAAGTGAATTGCAGCCAGAAGGGCCATGTATTTGGCTGCATATCAATTGTGTGCATTTTGAAAGATAGGTTAGTTTCAAGAGAATTCAGCAGTGTGTGCCCAGAAAATTACTTAATAGCAAATGAATGATTGCTTCACTTGTTATATAATAAATTATTATGATAATGAATCCGTGTGTTTGCTGACAGCTTGGGCTTGGGGACGCGGAGCAGCGGAGAAGTAAACATAAATGACTCATAAGAAAGGACAAATTTGAGTTACCAGATTACCCTCCCTAGGAGACCAAGTACCAAATCGATACCCCTAGAGGATAGATAAAACAAACAAACAAAAAACCAATAAAAACACCACAGTAGACTTTCGGTTAGACATGAGGGATTGAGCACATGCCTTTCTCTCTACTTGCTACTCAAACACAGTAATCATGACCACAAAGGAATTTTGAAAGGTATAAAACTATAAGGACAAAGAGGAGCAGGGAGGAGATGGTCCTGAACAGGATGTACAACAGGCTTTTAGAAGAAGGGAAATGAATGAGTAATAACTGACGTGACTGATCAGAGAGAGGTAAGCCCTTACTGCCTGCAGGGGGAGAAACCAACGAGAGGGCAGCCAGTCCACACACCAGAGCTCCTGGTCCTCTCTGGAACTGGGGATCCCTAGTCACTCTGCACAGATCATGTCAGGGAAACAAAAGGATTAGTTGAAATCCTATAAAGAGCAGTTAGAGCTCATGACCTTCTCTGTATCCGCCTTAGAAGGTGAGTGATTCTCCTCCACCCAGGGGAGACAGCAGTCTTACTCTCTGGAGGGGATTGAAACAGAGAGGGTCCAGAGTCAGTGACACCCAAGCCAACAAGGGAGAAACCCACAGGTCTGAGAACAAAGGCATCGAGTGAGAGCTAGAATACAGGAGTTGGACCCTCAATTCTCCTTTCCTGCTCAGCCTTTAGAATATCAGTAGTCTTACCCTCTGATACTATGACCACCACCACCACATCCCCCCTTCAACAGAAGATTAGAGGAATCTTGTCTGGAGAAATGACATGGTCCAAAGGAAAAGACCTATGGGTGTGTTGCTGAGTGTTCTCCAGCAAAATGACTGGTTCTCAGCCTAATAAGTCATCAGTTGATAATGCACCAATGCGTAGAGGGTCCAATCAGTGTTTTATTGCCCTACTTTTTAATAACTACTGATAGTCAAGGATTACCTAATATTCGAGGGAAACCTTCAACATGAAAGATAATAAAGAAACAGGCAGAACTCTGAAAAAAATAGAAGCAATGCATATAATAAGATAAAACTCGAAGAAAAGAATAATCCTCTCAGTCATCTAAGATGCTACAATTAAGAAACAAGAAAAGGATGCTGCAGAAAAGGGACACTCAGAGATCAAGGGAGAGCTCTTAGAGATTAAAAGAAATGACAGCAGAAATAAAAAATTTAATAGAAGGTTTGGAACAGATTACTGAAATCTACCAGTTGCTTTTGGAAAAATATATTGATTGAACATAGGATAGAAAAGATTGAAAATTAGAAGACAGAAACAGGAAATTCATTATCTAGTTAACAGGAGTAGCTGAAGAAGAATGCGGAAAATGGAGGGGAGGAAATGATCCAAAAAACAGCACAAAACAATTTCCCATAAATGAAAGATATGAGCTTCCAGATCAAAAGATCAAAAAGCCAACACTGTACCTTGAATACAATGAAGGACCAAAAGATCACAGCATTATGAAATTTTAAATCAGTCTAGATATTTTCAGAAATAACAAAAGGGCACATATCAAGAGTTGAGATGGTATGAGTTTTTGCAATGTTACTTGAGAAGTTAGAAGACAAGAAAGGAATGCTTAGAATTCTGCGAGGCAGGTGATAGTTTTTCATTCTCTTGTGTTCAACTTAAAACAAACAAAAAAGCATCTCCCATACACTGCTTCTTGGGAAGCTACTGGAGGTTGTGCTCCACCAAAATGAGAAGATAAACCAAGAAAGAAGACCTGAGAGCCTTAAGGCTTGAGACCTAGGAGAGAGGTGGAAGGAATTCCCAGGAAGACGGTAAGCAAGGGCTGGAGAACAGGCAGCTCTCTTTGGAACAGGAGGACCCTGGGGTGTCCAGGGCTATCTCTAGAGTTTAAAGGGCACTGGTAGATGCCTCATGTACCCAACGATGTTGAGGGCATTTTACAGACTTTGGGAGAAGAAACAATAATTCGCAGATAGAGAATTACCAAATAAATAGACAACGTGTTTATTAATTACCTAACATTTTAAAGAAATAACTGAGCATAATAATTGCACATTGTCTCAACTGTGAACAAGTACATAATAATAATAATGTAAACATCAAAGACTGATTTATTCAAAGGCAGTGATGTCATTATTTTCAGAGGAGGGGAACAAGAATGATGGGAGGAGGAGAGAGAATATGGGGTAGAGAACTGAGTTCTCATCTTCCAAATGAGAAAGCTATGAATAATGGCTAAAATAGGAAAATCAAGAAACAGAATGGTGAGCCGATTATTTAGAAATAATGAGTGTGGAGGGAAACCAAGAGGTAAAGAAGAAGGGGGCAGGATAAGCAGTTTTTCCTATAAGCTTTGTACTACTTGACTTTTAAAAAATGTGCTGATGTATTACTTTGGTAAAAATTAAAAGTGAGTTAAAACACCTGAAAATCTGACCTGTGGGGAAAAAAGTACTCTTATTTAAGACCTAAAATAAATTAATGGTGGCATTGGTTCCTTTTGCACCATAATTTCTCCAGGCTGATAAAAATAAATGTCGTAAGTGGTTCAGATACTTCATATATCTGATTTTATAATGTCCTGTACACTTAAAACAATTCTCTATAACACAGGAATAATGTGTAACAACCAGTGCCACAGACCTCTGAAAATTCATACTTTTAATAAAAAGCAGCACAATATTATATAAATATTTCTGATGATTATGTCCATCTATTGAACAATAAAATGTACTTTTTTGGATAGCTATGATAGAAATCATGTTCCATGGTAGAAATAGCTGAAAAGCCCAAATTTTCTCATTTATTGACTCCACTCAACAAGGTGATCTTTATATTAAAAATATTTCCATTCCATTCTTCCCTGTTTCATTTTTAAAATGTCCCTATTTCAGTTTTAAAACGTTGAAACATCAAAATGTTTAAAATGATTTCTACCCAGTGGCATGAAATCAATCCAGTGGGTTAAAACCGCATTTATTATTAAAAAAAAAAAAAAGGGAATAAAATAGAATATTGCAGAACATTATGGAATGGAGTAGAGTCTTTGTGATCCATAATTTGAAAAATGCCGCACAATTCCCTATTGCTTCCTTAATAGAAACCGTGTCCCTTTCAGGGTACTTTTCAAAAGCCCTCGTTCTCATTGGAATCTGATACAGGAGTGCCAGGTGAGAGCTGCAGCAACCAGAGACATTGGTGAACCAGGAGTTTTGGTGCTCGACAGAAATTCTAGCCGACTTGCAAGATTCTTCTAGGCTACTTGGCTTTTTTTTTTTTTAAATCATGATCCATAATGGAAAAATTGTCAGTAGGCAAAGAATGTGAGTAAGGGCAGTTACTGTTCTGTAAAACTTTTGTTTCTGTGATAGACAGATAGTTGATAGGTAGATGGATAGATAGATAGATAGATAGATAGATAGATAGATAGATAGATAGATAGATAGATAGATAGATAGATAAACTTGGGCAAATTACTTATCCTGTGTGAACCTCAATTCCTCATATGTAAAGTGGAAATGATATCTTCTTCATATGATTCTTCCAGGATTAAAGTTAATAATCCCTATTAGACTTTTCCCAATTCATGGCAGAGAAGACCCTCAGTAGAGGCTGGCTTTCATTGTCAAACGTTTTCTCTCGCCCAGACTTGTCTCTCACTGGATTTCTTTGCTGACTGGTTAAGACTGGCAATTTAGAAATGACTTTCCCAACTGCTTAGCAAAGGCTGGTCAACGTTTCTCTGTCAAAACGTGTGCTTCTTATTATTCCTCCTCACTCATGACCTTATAATGGGCACATAATATGTTTGCTATTTTCTTATTTAATTTATGCATTTGGCCAGTGTATCTTTGTTCAAGTTTGCATGTCCACCCAAAAGGAAAAGATTAATATGCATTAACTTAGCTTATATGGTGCCATATAGATAAATATTTAATAATCAGGTATAAATAGTGATGGTGATCACTGATGACAAGCTGAGAGTAAGCGATCTGATTCCTTTCCCATTTTCATACTGAATTTGTAATGTGATCTTAAGCCTATCATTTGAGCCTTTTGGCAAATAATCTGTTTTATGAAATGTAGATAGTGTATACACTTTGCAGAGCGATTCTACACTTCCTGCAAGTTGTACAGCAACTTTTTTTTGAGTCATGAACTTCCCTTGTGTGTTTAGAATGTGGCTAATTGATAAATGAATAAATAAATCACATGATTTGCATGCATTGGAATTTGGGTGTAGCACTGCGAATGGAGGAGCAGAATGACCTAGTGGAAAAAGCACACCCTCTGGGGCGGGCAGACCTCCACTCGAAATCTAGCTCATCTGCCTAGAGTAGGTACAAGCTAACCTCTAAGGAGACTCAGTTTCCCCAGCAGTTGAATGGGCATGTTCAGAGTCCCATGCAGAACTAGCAGGCAGAGTATCTTTAATAAGCGAGTTTGAAATGTACATGTCACTGGGAGAGGGGAGGGAGTCTAAGGGAGCAGAAATACTGCCTTTCCCTGATGCTTGATTTTCTTTTTTCTTTATTTTAAACTTCTGTCTCCATTTGCTTGTTAATGGGGGTCACCTAGAAGCCTCAGCTGGGGAGGTCGTAGATACAGATGCCTCTCAATATTCCACTAGTTATGAGCTGTGTGATTTGGGCAAGTTAGGTACTTAATTTCTGTATGTTTCCTCATATGTAAATACTGAACCAGGTTCTGTTTTTATGCAGATTAGAGCTGATGTGCATAAATCAGCTGTAACAGCAGACAAAAATAGTAGGTCCTCAGTAAATGCTAAAATTTTGCAAATGAATTATCCGGATGATAGAAGCCATTGTTTGGTCGTTCTGAATGTCATGTTCACTTGCTGTTTCTTCTATGTTCAACCTGCCTTCCTGTGGCAGGGATACACTTTCCCCAGCCTCTGGGGACAGCTGGATGGTTGATTCCTTCGTCAGAGAAATAGGAAAATCCCAAACACACACCTAAGTTAATATCCAAGGTTCAAGTGTTCAGAAAGTTGGTAGGAAATAGAACACTTGTTTGATTAGTTACTTGTGGGGGAAAAAAAAAACTTTCATATTCTTTGCTTTGGGCTTGAGTTAAAACATCCACTCCTAAAATATAGCTCTTTGTAGTTAAGCACAATTTTCTCAATTATTAGAAAAGCAATTGCTTGCGAATTTGGGGCCATTTTCAAAACTTTTGTGGATTTTCCTCTATTGTCCTTTTTGGCTTGGCCAGGATTTGAACTACAGTAACATTTCTCTTATCTCTCGCTCATTTTCAAAATATCTTGGGTATTTTTAAGGCATTTATTTTGATTGTACTGCCTCCTAGCAATGACTGCTCAGTTTCTTGGAGAGGGAGTTTTAACGTTCCTTGATCGTTATTCTATTTCGTATGCTTTTTAAAAGTTTGCAGTATACATACTGACATTTCAAGTTTCACCTTTGCAAGAAGAAAAAAATCAAGTAACTCGTTTTAGAATCTGTAAATTAATAGTTAAGTATTTGCACACACACCTGGGATATAGATTTCGTTGCATCTGTGCACACCTGTGTGATTATCCATGAGAAAGAAACCAAAAATGGTCTTCAGCGCGACATAGCCTTGCTGCACCTTCATTTCCTCACCTGTAGAGTAGGCTTTTCCGGACTTACACTTGCGCAGATCTGCAGCAAGTTAATGAGTTAACATCTCTGGAACGTTTTAGCTGAACACTTCAGGAAACAAAGGCAGTGAAAAAGAACACTTCAGTTCCTGGCTAGTTTGCTACAAAATTCAGTTTGCTAGTAAATTTACACCAAGGTAGAAATTCCATTCATCTTTTCAGAAATGAAACTGCACCATGCAAATACAATGTTTGGTGATCAAAGGCTATACTTTCAATGAAATGGCTAGTTTTGAAATAAACAAGAATAGCTTCCCAGACAGCATGAAGACTCCTGCTCGCATCTCTCTGGTGACAAAAGTAGTAGCTTCTAAGACATACTGGAGAGTGTAATTCTCCAGCGTTCTCCTACACAAGACTGGGGGCTCGTTTCACAGAAGCAGATTAAAAATAAACAGCAGCAACGATCTCAACAACCAAAAACCCATCGGTGCGGGCTGAGTCGTGTGGCAAAACCACTGCCAACATTCAGTGGATTCAAATCACGTGACTCATCAAATCACTCAGTAGTGGCCAAGGTTCATCTAATGAGTTTTCCTAGGTCCGTAAAGCCAGCTCTCTCTTCAGAAGTTGAATGTCCCTACATTTTGTTGGGACGATTAGCTGAGGTATGGATACATCCTTAGGCTTCTGGTCAGGTTTTATTTTTCTTTTTGTCCCTTCTTTATATTTTGTGTGTGTGTGTGCATAGAAGAAGGCAGGCATTGCCTCTGGAAACACCGATAGATTTACCAGAGTAATCCAAGTGTGTGTGAAATCCCTAATGTTAAATGTCTATTACAATGTCTATGCATTCTATAGTTTATATGATCTACAGCAGTACAGCTCTTGGGCCCTTGCATGAAAATAATGATCACAGTCCTCTTTATTTTTCCTTTCTTTCTTTCTAATTGTACTTTAACTCCCATAGAAAATCCTGTGATTCGCTCTACAAATGAAAACAAAAAAGCTCCGTGCCTTTAGACTTGAAATCATGTACCTACCTCGAAACTCGGGAAGCATGTCTATGAGAAGTAGGCATTAATGTATCTGTGGCCGTGTGTTAGCAGAAAGATTCCGATGCAGTTGGAATTCAATGTTGGATGGTATTTTTAAAGCTGAAATTAGATTCTCTGCTTTGATTATTCCATTGTGGGTCCCCAGTTATATTTTAGTGTCCTTCACCCTTCCCTCCTTTATTATTTATAACCCGCTCTCTTTGAGCAATGACCAGTACTAATCTGTAACCTTCTGTCCTTCTGCCTGATTCGCTGCCTTTTTTGAAACTCCAAGATTGAAGCATATATTCTGAGACTTTCTGTTAAAAAATATATTACATTTTTTTCATATTTCTGAGCCTGAAATGAGAGTCAGTCTGGGCTTTGCTTGTCTTATTCATTTTCAGCTGGCCAGCTTCAAAAAAGGGAAAGAAAGAGCGGAGAGGTGGGAGAGAGAGAAAGTATAAAGAAGTCACACTTTTATATTCATTACATTATAATATCTCTCACATGAACACACAAACATACATTTGTTTAAAAATTTCATATACATACTTGTGTTAAGATTTTTTTGGTTTTTGCCACCTTGATTGCTAGATGAATGCACTGGGACTTTCTTGCTTCCTCTGCCTTGCTTTTTTCCCCTCCATCTGGAGTAGCTGGACCTAAATAATAATAAAAACAAAGAATTGCAATTCATTTGTAGTTGCTGTGCATTAAAAAGAAGTGGGGCATAAAGCAGCATTAGTGGCAAGTTCCCTGAGGACCCGAGATTCCCACTGGTTCCAGTCTCCTGAATGGTGCCTCTCCCTCCCAGGCAGCTAATGACTGAAATGGAATCCATTGCCACCGGGAGCTTTTAATTTCTTTACATTGTTTGGGTCGCTCTGATGCGATGCAAAGTGACAGCTTCCATTTCAGTCCAGCTCATTGTCAGCTCTTACGCCAGACAGCTGGGACATACATCTTTATCCGCACGTGGGAACTAACCCTCATCGCCTTGTAAACTGACTTTGGCCTTGGCGAAGGTAGGGGGTCTAAAGTCATGTGGGCACATGTGCACACCGTGTCGTAGCCAAAGGGATCAGAAGAAAGGAAAGAATAGTGGAGACAAGACATGGATTCCTCAGGACTCCCTAACAGACAGACTGCTGCTTGGTTAAGGACCCACCGTTTAGAGGGCAGAAAAACGTCTGTGGAAGGTCCAACTGTGAGAGGGTGAAGGCAAATTTAAGATGTGCATCTGGAAATGGGTGCAGGGATCCTTGGCTCTCTTTAGTGTCTACTGTTGACTATCACATTTGGCCATGAGGATTCAGTCATTAAGCTGGATATTAACCCTAACCCTAACCCTAACCTTAACTTTAGTGCCAGATAAATATGTGTTCTGAGTTTCTTCTTCTTGGAATGGCTGCATGAACTCTGGCATGGTTAATGGCTTTCTGCCATGTTCAGGCTTTCTTTAGAAATAAAGGTTATTAAATCTGGCCTCAGCTTTTCCTAAGCAGGCCTCAGTCAACAATTAAAAGAGAGTCCAAATTTCCAGTATTTTTTTTCATTATTGTACAGTCGTTTATACTATGTCAATCTCTGGTGTACAGCATAATGTCCCAGTCATGCATATCCACATACGTATATTCATTTTCATATTCTTTTTCATTAGAGGTTATTACAAAATATAGAATATAGTTCCCTGTGCTACACAGAAGAAACTTTGGTTTTTTTTCCAATGTATTTTTATATATGGCAGCTAACATTTGCAAATCTCAAACTCTCAAATTTATCCCTTCCCACCCCTTTTCCCCGGTAACCATAAAATTGTTTACTATGTCTGCGAGTCTGTTTCTGTTTTGTAGATGAGTTCATAGTGTCTTTTTCTCTTTTTTTAGATTCCACATATGAGTGATATCATATGGTATTTTTCTTGCTCTTTCTGGCTTACTTCGCTTAGAATGACGATCTCTAGGTCCATGCATGTTGCTGCAAATGGCATTATTTTATTCTTTTTTACGGCTGAGTAGCAAATTCCCAGTATTTTGATGATCTAGTTCCCTTCACTTGAAAGCTCACCCTCTCTAACCCTCACAGGAGAAAGCTGAAACCATTTGAGTGTATACTTTTTCTTAAACTTACACAGAGATATGTACACATAGGTATTTATAATCTATTACTTATCTGCAAGGTGCTTATTGGAGTTGAGTGTAGGTAGGGTAAGTTAGATCAGTGGGCTAAAGAAATAAATGAAAGGCTAAAAAAAGTGGGTGAAATATGTTCTAGATATGCTTTACAAGCACCGCCCAGTAGAAATTAAATGTGAGCCACATGTGGACCAGTAACCACATTTAAGATGTAAAAAGAAATAGGTGAAGTGAATTTTAATAATACTTTATTTAACTTAATATATAAAAGACTACCATTTCAACATGCACATTAAAATTATTTATGGGATAATATGAAAATTATTGGGCTATTTTATATTCTTCTATGTTTGTATTTAGTGTTTGAAATCCAGCGTGTCATTTACACTTACTGCACATTTCATTCAGATTGGCAGATTTTAATTGCTCAGTATCCACATGTGGCTTGTGGCTGGCGTAATGGCAGAGCTTCAGACAAACATAGTGACTCATAATAAGTTACGGTTCCTTACTAAAATATGGCTATTTGAGAAATAGTGAAGAGGGATTATATTAGTCTATTCTGGCTACTATATATATCACAACTGGGTGCCTTAAAAAATCAACAGATTCCACATATAAGTGATATCCTACAGTATTTGTATTTGTCTTTCTCTGTCTAATTTATTTAACTTCGCATAATGTCCTCCAAGTCCATCCACATTTGCAAATGGCAAAATTTCATTCTTTTTTATGGCTGAGTAGTATTCCATTGTACATATATACCACATCTTCTTCGTCCATTCATCTGTTGATAGACACTTCCATATCTTGTCAATTACAAATAGTGCTGCTATGAACATTAGGGTGCATGTATCTTTTTGAATTAGTCTTTTTGTGTTTTTTCGGATATATATCCAGGAATGGAATTGATGGCTCATATAGTAGTTCTAGTTTTAGTTTTTTCAGAAACCTCCATACTGCTTTCCACAGTGGCTTCACTATTTCACAACAAACTAGTGAATATAACAACAAAAAAAGAAGCAGACTGCAAGCCAGGAAGAGCTCTCACCAGACCTGATCATGCTGATGTACTGAATGCAGACTTCCAGCCTGCAGAACTATGAAAAAATTAATGTCTATTTAGAAAAAAAAAATCACAGATATAGAGAACAAGCTAGTGGTTTACCAGTGGGGAGAGGGGGTGGAGGAGCAAGGTAGAAGTGGGGAGTGGGAGGTACAAACTATTGGGTGCAAGATGGGCTCAAGGATGTATTGTGCAACACAGGGAATATGGCCAATATTTTGTAATAACTGTAAATGGAAAGTAACCTTTAAATATTGTATAAAATAGTTATTAAAATTTTTTTAAAAGCCAGCAAAAAGAAGCAGGAATATTATTTCTCACAGTTCTTGGAAGTCCAAGATCAGGGTGCCAGCCTGGCTGGGTTCTGGTGTAAGCCCTCTTCTGGGATGCACACTGACAAATTCTCGATGGGTCCTGGCATGGTGGAAGGAATGAGGGATTAACATTAACAAGGACCCCACCTTGATGACCTTAGCACCTCCCCAGTGCCCTACCTCCTAGTACCATCATGTAGGGCATTAGCATGTCTTGGGAAAGATGCAAACATTCAGACCATAGCAGGGGTCTTCATAGCATCTTGGTTTAGGCAAGCAGCAGTCAATCATTTATTTGTTCATTCAACTAATATCCAGTGCCTATCATGTACTGAGCATGTGAGGAATGCAGGGTACTTACCTTGTAGGAATGGAGATGGTGTATAGAAGTGAAAAAGACCTGCAAGGTCTCTTCTGTCATGGAGCTGACATTCCAGTGAGGGGTACAGGAAGAGAGAGAGGCAGAAGAATATGTAATCCATCATGGACAAGGGTGGGGAACAAAATAAAACAGGGGAGGGAACTAGAGAGTGATGGGGATGCCATGCTGGGTGGGAGGAGGCTACAGAAGTGTCTGGCAAGGGGACATTTGAGCAAGAGACCTAAATGAAGGGGGACATTGAGTCCTGTGGATCTCTGGGGAAGGACTGTTTCAGGGGGCTGCTACAAAGGCCCTGAGGTAGGAGGATAAATTTTCTGTGGTCCTACAGGCCATTGTAAGGTCTCTGGCTTTAAATGAAAGTTTTGAGCCAAGGTATGACAAGACCTATTTGGATTCTCCATGGAGAATAGACAGTTTAGACATTCTGTTTAAACAGTTCAGTGTTATTTAATGTGTATATGCACTTATATTTGTATTACTTTGTGTTGATTCACTTGCCTTTTAAGCACATCATGGCTCCAAGATTAAATTTAACAGGGAGCAAAGTGACATTTCTGAATTCTACTCAAACAAACTTTTATTAGTCAAGAAACTAGTGATGAGTGTTGGTGGGAATGCAAATTGGTGCAGCCACTGTGGAGAACAGTATGGAGGTTCCTTGAAAAACTAAAAATAGTTACCATATGACCCAGGAATCCCACTCCTGGGCATATATCCAGAGAAAACTCTAATTCGAAAAGATACATGCACCCCAATGTTCATAACAGCACTATTTACAATAGCCAAGATGTGGAAGCAACCTAAATATCCATTGACAGATGACTGGATGAAGAAAATGTGGTATATGTATACAATGGAATACTACTCAGCCACTAAAAGGAAAGAGATAATGTCACTGACAGCAACATTAATGGACCTAGAGATTATTATACTAAGTGAATTAAGTCAGTCAGAGAAAGACAAATATTGTATGATATCACTTGTATGTGGAATCTAAAAAAAATGACACAAACATTTATAAAATGAAGACATTCACAGACATAGAAAATAAAGTATGATTATAGAGAAGGGGAAAGAGGGAAGGGGGGATAAATTGGGAGTTTGGAATTAGCAGATACAAACTACTATGTACAGAATAGATAAACAACAGGGCCCTACTGTATAGCACAGGGAACTACAACCAATGGCTGTAGTAACCTGTAATGAAAAAGAATAGGAAAAAGAATCACTGTGCTGTACAGCAGAAACTAATACAACATTGTGAATCAACTATACTTCAAATTTTAAAATGTGGGGAGGGGAAGGAATTAGTGATGAGATCTTCCTCCCAAGTATAGAAGAGCTGAATCCTAGACATCAGGTGAATGTTAAGGGAGAGGATATAGCTCAATGGTAGAGCACATGCTTAGCAAGCACAAGGTCCTGAGTTCAATTCCCAGTACTTACGTTAAAAATGAATAAACCTAATTACCTCCCTGCCACCGCCAAAGAAATAATAAAATAATACAACAATAAATTGCATGTTAGGGCAGAGATCAGGCAGCTCATCTGAACGTTAGCAAAAAATGAGATGTGTGGATTACTGTATATAAATGGGTTATGATAGATGTGTATCTTAATTTGATAATTATTAATGGGAAATATTCCAGCATAAGGACGGTATGTTTGGTCTTTTTGGTGTGTAAATGTAAAATTCTAGTCTTCTGCCAGTCTTTACACAAAATTCTGATTCTCATCAGTGATGAGTGTGCACCGGATGGAACTGGGGGTATTTTAGTCTCATTCAAAGTGTGTATCACCGGGAAACAAGAAAACCAAAGGTATCCAGTTGCTTGGATCTATGATCACCATGTGTTCTCAGGCAGCCCGGCAGCCGGATATAAGCCATTTCTTATCTCCTATTAGAATCACAAGTTATTCCTGCTCTCTGATTTAAGTTTTCTGTAGAGCGAAAAAAGTGCATTTACCTCTAAAAAGGAATTCAGCTGAAATTCCGTGAGAGTATATTGAACTCGAAGAACAAATCTCTTGCCAGCATCCTTATTTAGTAAAAGACTCTAAATGCAGTTAGGATGAAATCCAGGATCAGGGTAAGAGTGGATATTGCTTTTGGAATATCATGGTGAAAATAAACATACCTGAAAAGACATGACGGCCCCTCAGGAGTTCCGACTGAATAAAAGGCTGGCGAAGTATTCAAATGGGAGACTCTTTATCTTGGTAATTGGTTCTTTTTTAGTGTGGTCAGAAAAATTGTTTTTAAGTTGTGCCAGGCCATTCTATCTGGGCTTCCTTAGGAGAGTAACTTTCTCCTTAGAAATCTCAAGATCCAGTCACACCAAAGCAGTCAGTTAGAATCCAGGCTCCATGAGAACAGAAATTGCTCATCTTGTTCAGCATCGTGTTCTTAACATCCAGAAGGACCCGTAGCATACAACAGATGCTCTATAAATACCAGTTAGATGAAATTGGACCTGAATGGACTTAAATACAAACTATTCTTTAGGAAAAGCTTCAGGACTACAACTGATTCCCCTCCCCTACACCCCCTCCTTCAGTTTAACTAACAGTGGACTTATAATTTGATTTTGAAGTAATGGATAGTCGTTGGCATTCAGTCCTAATGGCTGTTTGTCAATCGTAGTATCACACTCAAACTACTAACAGAATGTTCTTTGTGTGTTCAGATGGCTGATGGATAGTTGATAAATAGGTAGTCAAACTGCTGTCTCCTTACTCATTATTTTTCACACAATTTGAGGAATTTTTTTTCCCATCAGATAGCAATTCAAACTTTAACTAGCATTATTATAATTATTTAAATTTTTTCACAGCATAAGGAAAAATCACTTTTAAAAAAACTAAAGAAAGGTGTGTGTGCTTTTTAAAAAATAATTGAAGTAGTCAGTTATAATGTGTCAATTTCTGGTGAACAGCATATGTGCATTTTAATGTCTTTAAGTCTCTGGGAACATTATAGGCTACATCAGACAAGACAAAATGAATGAAGGTAATCGAATTCAAGTGACTTCCCACTACTGGAAGGCAGAGAAACACTGCATCTATAGAATATGAGATTTGCATTTTTCCTTAAGACTTTTACTCTTTAAAAATAGGATGCCTGATTTAGATATACAGGGGCCATCCTCTTTGACTTTGTTGACAACATATGAAACTGCATCAGAGCTGTAAAAAAAATTCACTTGAGAGAAGTTATGTAGGTACAAGTGACATGCTGAGCTAAGCACACTGCAGGCTTGGAATTTTCTGATTTAAAGTGTTTCCTTATCCACACTTACTTACTCCACAAAAGTAAAATGAAGCTACATCTAACAAATGAGGGGATCCTTCAAAGATTTTTTTAAGAAAGAAAACTGTCAAATATATGTGGAAAGGGCACTTAATGGCAATGAAGTTTATTACTCAGAAGAACAACCGAAAAATACGTATCTTTGTCAAATAGGAAGAAAAGAATTTGTTTAAAAAACAATCCTTCAAATGCGTCTGAAATTTTAGATGCTAAGTAGGATTTGGGTGGGATCACCAGGCCCCCCCATTGATGAACAAGTGGTAGCTTAAAAGGCACTATTTAGTGAGAAGCGTGCACTTGGGATTTCCTTCCTGGGCGTTTGGGAGGCACTGGGGCCGTCAGCGCGCCCACCTGCTGCCTGGCGCGTTGCAGGCGCTGTCACTGCGGCTCCGGATGCAGGTGAACCTAGTACTGAACCACTTTCACAGTCCAGAAAGCATGACATTCCCTGTTACCAGTGGGAGGAAAGGCTAATTGAGAAGTGTGTATAAAGGCTGTAATGAGTAGCATTTACATGTATTGATTAGAAGTAGGGCCACCGTTTCTCATTTATCACCACCAGCAGCTGTGAAATTTTCCCCACGTCGATTGGCACGGCTCATATTCCCGCTCCTCTGGTTTTTTATTGCTTTTTTTTTCTCTTCCCTTCCCCTCCTGAACCAGAGTGCTGATCCACCAGCTGGAATGGTCCGGTAATTACTCCGGCTCCTCCACCAGCTGCCACAATTGCCAAACCGCTGGAGTGAAAAATTCCATCCCGCATTTCCGATTTTTTACATTACCATTGCATAATCATATTTGACGAATAATTAACCTGGGTTAATACTTCGGGGAGCCATTTGCAAGTAAATTGATAAGCTGAGTGCTGTAACGACGCACGGGGGCCGAGAACTCTGGCGGTGGCGTGCTGATGCAGGGACTGGCAGCGTTCGGGGGACTGAGCATGCCTTCTGACCATCCCGGCTGACCAGGGCTGCCAGCTTTTAAAAAGAGCCCTTGACCATGACTCAGTTGAATCAGAGAGGTGCAGAGGCTCTAAACCTAAGGTCACCTCGAATGACTGGGGTCTCCTCTTTCTTAAAGGGCGACCCCCATTGCCTCTATCCTGGATGTAGAGTGCTAGAAGCCCGTTTGGAGAAATTTACTAACTCAGGGGACTGTGGGTTGGTATTTAAGAAATTACTCAGTTTATTCTGCTGCCTCTTCTGATCCTACGCCGAAACAATGGAGAGGCTCCTGGGGCTGGCTGGAGGGCAGTGAACTCCACCTTCACATGAGTGCAGCCATTCTGGGAGGAAAGGCAAGAGGTTCTAAAGCATCTACAAGCGGTGTGCTAATGTGTGACCGAGTGAACGCGTGGCCGCAGTACATAATAACCGTATTTCCAGATCAAAAATAATTTGTCTGGCCATCTTGGAAAACTGTCTGTAGGACGGAAGTCATAGACAAGTACCGGAGTCCAACCATCTGAATTCAACGCGTTGTTCATAAGCCTGTCTTTACTGATCAGCTGGGATACTGATTTTTTTTTTTTTTCAGTTGCTCAGTTCTGATACCTCTTGATTTCTTATCTCTTCGCTTGTTCCTTTTGGGCCGTGCTCTCTTTCAAGGCTAGTCAAGGGGGCAAATTGGTAACCCTCTGAATTCAGAAATATTTGTATCGTGTGGATGGGCTTTGATATGTGAGCTGACTGTTCTGAAAGTGGGACCGGTACGCACCAGCCAGACAGAGAGTCAGCACTCGGCATTTGTCACCGTGTGAGGCACTGCAAGGAAAAGCAGTTCCTTTCAGACCCAACTGAAGCACTAAGTGAAATCAATGGCCAAACAATCTAACACAATTGGTCACATATTGATAGAATTAAACACTGCTGTTAACGTGGCTTGTCATTGATCTGACAAAAATGGAGCTCAGGGTAAAAGTAGCCCGAAGCCTTTACACTCTGTGTTTATGGGGAAAGGGAAACAGAAAAGAGAATTCTTTGGCGCCATCTGCTTAAAACGTGACTTCTGTTTCCTCCAGTCGCTCGACTTCACTCTGGAACACACTTTCGGAATCTCATTTTTTTCCATTGGTGACGTAGAAGAGGGAATAGAGGGAACTCATTTAAAGTTCAGATTTGATGTTATGCTCAGGGAATATCTTCTCAATGGTGTGTGAGATTACCTCTTTGACAGAAGTCCTGTAGTTTCCTGTGGACGATGAAACAAACCGACCTAGTTCATAAAACATCACGTTCTCCTATTTCTTGTAACTCTGCCTGTGAACAGGAATCTTCCCTTCGAATACAAATCATGAAATCATGCCATTTGCAGCAACATGGATGGACCTTGAGATTATCATACTAAATGAAGTAATTCAGATAGAGACAAATATTATATGATGTCACATATGTGGAATCTAAAAAAATGACACAAATGAACTTATTTATAAACCAGTAATAGACTTATAGACATAGAAAACAAACTATGGTTACCAAAGGGAATGGGGGGAGGGCAGGTAAATTAGGAGTTTGGGATTAACAGAAACACACTACTATATATAAAATAGATAAATGACAAGGACCTACTGTACAGCACAGGGAACTATATTCAATATCTTGTAACAACTTATAATGGAAAATAATATGAAAAGAAATATATACATATATAAAACTGAATCACTTTGCTGTACACCTGAAACTAACACAACATTGTAAACCAACTACACTTCAGTAAAACATTTTATATGAAAAAAACCCCAAATTCTAAAAGCATTTTCTATCCTTTTCATGCATTCAAATAATATGGCTAACTACTGTGGTCAAGAGAGCCAGGCCGTATCATTCCTCATGGTGCCCCTGAACATCGTCGTCAGCTGTTTCTGGGCTCCATCTGCCACAAGCACACATATGACTAACAAGAGACGGTCCCTGTCAGAGGAAGTCAGCGGCTGCCTGTAGCCTGTGTGTGTGGTTTGAGTCACGAGTAGCCACGTCCATTGCGGTGATTTCGGAAATGCTGTCTTAAGAGGGACCAGGGCTGTGTCAGTGCCTTGTCTCTGCAATGAGTAAAGTCAAGAGATGGGATGTGTTTGAATGGAGGGCTCTCTTTCCTTACTATGTTTCAAAATGATTGTGTGTGCGTTGGTGAACATACTCAAGGATTTGAATATGAAATCTTTTTCTCCAAGATATAGCCTATTCCATTTCTGCAAAGTCCTCTCACAGTCTAGAATTATCTTATGCATTTAGTTTACCAGCTTGATGTCTCCCCCAATAGAATGTAGACGCCATGAGAACCTTAATACTGTCTGTCTTGTTCTCCATAATATCGTCCTAGTGCAAAGCCAGGGGCAGAGCAGCAGCCTGCAGTTTGGTGGATTGTGTTGTGCACTGCACAACTCCAGGGGGTGCTATTAACATAGGTGACAATGTACAAGTTGTACAAGCTTGACATGGTAGCCCTGAGGGGCTAGAACACAGGAGGTAATCTCTCTGCAATGAATGAATGAATTTTTTTCTTACGTTACTCTGGACATACAAAATCCTATTTTCTTTCTTGCTAAATGATGAATGACTATAAGGCAGTGGTTCTTTAACATGCGTGAGAGTCATCTAGAAGTTCTTCTAAAACACACATTGCTGAACGTCACCCCCAGGATCCCTGATGTAGCAGATCTGGAGTGTAGGCCCAAGAACCTGCACTTTAACCCTTTCCCAGGTGGGGCTAATGCTGCCGGTCCAGGACCACAGTTTGAGGACCACTGCTATGGGGCCCACAGGTAGTGAGGATGCTAAAGGTGATGAGAGGTGATGCCAACGACAATTCCTCTTTCTCCTTCTTCATTCTGACTTTCACTTTGGAACTCCATGGTTATTATCATAAAGAACTGATCGAATTTAAACTTTAACCCTGCTATCAACTTTTGGTGACCCTTTGTATCTCTAGCACAAAGCCTAAATCCTTTCACACGGTGCTTAAAGCCATCTACCATCATTGACAGTCACAAGCATTCTCCTCTACCCCAAACCCTCTGTGTGAGCTCCAGGCACAACAGAACCATGTGTCTCTACTCTTTCAAAATCATCCATGGAACTCTTCCAAAACACAGATGTTTGAACCCTGTTCCACAGATTCTGATTCAATAGGTCCCAGGTGAACCCTGCCTTTTAAAAATCCTTCAGAGATGATTCTGACGTACAATTGCACCAAGCTACTGATTCATGAGATGTCGGCAAGGTTATAGTCAAAGGCCAGTTCATAATTTGATAATCTTTCATATTAAAAAGAATGAATAAAAAATGAAATAGGCAATAATCTTAATTTATGTAGAGAACGGTAAAAGAAAATGTATAGACTGACATAAGAAAGAAGACAAGGGAATTTGGTAAATTAGAAAACTTAAAAACAAATAGAAAGGAAAATGAAATCCAGGCAGTAAATCTTGAAGAAAATAAGATACACAAGCCTCTGATAAATACACAAAGAAATATACTCCAAAGAAACTGGAAAAAAAAGTATGTATGTATATTTATAACTGGATTGCTTTGCTGTACACCTGAAAGTAATATTGTAAATCGACTACACTTAAAAATAAGAATAAAAAAAGAAATTTGAAAAAAATGGATGAAATAGATGATTTTATGGGAAAGCAATTATGAACGTGGCTTAAGAACTTAAAAAAATACCAAATGTATTTGATTAACTCAACAAGTATTTATCAAGTACTTACAATGTACCAGGCACTGTCATGGGCAGAGGGACAAAAGTCTCAGCCCTTGTGGAGTTTGCTTCTAATGAACCCAAGCATCAAACGCCAATATCCCATGCACAGAAGGCAGTAGACCAATCACGTATATAAATAAAGATGGGAAGATGTAAGTAAAAGACTGTAAAACTGGGTTCAACAGCACATTAAACAATACTCATCTATACTCATTCCAGGATTATAATGATGACCTTAATATTAACAAATGGATTAACATAATGCATCAAACCAATAAGTCCACTAATTTTAAGAATGTTGATCTCAGTAGATGTGAAATGGTATTCAATAAAATTAATTATATTCCTGATTTTAAAAAAATCCCTTGGAACACTAAGAATAGGAGGATATTTCCTTAACCTGATAAAGAGTATATGAAGGCAAGAGCCAGCATCATACTTCATGTTGAGACAGTGGAGGGATTTCCATTTAAACCAGTGACAAGAGATGAATTCTTACTGTCACCATTGTTATTTAGCATTGTCTGGAAGTTCAGGCAAATACAATAAACCATGACTGTAAGAAGAATAACTATAGAAATGGAAGATAAAATTATGGTTTTATAATGACAGCATGATTAGACACATCTAGGCAATCCAAGGCAACCGCTAAATAATATTTTGAATTAATAAGTAAGTTCATCAAGAGTGGATAGCTGCAGGAGAAATATATAAGAATCAATGACATTTCTATATAACAGCAGTAAACACGTTAGGAGAGATAGTGGCAACTAGAACTATGAATTATCAGGGAATGTGTGACGCCTGTATGAAGAAAGCCAAAGTGTTGTTGAGCAATATAAACGCAAATTTGAACAGAAGTACATATGCATTCTTGGATGGAAATACTATAAAATAAAATGATCTTACTTTTTGCCTAATTAACAGTTTTCATGTAACTCCAATCAAAACCCAAATGAGATTGTTCACTTGGCTTGACAAAACCTAAATATTAGAAAATTAGAATTCTAAAAATATGAAGAAAAAAATGGAAAAGTAAATGATTGGGAGCATGTGGTAGAACTTGCCCTACTAGATATGAAAATGCATTATAATGGTGTAAACACTGTAACCACAAGGTACTGCCCCGAGAATTAAAGGTCAAAACAAAGAACAGCTAGAGATACCTCTGAGACAGATCCTAGGATATGGGAATGTTCCAGCAGTATGAATAGAAGAGGATGTGCAAAAGTCCTGGGGTCGAAAGGGGCTGACATGTTGAAGAACTGATGTCTAATGTGGCTGGGGTGCAAATAAGTTTAGTACACATTGGAACAAATTTTTTAAGAAAGCAATTTGCATATGCTTATAAAATATGCAATTTTAAGGATAAGAATAAAGAGTCTTTGGCCCAATTATTCTTTCTCAAAGAACCTCAGAAATGAATAATTAAAGGTGCAGAAAAGTTTTTAAAATGAGAGGTAGTCTTTGCAACATTGCTAATAGTAACATTGAAACTCAAAATAACTTCGGTGACTAGGAACAAAGAACATATTCAGTAAATTATGGCACTTCCATAAATCAAAATACTTTGAAAGTATTACAAAAATGTGATTTGAATGACCCCATATCATTAAGTGAAAAAGCAGGATTCAAACTACATTCACTGTACAATCCCAACTGTATTCAATAGGCAAACATACAAAATATAAAACTATATTGTTAGCAGTGATTACTCTTGGGATGGTGAGCTTGTAGATTTTTTGTTACAAGACCTTTTAATTTTTCAAATCTGCCAGTTAATTATCACAAAAATATACACTAATAAACATAACATAAACCTAAAATAAACATAAAATAAAACTTCTTATGTGATTTCATGCCCAGCTCAACTATCACCTCTTGTGTGAATTCTTCGCAGATTTCCCAACTGGGCAGAGATTTCCCGATCAGAATTAATCTCCCCTCTCCTGAACTCTCATAAACTCCATGGATTTCTTTGTAAGCCTATGTGTGACACTCCCGGGTGAGTTAAATATGTCCACCTCCTCCACTTAATTGATCTCTGTTTAATTCTAAGTTTCTCAGGGTTGCCTACCTTCACCAAGGATTTCCTGTAGGAATCATTATGAAACCCTGAAGAGAGGTGTCCACAAGCATATGATTATGTACATAGATGCTAGAACTAACATGGGGACTGAGGAACATGAATGCAAGGTTGGCTGTCCTGGCCAATGGATGTCTTCATGTATATTACAGGAATTGGGGATCCGCAATATTTTGCTATTAATTTAGGTGGTGGTAGTTTTCTAGACACTTGTTGAATATAAGGAAATAAGATAATGAAATAATTACAAACAAGACACCTTGTAATAGACCTTGGAAATATTAACCCCTATGACCCTCAGTTTCCTCATCTATAGAATTTGGAGAGCAGCATTACTTACTGGCGGGTGGTGGTAAAAATTAAACAAGAGAATGCAAGTTTACAGGCAAAATGTCTGGCCCACAGTGAGTCTTTTCTGTACCAGATACATCATCAGTAGTCTGACTGGGATGCCCCGTGTCTTTTTCTTTCACCTCGTAAAGTCACAGTTTGAGAGTCTTCCTCTCCCACCTCCTGGTGCCTCAACGCAGTCAGCTTTAATTTATCACCTGTCTGGAGGGGGAGCCATTATTCACTGCTGGGTCAGCTTCATGGGCATGAGATCAGTGCAGTCACACAGGACCCCAACCACAGAAGGACCCACACTTGGTTTAACACTCTACCATCACCATCTTGAAACTTGTAATAATTTTGAACAAGAGGTGCCACGTTTTCATTTTGCACCGGGCTCCGCAAACTTTGTTGGCAGCCCTGCCCAGTAAGCTCTCCCATCTTACTGATGCTGCGGTTGCTGAAAGGTGATGCTTACCCATGGACTGTCACAGTTCCTAGATTATTGAGGCTTTAGGGGCGTATGGCTTGTCTAACTCCTCTTATATATTATACAAGAGACAGTCTTTGCCTGAGGAAGGCAGCATCCCAGGAAACCGGGCTTTGGGGATCCCTGCAGGGCTCATGCCCTGACTTTTTGCTGCTCATCTTAGGAATCCAGGTTTCGATCTCTGTTCTCCCTGTGCTGTCTGTCTCCTGAGTTATTTGGAAGACTGACCACTACTCTTTGGCCATGAATGTTAACTGCTGTCTGTTTTACCTTATTTTTATGTATTACTGAAAGCGCCTTGCTTCTGCTGTTTTGAATTACCAAGTCCATATTTTCTGTCTAGGGTGTTAGACATATTGCAGGGGCACAACTTTGAAGATTTGGAGGGTTCTCCTGGCTTCTTCTCCCCAAGATATCTTTGGCTGTGTGGCCTCCTTTCTCCAATAGAGGTAGGCAGCCTGGACCTTTATTCACTCACAGGCAGGATGTTGCCGGCTTTCTGTGATGGAGGCTTGATTCTCCCACAATGCAACACTTTCGGTCACTTCAAGTGGACGTGCCGGGCCAGGTTCCCATCTGCACCTGCTTCAGCGTTCTCTCTCCACTGGCATATGATATTTTAGGGGAAAAGAAATAAAAAGTGAGCCAATTGTTGCTACTCTATAATATCTTTTAAAAAGTTTACAAAATATCAAAACAAATAATTTATTCCCTCGACACGTGGACAGATCAATACATTCTTTGAGAAATCCACAGTGATAAAAGGTGTTAGACTTACATAAAAATAGATTCTGAAGCCACTTACATTGTCATTTTAGATTGTACTTGAAATTGGTGGGTCTATGACGTATATGAGAGGGTGACAGACCATATTACATAGTTTCGATCAGCATAGGTCATTTATTATAAGCAGTCAAGTAAAAGCTGCCCCAGCAGAGACAAGTAAGTCTTTAGGGGCATTTGTCGGGTCCATTTGCAAATGTGTATAGTGGACATACCTGAATTCCAACCTTTCTGCTTCTATCTGGCGATGGTTTTAACAGGTCCTCACACGTGTGGAATGACTTTGAAAAGGTTTGCCAAGTGTTTCATTAGCTCTGGAAGATTCTTTCCATTTGGCTGCAGGTTAGGTGGGTGGGTCTGGGGCATTTTCATCCCATTGGTCAATTTTGGGAGGAAGTTTTCCCTCTGCAGGGCAGTTGCCCCTGCTCCCTGCCCCTGTCCTTGGAAGCTACTTTGTATATTTCTATGGGAGTGGGACTGTGAATGGTTCTTACTTTATTTTTGATGTTTTCTGTAAGAGAGAGAAAGAAAAACATAATTCAGTCTGCACTTGTTTTTATCGGTTGACTTTTCTGTGCCTGATACCAGAAAGAACGTGAGAAAGCTGACTTAACAGGGACTACGTGAGGCAAAATGCCATTTAAACAATTTGAAGGAGGAAATAGACAAAGATAAATTTATTCATTTTTTTAAAACAAATATGTATTAAGTGCCCACTATGTGCTCAGAATACAGTGACGGACCAAACAGTCCTGCTTGCATGGAGTTTCTAGTCCAAAGGGGAAGCCAGAGATTTATCGAATAACCACACACACACAAACACACACATACACACAGTGATAAATGTTATGGGACTGGAGCATAAGAAATTCTGATCTCAATAACTCCAGGGAAGGAGGGTGGATATTTTTAGTGTTCCCCAAAGACTAAATAAGGATGAACTACTTTTGGAGGGTGAGTTGGGTGGCGATGGGGGGGATGGTGCATGAAGGGAGAAGGCAGGCCAAGGCAGAGGGAGCGCGGGTGAGAAATGAGGCTGGGAGGGGTGGGGGTGGTCCCTGGGGGTCAGTGCAGGCAAAGGCTTTGTAAGAGCAATCATGGGCCATTGACGGGTATTATCCAGAGAGTGATGTGTTAGATTTGTTTTTACAGTGAAAGCAGGAGAGATAAAATGAAGTTGGGGTACAATGAATGCACCAAATCCAAACTGTAAAGTTCCATAATTGGATATCTAGGGTCATGGTTCAAAGGTAGAAAAGAAGGGCTGTGTCTAGGAGCAGGCAGGGGCGGTGTAGACAAGTCTGGGGAAGGAAATTTCCCCCAGGCTCCCTGAGGCTGGAAGTTCAAGTCATGACCCTCCTCGACAGAGTTGGCAGTGATGGGTTGGTAGAAATTACTTTATTCCTATCTTTCAATCACAGCATGGGAAACTGAGACCCAGAGAAGTACGGTGACTTGCCTGAGCAGACTATTTCCAAACGAAGGGTCTTTCCACCAGTCTGTTTCCTATGCCCCAAATTATTGGGTCATATCATTTAACGTCACTCTATAAAGACTTCAGTAGCGTGAATATTTCTAAAACTCTACAATGTTATGTAAAAAAAAATAAGTTACAAAACACTAGATACAAAGGAAAGTTTAACTATGTAAATACGTTTCCATGTATTTCTAAGTATATCTACATATAGAGAGAAACGAATGGAAGAATGTATATTAAAACGTTATTTTATCTGAGGGGTGGGATTATGGATAGGTTTTATTAACTTCTTTATACATATTTATTTACATTTTCTAAATGCTCTACAATAAGAATATATTCTTTTTTAAATTATTAAAAATAATTTTAGGTTGTAAATATTTTCCTCTCTGATAAAATTTTCAGGAACACTAAATGTAACATAATCAAGTCAATCCTACGGCAAATGCCGCACACACGTGTGTGTATTTAATTGTAGGAGGCAATATGTGAGCTGCTTGGACCTGAGCGTACAGAACACAAACATTCTGGAGAAAATACAAATTTAACCTATGTGTGAGCTGAGGTTGCTTGTAAACTAATAAAGACCGAACAAGGAAACAAGTTTTCATTTGTAAAGATTGATTTTATGAAACATCCTGTGAAATGAACGGGAAATTTGCCCCACCTGGGCTACCCGTGTCTCCACACCATACATTTCTCTCCAATCCCTTGCTCTCTTTCCTCTCCCTCGTTGGAGAAGGCTCCAGGGTGTTCGCATTTCTATTTTCCTTTCCATCCTTTACATCGCAGCTTAGATTGGCGAGAAGGGCTGGGTTCTTGGGAGAACTTGGGATGCCCCGGAAATGACAGTGGGAAATAAATTACACTTCTCTCAAGCCAGTGGATGAACAGATCACCAGGGCTAGGCCGTAGCTGGTCTACAGTTACCTCATCTGCACTTCATTTTGGAAAGAACTCCTTACCACAGAAGCCTCACGTCCCTAGAAAAGATAGAAATCTGCACCCCACTCCCACTTTATGCTGTAAATCACACACACACACACACACACACACACACACACACACACACACACACAGAGCCCTCAACTCTCCAAAAGCAATTTTTAAG
The DNA here is from genome assembly GCF_048773025.1 of Camelus bactrianus. Lineage (NCBI taxonomy): Eukaryota > Metazoa > Chordata > Mammalia > Artiodactyla > Camelidae > Camelus > Camelus bactrianus. Next base: position 79,812,776 of record NC_133545.1, read on the forward strand.
TATTCCAAATGTTTTCCAAAGGAGACATTGTTCCTTTCCACCTCTGGCACCAGCCTCCAGCCATGCCCCTTTAAATCACCTTCACCGTACCATGAACTTGGAAGGAGCGCTCCCAGGGACGTAGAGCTATTTCCATAACTGGGACAGGTCCCTCAGCCAACAACAGAAAGGCTGGCTGGCACAACACAGAGAGGAGTTTCCATCTTGACTAGGTATGATCTGCCTCTTCGCCCACCGGCACTTCCCTCTGGACGGGCGTCTCCAGGGTCAAGTTGATACCCTTAAGAACTGAGAGGGTGAGACCAGGGGTCAGTCACCTCCTGACTCTGTTCTGATCTCTGCCTGCTCCTTGTTCCCTGCTCCCCGAGTTCCACATTTTCTCCTCAGTCTCTGGCTTGACCCCTTGCTTGTCACAGCTTCTGCTCCTGGGGTCAGTGCCGGTCTTGGGTGCCCTCCCCGAGAACAGTGTGAACTATGATGATGTGGATAATTATCGCTTCTTCCATGCTGTCTGTGGACCCAGCGTGGACTCTGTTAGGGACCTCGGCTGTCATCCCGTTCATTTACAGAAGAGACACAGATGAAGAGGTTCAGGCACTTGCTCACTTCCACATAGCCGGTGAAATGCAGCTCCAGCCTTCCAACCATGCATCTGACTCCAAAGATCCTGCTCTATCCGGATGCTTGTTGGTAAACCTGGATGGTGGGGTTGCGTAGGACGGCGATGTTGTGGATACTGTGAGTGATAACATCCAGTTTCATCCGTGCAGTGGGAGGAGGGGGAGGGATGCCTTGGGAAGGATGCAGGGCTTGTGTTTTGGTGGTAGAGCCTTCAGTAGATTTATTTGCGGAGGAGAAAGCACTGGTAGGGAAGCTGAGGATGCAGGAGAGAGAGGGGATTGTCGATGAAGAGGGACCGGAAGCAAGCAGGGGAGAATGAGTGCGGGAGGGACCGGACTCTCACGGAGGCGTCCCGGAGTTGGCCTTCTGGAGGCTGTGGTGCATTTGCTTCGTTCCATCCACCACTGTTTCTTTCAGTCCCTCAGGCAAGTCCTTACATCACCGGACAAGATGTGGGCTTGTCATGTATTAATGACGGCAGAATCTCCATTCATGAGCCCATGTGAAATTTGAGTCTGTATCCAGCCATGTCCCTTCTTGTAGGGAATTTTACAGCAAAATCGCATCAGCATACCTTTGCTGAGGTAACTTACAGAACTGAGGGAAGGGCCTTCATTCAGGGAAAAAAAAAGAGCTTTTTCTGATACTACGGTTTATTCCTTAGGGACTCAGTGAAACTGACTCTTCTTGCTTCTTATTGTCTCAGAAATCTCCTGTCCTTTGGGATGTGGGAGCTCTGCCCTCCGAGGACTCATGATCTCAAATACATGCTGAAGTGGCGTTGTTTTCTTTGCTATTAAACATGGACTTTTTTTTGTTTGTTTTGTTTTGCCTCTTCTAGAAGATTCTTTTCCTGATGGAGGTCAGCAAGCTGCGAGGTCTAGCCGTGATCGATCCGGCCCCGGGTGGCATTTTACAAAGCTGAAGTAACAACGGCCTGCACCACTGCACAGTCAAAGTGGTTTTATGTTTCCAATGCCTGTCCTAAAGTAGTTTCAGAGGTCAGCATTGATCGATAAATCATTCAGACCGCATGGACCCTCCCTGGAGGCCCATTAGCTGGTGGTGATGACTCAGTCATCTCACCACCAGCTTCCTGAGACCAGGAGTCCTTGGGACCCCACGTTCAAATCCCTGTTGAGCTGATGTGGCTCTTGGCTCTTCAGAGGCAGATGAATGGAACTTGCCATAGTTTGTTGTACAGAGATTTCTGTGACGCATCACCTGCTGTCCAGTGGCAGTATGTTATCTATGACCCTTAAAAAAAAGGAGAGAGAGAAATAATGCCTATTCCTATTCTTGTACCTTCTCTTTTCATCTAACTGTCAAATAAGGAGTATATATGGCTTCTGAAATGGCCGGATTCATTTGATTCTTGCAAACAGAATGTCATGACAATAATCCCACACCCTTAACTGCACAGATGCTGGGAGGGTTTAGGAGAGAGATAGTTTCAAATCCAGGGGTTCCCAAACGACAGCACGGGATCAGAGGCAGGAAATAATAACGAGTGGGACAGTTGGAAACCCTCCTGAAAGACAGGAAGCTGGCTTTCTACCACATCCTGCCATGTGCAATCCCAGGGCAGTGATAGAAATGATGATGCAAAGATCCCACAGCCTGGGGCTCAATGTCAGGCCATCGCAGAGGTTCCTGTCAATATTTGTCCTCCTGTGCCTTGTGGCTGGTGAGAGTATCAGGATGAGAGTAACATTCGGGGTGCCTTTTCTTCCTCCTGTAGCCAGGAGGGCCCATGACGGAGGAAGAAGTGATCCACAGGCCCAGAGACGTGGTCCACCCTGTGGATCTGCATAGTATATGCCTGCAATGTCGGAAGATGCAGCTATGAGTTGTAGTTGGGGACGGTTATGTCAAAAACTGGAGTCCAAAAGTATCATTGAGATGCTCAGCATCCTTCAAAAAAATCCTAAGCAGTCAGTACCTCTTCAATAAGTCCCTGGGAAATTAACCAAGGGCCAGTATTGTCTTCTGGGCTTGTGGATGGAGAAGTGGTGCCCGCCGCTGGTCTTTAGGGACTGACACTGGCAACTGTTTATTTCATTGGGCTGAAAATGCCACGACAACCCTTCTGTCCCAGAGGCCCTGCCTGTCATCCTGGCCACTGGAGAGAGATGTGCAGAAAGTGACCAGGGCTGCAGTTTTCTTTGGGGTCCAAACCTCACCTCCCTTGTCCCTGTACCAAGAGGTTTCCCATTCCTGTTGGCACAGGCCCCCCCCCCCATAAAAAATGATGGGTGGGCAAGCAGTGAGAGGTGTGAGCGTCAGTGCTCAGTCTCCCTGTGGCTGCCTGAGATTCCCAAGGTCACTTAGCAATTTGCTGTCAGAGGGGAAACCAGTTCCTAGGTCCCCTGATTCTGCATCTTATTCTCCACCCATTAGACCATGTAGCCTACACCACCAGCGAGACATACTCGGAGCACTTTAATTTCAGAGTTTGATTCTCTGTCTATTTTTCAGCTATTTGCTACAACATTCCGGGAAAGCCAGGTTTAAATTTCCTACAATCCAAATCATTTTCTAGTTTACTTATACGTGATTCTGAAACAGTTGGCCCCGGAAAGCTGACAACTTGATAAAATGTATCTTTCAAATCAACCTAGTGCTGCCTTTATATATAGTTAAATCATCCAAATCCAGGGTGCCGAGTTAAGAAACGGAGATCTTCTGTTCTCAGGCTGCCTGTCACTTTGGGTAAGAAAACACACAGAGTTATGCTCACTTACTCTTACTCAAGGGCGGTCTCTTGGGAAAGAAATAAGCACTGGCTTTTGGCAGGTTTATCTGCTTTGAGCCAATAAGAAACGGTTCCCGCAGTGATGTGCGTTGGACAAAGGTGGTTAGGGGGGACTTAGTGTCAAAACCAGCAGCCAGTGAAGTGTTGATGGAGAAAAGATTTTATATATCTATAAATATCTATATATTTTTTATTATTATTATTATTATTATTATTATTATTATTATTATTATTATTACTAAGGTCGGAGGGTTGAAGAGCAATCCTGAGCCTTCAACACCAACGACAGCAGTTCCTATTGCTTAAAAAAAAAATAGATGTCTCTGTATCTGAACTGACAGGGCAGCTGTGCGTGAGACTAAGCTGAGACTGACCTGTCACACCTAACCCTGTCCCCGCACCAGTCAAGTCTCCCAGACACGGTGGCTTCTCTTATTTTGCTGCAATCTCTTATTCCGCACCCCATCCTTTGAGAAAAAAGGGGGCCAAGAGCATGAAAAAAATTAAGAATCATCTCCAAACATCTCAGCTTGTGAGATGCTGGATTCCGGATTTCAACAAAAGGGTTTTGATGCGTTTCTATTCAGGGTAAGTCAGTGAAATGAAATCAGTGAGTCTTCCCATCACTGCGCTTGACAATTAATTTTAAAAATTAATTAAAAGAATGGAACGGGTACAGTGATTAATCAGATGGTCTTTTTTTTTTCTTTTTTTATTGAAGTATAGTCAATGGACAGTATTATGTAAGTTACAGGTGTATAATATAGTGAGTCACAATTTTTAAAGGTTACACTCCGTGTATATTTATCATAAAATAGTGGCTATATTCCCTGTGTTGTACAGTATAACCTGGTGGTTTGTTTTATATATAATAGTTTCTACCTCTTAGCTCCCTTCTCCTAAGTCGCTCCCCACCCTTTCCCTCTCCTCACTGGTAACTACTAGCTTGCTCTCTATACCTGTGAGTCAAGGTCTTTAGATTAAGTTAAAAGCCTTAATAAAATTGCAGTGTTACTTGTTCAGTCTTTTTCTTTCATCTTTGTATGATGCTCTTTTTTTCCAAAGAGTAGGAACATCGCGGTCAGCAGTTGAGGGCTTGACCATCCTGCCAAGAGACTGCAGTACCGCGATTGGCCTCTGGGGCGAAGAGGCTGCGCTTTGACAAATGCATTCAGCCAGGTGTCTGGAGGGCAAGAGACCAGACTGGTCACCCTTGCCTCTGGCGGTAGGGACAAGTGAAAGCTCATTTAGTATTCTCTGACACATAATGTTGCAAGTCAGTAGTAAGTACACATACACATGAACAGTGTCCATTAGGAACCTGCCTATTCTGTCGCTGACTTCACCAAGTTTATTAATCTAATTAGTGCCCTGGTTATACATACTATATAGTATATATATTTTATTGAAATTAATTGGATTAGAAGTTGCATCTATGGGCAGAGCCGCTTGCAAATGTTGACGGACCCTGAGTGAAATATGAACTCATACCCTTCTTTTGTACAGTTTCTGTGGGTGAGGTTGGGCCTCCTGGCTAAGTTGAAATGAAGATGACGACTGAGGAAGAGAATGCCTCTGTTGAAACAGATGTGCCCCATGAGGGTCCCGGTTCAAGGCATGGTAATCATTCCATCTGTTTGCTGCAAATCTAGAGAGAACCAGAATGATGGAGAAATTGGCTCTGTTCCTATTGTGATCTCAGGACACAGAAACAGGAAGAGTTCAACCCCATCCAATGGATGCTCCTTGCTGATGCGTGCTCCCACGTTGTAGGGCAGCTGGAATTTTATCCCACAGGTGGACCTGTTGGATAAAATGACTCCAGTACATAGGTCCAAACACACACACACACACACACACAAAACCTTGCCTGAAGGGTCTTGTTCATAAGTCAGAAGGTTTAACGGTGGTTCTCCTCGTTGACTGATGCAGTGCAGAGAGCAACAGGCAAACCCACCCCTAAAGCAACAAGGCAACATCACACTGATAATAAAGCATTTGATTTGGGGGTTTGAAGGGGTTTGAACAATTTCAGAAAGAACGATCATTCCAAATCAATATTTCTGTTGCATCTATTGATTTTTTTGAGGACGTCAGTATGTAAGTTTTTTATTTTTAAGTTGTGAGATAGAGCATCTTTTTGTGAGAAGAAGGGGATGAAGAGGGTGAGAAGGAAAGAACATTCAGTACTCTCTTTCACTAGAGTCAAGATGTCTTGCTTTCCAAAGTTCTGCGAAATTGGCGAAAAACTGGTTTTTGTTTTGGGGGAAAGAAGGAAGAGAATAAAAGCGTGATTTGGGGGGAGGTCTTTCTGGAAGGGCAAAATTTCCATTTAGAAAACCTCAACTTGCAGATTGTCAGCTCTGAAGTGGCAAATATCTTTGAAAAACTTTGCTTGCCGATTCAAATCAAACGTATTCTGTAGTATTTGCCTTAAACTGCTTTCACGTTTCCTGTTAATGTTTTCCATGTGGGGCAACCCCACGTTGTATCAGAGAGTGAACTCAACACGGGACAAACACCCAATTGTATAATTCACGTTCTGATTCGGTGGTCTTCATCTTTGTCCCCTGAATTTTCAGAAAGGAAGACAGGCTTGAGAGGAGAAAATTGATTTTGAAGATTAACGTATTATTTAATTTTTAGTCTGAAATGTTGATTTATGTATTTAAGATCACATTTGTAAATAACAATATGGCAAACACTATTCTTCCCCCTACGCAGTCAGATGAAACCATAGAACACTACCCATCACTGAAGCCCCTGAGCCACCCTCCTTAAACAAATTCTCCTCCTGACTTCCCAAATGTAACAATTGATCCTGCCTTTGGCCGGAGGATCAAGTAAAATCCCGCCTATTGCTTCTTGCCTGGCACAGGCATTTACATAAATAGCGGAGGGGTGTATCTGCTGTGACTAAGATTACTAACATGATAGCTAGTAATCTTGATAGCTAAACATGCATTTTGCAAAAGGCCATCTTAACCACAGACCCCCCGTCAGGTCATTTAGTAGGCTGGACGATTGTGAGAACGTAGGTGTGTAGTCATTGACTTTTGGGGCTTTTCTGTTATTCAGTCGGTATTTTGCAGTTTCCTGTGGTTTTTGCCCTTTTAGACTTATCTCTAGTCTTCATCGCAGCCACATAGTTTATGTCCAGTACTGTGCTTTAGATTAATTGGGATTATTTATAAAAAGGGTTTAGGAAATTGTACAGCATGAGATGAATGTCATTGTAATTGCTCTGTTCCTGAGAAAGGAGCCAGAAATTTCAGAGGTACTAGTTAGAGGATAATGGGGAGGGGGGAATCTCAGCGCTGGCCGTGCAAATTTGTTATTACACTTGAAGGATGTAGTCCCAGGTTTTTAGAATTTTGTAGCAGGAAGGAATCTTCAAGACAGTCTAGTGCAGCCTGTTTCTTTAAAGAAGAGAAATTGAGTAGAGAGTTAATAACCTGCTCAGAATCATTCAGGACCTTTCAGAAAAGAAGATTCAGGACTGAAACCAGCTCTGCCCACTTCTCTTCCCTGCTTACCTCGTCAGGAAAAGAAAACCAGGAAGGATATCTAGATCTTAACCATGGACCACTTAGGTGCAAACACCTCCGCCTGGTGTCAGAATAGCGCCTTTGTGTCACGAGGCAGCACCAAACAGAACAGCTTTCTTCATCATTAAACGTTTTTAAGGACCTTACCATTTTCCATTGACCATCTTACTCCAAGCAGACATACTGCCTTCTAACAATCTTGCATTCATTTTTACTGCTTTATGACAGTTTAGAGTTTTCTTTTTCTCTGTCCAGAACTTTAAGGTTCTTATATTTTATTTATCCATTTTTTTTTTACTGACATATAATTGATTTATAATGTGTTAGTTTCAAATGTACAGCAAAGTGATTCAGTTATACATAGATATATATATATATATATGTATGTATAGTTTTCCAGATTCTTTTCCATTGTAGGTTATTATAAAATATTGAATATAGTTCCCTGTGCTATACAGTAAGTCCTTGTTGTTTATCTGTTTTATATATAGTAGCGTGTATCTGTTAATCCCAAACTCCTAATTTATCCCTCCTCCCATTCCACCTTTCCCCTTTGGTAACCATAAATTTGTTTTCTGTTTTCTTTTGTTTCTACATTAAAGAAAGTGACCTCTCTCAGCCTAGTCACCACCAGGTATGTCTTTAGAACGTCTTTGTATTTATTGTAATCCGTGAATATTGTGTTTTACAGCTTGTAAATTAGATACAGAATTGAATGCCGAGGCAGAGCCCAGAGTGTTCAAAAGTGTTCAATTCCAGGGGGGGACCAACGAGCGGTTCAGGCCTGCTGCATATAATGTTCATATTACATTAAGTACTATGTTATTGCACGAGAT